>NW_016809297.1:872663-900915 GCF_001698545.2 Rhinopithecus bieti | reverse complement strand
TTTTTCTTTCTTTCTTTCTTTTTTCCTTCCTTCCTTCCTTCCTTCCTTCCTTCCTTCCTTCCTTCCTTCCTTCCTTCCTTCTTTCTTTTCTTTTCTTTTCTTTTCTTTTTTCTTTTTTTCTCTTTTCTTTTCTTCTTTCTTTCTTTCTTTCTTTCTTTCTTTCTTTCTTTCTTTTCTTCTTTCTTTCTTTCTTTCTTTCTCATCCTTCTATCTTTCTCTTTCTCTCTTCTCTCTCTCTTTCTGTCTTTCGTTCTGTCTTCCTGAATGTGACAGAGTTCTGAGGAGGTGGGGAGCTTTCCTATGACCCATTTTCATTCTTTGAACCTAACTTAGCAACTTGTGTATACATTATCGTCTGTGTTTGTGAAATGCACAAACAATACCGTGACTTAAATACCAGATTCATATCAAGGAATTGATCCTTATACTAGTCAGAAAGCACTTGCCTAAAATGAATATACTCTAACATGGAAACTAAAGCTCTGTTTCTGGAAAGGGCAGAATAGAGCCAGTGAGTGGAAATTATATAGACATAGATTTTAGCTCCATCTGAGGAACAGCTCATCAATAAGTAGCCGTAGGATTCTTTTTTCATGATGGAGCAGAGCTTTCTGTCTCTTGGAAGGGTTTTTGAGGTGTTGGTGATGAGTTAATTGTGTGGCGAGAGACCTTGTTTTCTGTCCTCCCTTCTGTTTGTCATCTGTCCTTTTGTCTCCCTCTCTTTCTTCCTTTCCTTCCCTTTTCTCTTTCCCTCTTTCCATTGAGTCTTCACACGTGTATTAAAGTCCTATTGTGTGTAAGATACTTTGCTTCTAAACCTAAAAGTCTGTTATTGAGAAGTAATAATTATGTGAAGAAAAACATTCAGTACTCCTTCTTCTGAGAAGGGCTTGTCTCTATTTCCTTTCCACTTAACACTGACAATTTTAGAGCACATTAAAACTGAGGCAACTAGCAATGCTGTTTCAGAAAATAATTTTTAAAAGAAATCCAAAAATCTTTTTTCCATTGATTGTATGTTTTAATTTGCTGCTGGAAGTAACCAGGCACCCACAGAAACAGCAAAAGGTGGACAATGAAAATTGAGCAAGCATTTAAACATGGGCATCTATCCCCAGTGAGCCCCTCCAGTTATAACCCCACAAAGAATTAATGAAAGTAGAACAGAAGGGTAGAGCAAGCAGCTGTTTTAGTTTTTAGTGGGAACAATCTGTAGGATAAGAATGGACATATGTCAAGTTACCCCCTCTGCTGTCCTTACATAAAAGGCCTCTGAGACACAGACCGTGATGCCAAACCAGGTCCATTCTGCCTGTCATGTGGAATGCCAGTCACTGAGATGGTAAGTTTTACAGCAGAGAAAGAGTTTATTCATGAGGCAGTCAAGCAAGGAGGTGGGAGAACAGGTCTCAAATCTGCTTCCCTAAAGATGGGGTTTTAGGGATATTTATGAGATAGAGGAGTGAGGTGGTCTGAAGTATGAGGAAAAATGGTTGGGAGTAAGGAAAAGTGAGGTTATCAGTGACATATGCAAGCATGTCAAGCTTCATGGCTCTTCATAGGATGCATGTTCACACGGTGGTGGTGTTAGCATGATCTGAAGGTGGACATTCTGACCCTCTAACATCAAAAGTGTACCTATTGAACACTCAAGCAGGGTCAGTGGTTGCAAATGACTTGAACTGGACTAGAGCTGACTCTAAGTTCCTGAAAAACAGCTTGAGTAACCATCACCATGGTGACCTATATGTCAGAGATGTTATCTGTGGGGAAGCTAGTGCAAGTTCAGTTATGTATTGCTTAGCCACATGACTTTTAGCTACATAGATTTTAAAATCAACTAAAAGCAAGCAGCTAAAAACAAGCAAGGCAGGTTAAGCTTGGCAGACCTAATCAAGTTAGCCCTTGGTTTCAACTGTAAGTTGTCTCCCAATAATCGACCTTCCCTTTCTCCATTTTAACAAAAATTTTAGTCTATCATCCAGTGTCACTACATAGCCCAGTCTCCCTTGCAGCAAAATGATGCCATGTGTCTTACGTTATGACAAATATGATAGAAGCCAACTATCCTATGACAGCTATTGGGAAACTTCCTTAGGACAGCTGATATATGCCATGGCCCTTCCTCTCTTTGGCTGCTTCTCCATCCTGCTACCTGGAATGCAGATGCTACCGTCTTGCACTGTGGGGACAAGCGTCCTACTCCAGCTATGGCAGAATGGTGGCTGGAAAGAACTAGGTCCCTGAAGAGTTCATGGAATGGAGCTGGCATAATCATCCCAAATTGCCTCCTTTATACTTGTCCTCTCTAAGTAACGTTATTTTGTTATTTTAAAAATAATTCATAGTCAAACACAATCCCAACTAATATGGGCACCTTATAGGAAGGCTAAAGGCAGACTGTCTCCATTTCTAAGATTGACACTTAGCATTCCTAGGAGGAACATAGTTTTTCAGAAAGATCTATAAATTATACTTGTGCTAGGGATTTTACATATGCTTTTCTTCACTTCATCCTCATAGGCGGTACCAGGCTCAGACTATGAATGATAATATAATATGTTATCAGAGAGATAACATAGGAACTTCATTTAAGTCTGGGAATTAAACACAGATCTACCTGACTCAAAACGTACATTTTTTCTATCATTCTATATTGCCTTCTTGATATTCTGCTTTAAGATTCTTCCTCAGTTACATATTTCTGTGGCTGATAGACTGATTGGTATCCACTTAGCCAGTAGCTTTGAGAGAAGGCTCCAGAATAGGTGAAAGAAGTTTTCCTTTGTATAAGCAGGTGAAGACCGATTTCCAATATAAAGAGAAAATGTCAAGGGTGACTTCTATTTGAGAAAGATTTGAAAAGAAATGCTAGATCTGGTTTTATAACATCTGTAGATTATTGGTTTTAACTGGCAGCCCAGGCTGATTTCAGTTAGGTATGCATTTATATTGTCTCATAACATTAAAAAAGTAATTAATTGTTAAACTTTAAAAGTGAAAATCTGGGTTGCTTTCCCACATGACGATCAGCTGATGCTGTGTATGGCTGTCTTTATCAGTGGGGCTTGCTATTGTTAGTCAGCCCATGTCACTCATTTTCACTACTGACCATTTCCTGTTAGTCATTGGAGAAGTTTACAGTCTTTGTGTGGACACTTTTCCTTGAAGATGATTAAACACACAACAGATTGTTAACAGTTGCCAGATATGTTTGACTAATTTATCAATCTTAACTTCAGAATTACAGTCCTTATTTGTAAGTATATAAACACAGGTGTATTCTTCTTATTTTTAAGAATAATTTGGTGACCTCTAGAGACCCCTTCTTAACTATGTGGTCTCTGCAAAGCACCTATAAACTTCTTTTATTTTTTGAGACGGGGTCTCGCTCTGTCGCCCAGGCTGGAGTGCAGTGGCAAGATCTCGGCTCACTGCAAGCTCCGCCTCCCGGGTTTACGCCATTCTCCTGCCTCAGCCTCCCGAGTAGCTGGGACTACAGGGGCCCGCCACCAAGCCCGGCTAGTTTTTTGTATTTTTAGTAGAGACTGGGTTTCACCGTGTTAGCCAGGATGGTCTCGGTCTCCTGACCTCGTGATCCACCCGCCTCAGCCTCCCAAAGTGCTGGGATTACAGGCGAGAGCCACCGCACCCGGCCTGTAAACTTCTTTAGAGCAATTAATAGATAAAACAAGTTATCTCTGCATTTTAGAATATAGAGTTGGATTATTTCAAAGTCCTAGAGATTTTCTACATGGTTCTGTTTGCCCAGTAGGCTTTGAGCCCAGTTGGAATATAGTCCAGCAAAAGGAGAACTCTTGCAGTGGTGGGATTTTTGCCACTCTCTCTCTCATAACATGATGAGGACATGTCCCCCCCCGCCCCACTAAATATAGTTTTCTTATGTCTATTCTAAAAGGGTTATAATATTGGCAGTAGTAGAGGGAATTTAGATATAATTGTGTGTAAGATGCAAGGAAAAAATAAAATGAATTTTCTTTCTCTTACGTTCTAGGAGAGTACATCATTATACCCTTGAAAGTCCAGAGGGAAAACTTCAATAAATATTGATGATGATGACCATGAATTAAGCATTCTCTGGAATAGTCAATTAACTATAATGCAATTAGAACAAAGCTCGAAGGCCTACTAAAGGCATGCAGCCAGCCCTTTAAAATGACTGTTGTGGGAAAAGGTTATTGAGTATGTGAGGTACAAGGATTTGTTAGGTCTCTGTGCTCCATGACTGCAAAAAACATTAGTTCATTTGCCTTTATCTATGAACAGGGAAAGATATGAACTTCTGTGTATACCACTGATAATCAAAATGACAGTCCTATGCCATTTGGTCTTCTTTTACAGTTGACAAAGTCATGGTAATGAAGCACTTTAAAATGACACGTTTTGCATATTTTGAGCTCAATCACATCTTAGCCAATTAAGTAAAATAGCATTTTTATACCATTTCACAGGTTAGACATTTTCTGCTAAGACAACCACTTTCAACCTAAAACTCCTGACCGATTTTCACAGCTCTCTGTGGTCTGATTTCATGCACAAAGCCAGTCTTACTTTCTAATAGAAACCTTCTGCCTCCCTCACCCACAAACCCTTTATGGTCTTTACCCCACACATTTTGCTCTTCTATGAATGGAAATTCTTCCTCTGCCCTCTATGACAGATATCCGAAGCCTCCTTAACCTGCTTCTCAGATTGACACCCCGTGGATAATCCAACCATACAAGGAGGAAGGGCAGATATTACACAGTTGTCAAGGGCCTAAGCTTTGAAGTCATACTTCCTAGGTTCAAATCTCATTTCAATCAGTTTCCAGCTTTGTTTGGCACTTCATAATCAATCTTAACTTATTTTCCTTAACAAATAGAATAAATATATCAACTTCATGGGTTTCTTGGGACAGGTAAATGTAATACTGCATGTAAAGTACCAAACATTATATTAAACCTTCAGTAAATGTTAAATATTAACTAGTATCATCATTACAGGGCCTATAATTATATACTGTTGTATTAGTCAAAGTTATTGATTACAAGCAACAGAAATAGGTTCTAGCTAATTTGTACAGAACTATATTGGGCATCTCACAGAATCAACAGGATATATTGACAAAAAGGCATAAAAATTGGGTCACAAGCAAGAGCCTAGACAGCAGGAAGCACAGGGGAGTTTCTGCAGAAACAGCTGGGTTAAGACACCATGGCTGAGTACTGTTGTACCTGCTTATTGCATGCTCTCATCATTCATGAATTCTCAACCTCTGTCTCCCTCTCTTTTTGGTGTTTGTTGTTACTGTTGTTGCATCAATTGTTCAATGTTAAAGTTCTGGGTGGAACTATGCAACAATCTCTGTCACACTCCCAAACTATAGCTGTCAGAGGATAGGGAAATCTCCTGGCCTTCCACCCAGACTCACAAAAAAAGAGGAGTTTCTTCCCAAACAGGACAAGGTTCAGATGTTGAGTGGTTAAAAAGTATTCTAACAAACAATGATGCCTTTTATTGTTCTTTAACTGTTTTTCAAGTTGAAGTGCTAAGTCTTTGAAGGCAGAGCTTACGCATATTTCACAGGTCTTATATGATAGGTTTTCAGCAAATACATTTTGACATAGAGCTTAAAGTTTGACAGATTTGTTTGGGGGATTTATTGCTTTCTATGCTCCACTTAGAGTTTAATAAAGCAATGAATTATGAGAATTTTATTGTAATATAAGATTGCCAAAATGGTGATTACAGTATGGTAAGAGAGCCCCAGAATACCTTTTCAAGCTAAATGGACTATCTCTATTAAAATTAATATCCTGCAGGTTGGAGAGTCAAAATGAGAGGGTCATGGCTTGTAGAGAATACAATCCTACATTGCGTAAAGTTATCTTCAGGGAAAATTATAATAGAAAATGAGAGTAGGGAGGGATAAAACCTATTAATATTATTTAATAAAATTTTTATTGTGAAAGCAATATATGATTGTTACAGTAAATATTTAAGATACAGAAAAACATAAACACAAAAGAAATTTTAAAAAATGTTAATCACCACAATTTTGAGGGATGCATTCATATAAAGATTTGTATGTGTGTGTGTGTGTGTGTATGGTGTGTGTTTGTGTGTGTGTATATATATATAGTGTGTATACTTGTGTTATATGTGTGCTTAAAACCACAAATGTATAACAAACACACCCATATATGCATAGTTGTTGTTATAAAACTATTCTTATATACGGTGTTTATTAATGTGCTGTGAAATTGTTTTCTTAAGAATGATTCTTGTTATAAGAGAAATGAATGTTTATTGCAAAAAACCCAGAAAATAAAATAAGAAAGTATGTAATACATGCAAACTCTCAGCAACCTAGAAATAACCATTGTTTATATCTTCTGGTATAATCTTTCAAAATCCTAGTATATAATAATTATACAGTTTTTTGCAAAATAAATTATCTATTTTATAGGATATCTTATAACCTACTTTTAAAGAATAGCAATAGGTTATAATCATCTGTCCATTTCAATAGGTCTATATCTGCACCATCATGATTTATGGCTATATAGAATTCCACTTTGAGGATATACACAGCTGATTTTCTAAAATACAATAATGGATGTTTAAGTATTTTATTTTGTTTTACAAGTAATACTTCAGTGAACATCCTTGAAACGTATTTATTCTTCAAACATATCTATAACTTTATTTCCTTAGGACAAATTCTCAGAAGTATAGTTATTGATGCCAAAGGTATGCATATATTTATATCTTTGTATAGCAAATTGCACTCTAGGACACACATCAGTTTGAAAATAAAAACAGGATATGAGTGTGAATTCTCCTAAAACTAAATATTGGTCTTTTAAATGAGATTTTAAAATAAATAGATGAATCATTTGGGCATATAAAGGATTATGAAATGTTCTTATGTGATTAAGTATTTTAATGTAATTTAAAAGGCTTGAGTATATTATAAAGCAACACAATGAAAATGGCATATTACTAAATCTCTGCATATATTTATGAGCATTTTCTTAGAAATATTACCAAACAGTGATATTTCTGGGAAGAATGTACATTGTTATCTTATAGCATGCTGACTTCGGTTAATTTGTCAGGAAAGAATAGTAACACTACAAATGAAGAGTTCAAATTAATATATAATTACATGTGTTTTGTGGATTAAAACGTTATGTTTGATCTGTTTTTGGTTTTAGTCTTACCAAATTATAAGTAGGCTTCCATGACAAATAAAATAAAATATGCATTTACTACTATTACCAATAAGTTTCTACATGATGTGGTTCCTGTATGCCTCTCTGACCCCAACTATGAAATCTTCCAGTCTCCTTAGCTGTGCTGGTTAACTGTGTTCCAGAGTTTCCATCCTTGTTTCTTTCCAACACACCAAGCTTACTTACTCCTGAAATCTCGTGCTTCCTCTCTGCTGATCTATTTATGACTGGCTTTTTATCATTCAGGTCTTCATTTATCATTACTTCAGAGAAGCATTCCAAGACAAAGCTAATTAAAGTAGACAGTGATGATTACTATTGCTCTTCATCAATATTTGTGGTTCTCCTCCTGCTGGGCATGTGGTAGGATTGCATTTCCCTATCCCTTCAAAGACTTGCTTTGGTCAATGAAATGTGAGAGCACATATCTGACACTGTTCGGTGGAAGCCATTAAAAGCTGGTATATGATTTACCACATGTCCTTACCTATGTCACTGCAGTTGATGACATTCAACAGTGAAGCCTCCCTCATCCTGCATCCCGGAGAGAGGACGTGGAACTAAGCACCACACTGAACTGTGATGGACAAATACTGTATGGGAAAAAATAACTTGATTTTTAAATACCATTCAGACTTTGGGGTTGCTTATTAGTACAGAATATCTAACCCATCCTAATACACAGGTTCCTTCTTCCTTTATTCAATCTCAGTACTTTCCTATTTTATTTTATACAGAGCTTTCATTATTACATGAAATCATCTTATTTGTTCAGTTATGAGTCCACTCACCTCCACCAGTAGCATGTAAGATTCTGAAGAGCAGGGGCTTTGTCTGCCTTGTTCATTGTTGCATCATCATTGTATGCAATACTGCCTTAAATATTTGTTGAGTAAATGAAAGAAATGAGAGGAAGGTCTCCACACATGCCTCTGGAATCTAGACTAAGACAATTTCTTTCCTTTTAAAACAATTGCTCCCAGATTCCAAGATAGCCTTTGGCAGATGGAAATGAGAACACGCTCAGTCAGGTTTCTGATGGCCAAGAGAGGTTAAATATTTTCTCATCAAGTTGTAAGAGCTCTTAGCCACTTTCATCATTTGGTCTTTTCTTCCCCCAACACTATGAACATTTTCACTCTCTGTGGATGGGAAACAACCATGATTTCAATTATTTTATATTTTATAATGTTCTATTATCACTAAAGCTTTTTTTAAATGAATAACAATTTAGCAAGGCCTTAAGTATATTTAGTGAATAGATACGTATGTTTTCCCTGGCCTTCCAAAGGCAAGATATGGCATTATATTTACAATGTCTAGGCTCTTATGAGACACTCTTTTGTGTTGACACATAATCATTC
The DNA here is from genome assembly GCF_001698545.2 of Rhinopithecus bieti. NCBI lineage: Eukaryota > Metazoa > Chordata > Mammalia > Primates > Cercopithecidae > Rhinopithecus > Rhinopithecus bieti. The sequence continues at coordinate 892,310 of NW_016809297.1, read as the reverse complement.
TTTCATTACAACTATTATGTCCCAGCTATCCTGTGGTCTCCAGATGTGTATCAATTACAAAGATACTTTGAGTTAATGATTTCTAGAAAGCCTTAAAACAAGTGGAATAGATGTGTTTATTATTGGGTAGTTGGTGAATAGTTTCTGAGCTAGAGGTGATAGACTTGTACCCCATTGCGTCATCTAAAAGAGGCTCTTGCACTTGCGCCGGATGACAACTACTCTTTGGTCTTAACACACATTGAGTTAGAGTAACTATTAACAGCTGTATATGTTGGTATCTTCTCAAACAGCATATGCCTGCTCTTGACCAGAATAGAATAGCACAGATGGCATTGCTACACATTTGTATCTTCCATTTGGCTCTAAAGCTACTTGTTGCCTTTTCACAGCCAGGCAAAGGGAAAGAATGGCAAAAACTCTTATGTTGAACTGCAGTGTGGCCGTTTGTTTGCTTGGCAACTAGTAACATAGCAGCATGGATCTATGTGATTTTAGATCATCCATACCCTTGGGTTTACCATCACACAGCTCAACTTCATCAGAGCTCAGTTGTTACAGAAAAAAATGACCTGATTCTTTTGTGTTTTGATTTTGTATGACATTCTGGAACTCCTTGCCCTTAAATGAACTCTTCATGGTCCTCTCAAACATGTTTCATAATTGTTCCTTTTCCCCTATTGCACTTTTAATTTATTTTGTCACTTTGTTTTTATATGTTTTACTGTATATCAGGAGTTTTCCATGTTTGCTTGATTACTAAATGGAAACAGGGTAGTAATTGAATTTAGAGCATGGAATCATTTTCTTCTGTCATTAAATTACATTGGTATCCAAAATAGTTCAAGTAATTTCAAGAGCGTTACATATCAGATAAATCTGAAAAAATTCACAGTGATGTTTTTCTAGTTTTGATATGTGGAACAAAGAAGACTTTGTGGTATATAGGACTTTGGAGTAAGACAGTCCCATGTTTGAAAACTAGCACATTTACTGACTATGGGCTTAAGAGTGTTATTTAATACTTTGGGGCTTAATTTCTTCATCTGTTAAATTGGGAAAAAAATATTTCCAATCTCATAGGGTTGAGGTGAGGATTAAATCAGATAATGCATTTTAAATCCGGGGCCTGGCTCATAGTGAGCATTAAACAAATGGCAACTATTATCTTGCAGGAGAGTAATGGCACATACCTAAAAGATTAGTGTTCCAGAGATTGTGATTTCATCAATGCTGTAACTAAAACTGTGTATGACGTGTGCTATCCAAGCAAGATTCCAATGTATAGGTAAATCAAATTCGTTCTAAAGAAATAAGGGGCCGGGCGCGGTGGCTCAAGCCTGTAATCCCAGCACTTTGGGAGGCCGAGACGGGCGGATCACAAGGTCAGGAGATCGAGACCATCCTGGCTAACATGGTGAAATCCTGTCTCTACTAAAAAATACAAAAAACTAGCCGGGCGAGGTGGCGGGCGCCTGTAGTCCCAGCTACTCGGGAGGCTGAGGCAGGAGAATGTCATGAACGCAGGAGACGGAGCTTGCAGTGAGCCAGGATCCAGCCACTACACTCCAGCCTGGGCGACAGAGCGAGACTCTGTCTCAAAAAAAAAAAAAAAAAAAAAAAAAAGAAATAAGGAATAATGCCAACAGATATTTGTTATTAAAATTATAATAGTAAAGAACTTTATTTGATACCTATAGTTAAGGAAACATTTGTACATACATGTTTTTATGCAATCCGTGAAAGGCATACGTTTATTGGGGAGAAAATCATTCCAGGCAGAGGGAACAGTTAATGCCAACATTTGAAGGGAAACTATGCCTGGCATGTTCAAAGAAGAGCCAGGAAGCCCATGGGATCAGAGCAAAGAAGGGAAGAGAAGTATAAGGTAATGCTGAGAGAAGAAACCCAGGGCTAGATTATGTGGGTCACTATTCGGACCTTGACTTTGTTTTTAGTGAAACGGTGGGTCTTTGTAGGGAGTGAGGCATGACATGATTCCCTTTATGTTTTAGGGAGTGGCAAAAATCACTCTGGCTGCTGGTTTCAGAACAGATTGTAAGGGAGATGTAAGGGTAGAAGCAGGGACACCAGTTAAGAGCCAAACATAACCCAAACTTGGAGTGGTCACACTGTGGCTCTATCTTGAAGGTAGCAGTCACAGGATTTCCCAGCAGACTGGATGTGCAGCTATGAGAGAAAGCAAGAGTCAGGACAACCCTAAGGCTTTTGGCCTAAACAAATGCAGAATGGAGTTACCATTCTTCAGGTAAATTGAGCCAAGTTTCAAGGGATGCATTAGGAGTTTGACTCAAAGCACATCAAAGAAAGAATGAATTAATCAATTATGTATTCGTAGAATGAACCAAAGCACTGAAAATAAATGAAGGAGCGATGGATCTCATGGACGAATACTGAAAACACAGCATCGCGCCAAAGAAGTCAGATACAGAAGAATATATAGTACCAGTTTCCAATTTTGTAAAATTTAAAAATAGGAAAAAAATTATCTTTAGAGATGCATATTCAAATAGCCAAAGAATAAAGTAGTGCAAAGCTATGATTCCCACCATATTTAATAGAGCAGTTATCTGTAAGGGGAGAATGAAGGAATGAACATACTGTTGAATGCTGAGGCAGGTAGGATGATGGTTATATGAGTATTTGCCTTAGGATTTTCCACTTTATGCATTTTAATGTCCCTGTGTTATATTTAGCAGCAACAACAAAAGCTTTAGAAATACTATGCATCTTTTAAGACCTACTCCTCCATGAAATTCGTTCTGATCACCCTGCTCTGTGAGCTTTCTTTCTATTCTGAAGATTGAATCATTATTAACTGTATAGATCAATTGATTAAACATTACCTTATAACATTGCTACAGTGGTTATCTTGAAATATTAGGAAACTATTTTGTAGTGGTTCAAATAATGTTTTATTATAGATCATCCTTCCATCCAGCAAAGATTTACACATACAAAAACCCAATTTTTTGTTCACAATAGTAACCTGATGTTGGGTAACAAATACATAATTATAGATTTCAGATCTAGGGAATACATTATTCAAGTATTTGTTTTTGAAAAGTTCTAATAGTATCATACCATGAAAGGCAATATTGTGCCCTGGAAAGAATATTAGAATTAAGGTAAAGAAGTCTGAGTACTCATTCTTCTCTTGCTAGATGTTTGCTTAACCAAGCTATTTAACTTTTCCATGTATTGAGTTCTCTGTGTGTTAAATGTGGTATTTGGGTTAAATTCTACTTTTCAGTTCTAATATTCTATGAATCTTTGAAATACTATATTATAAAAGGATGCAAGGATCAAGGTTCAGAGTCTCTTAAACAAATCATGTCAAAAGTACAGCTATTATAAGGGCCAATTTTGGAAAACAACAGACCTGTTATTTTTTGAGCAGGTAAAATAATTTTTTTAATTGAAGGAAAGCTCAATATATTTAAAGTAAAAAGACACACAGAAAATAGACGAAAAAAATTGTGATACAAGCCACACGATGATAAACCACTTTTTTTTTTTTTCCAAGAAGAAATGAGGAGATGAGTCACCAACTGACTCTGTGACCAAAAAGTCATAGAGGAAATTCAGAAACAGAAGCTGGATTAGGGGAACTGAAACAATCATCAAAGAAATAAAGTATGCATATTTATTTTTCATGGGACAGAACGTTATGTATTTAGTTGCCCCAATTTTGCTGTTTTATTTTATGGATTTATTTGGGGAAAAATAGCCTATCGAAATTTAGGTGGCAATTATTTGAGATTATTGATAAATAATTTGAATAGACATCAAATTGTAATGTCTTAAGAGGTAGAGAATTTAAAGCTTGTTTATTCCTGATACCCAGTTATTAAATGTATTTGAATCTGTTTCTATACCTACTGAATGGTCACTAAGCCTATTATTGAACATCTCCAATAACAGAGGTCTTAGTATCTTCTGTTGCTGCAATTGTAAAGGCTTACTGTATTTTCACACAGAGGGCTACTTTATATGGAGATATTATTTTGTAGCTGCCCTTAAATGGTATCTTTTTTGTGTGTGTGTGGTTGGTTTAACTTCACAATATGTATGTCTGATTTTCCTCCATTTTATTTACTGTTGCCAATGATACTTTTAAGGATTACTACTTACTGGGAGTGAGATTACATGCTTATATTTCATGATTTGGGGGACCAATACTCGAAATCCAATATTTTGGGCTGACAGAAGGAATAACTATCTATCTGATTGCCACTGGAGCTTTCTATTTTATATTAGTTGACTGAATACAGTTTGACCAGATAATGGCCAACTTGCCTGACTGTTGGTTCCCTACACATGTGGACCCTTTTGTATTCAAGGACAAAATGACATCACCAAAAGAAAAAATTAAAGTATTTTAGAATATGGCTGGGTGAGGTGGCTCACACCTGTAATCCCAGCACTTTGAGAGGCCGAGGCAGCCAGATCACCTGAGGTCAGGAGTTCAAGACCAGCCTGGCAAACATGGTGAAACCCCGTCTCTACTAAAATACAAAATTAACTGGGCATGGTGGCATGTGCCTGTAGTCCCAGCTACTAGGGAGGCTGAGGCAGGAGGATTGCTTCAACCTGGGAGGCGGAGGTTGCAGTGAGCTGAGATTGCACCACTACACTTTAGCCTAGGTGACAGAGTGAGACTTTGTCACAAAAAAAAAAAAAAAAAGAAGAAAAAGTATTTTAGAATACAAGAACACAAGTAAAATGCTGTCTAAATACCATGCACCTCGGAGGCTGAGGAGAGCGATCACCTGAGGTCAGGAGTTTAAGACGAGCCTGGCCAACATAGTGAAACCCTGTCTCTACTAAAAATACGAAATTTAGGTGTGTTGGCATGCGCCTGTAATCCCAGCTACTCGGGAGGCTGAGGCAGGAGAATCGCTTAAACTCAGGAGGTGGAGGTTGCAGTGAGCTGAGATTGTGCCACTGCACTCCAGCCTGGGGACAAAGCAAAACTCCATCTAAAAAAAAAAAAAAAAAAAAATGCAGAAGACATAGTCAATTTCAATTACTTCCTCTTTCTGTTTTTTACCTTCTTCATTATAGAGAGTTTCTCCATAAATCTGAAAATGAATACTCTGAAAAATTAGAACTTTAGATGTTTTGCTATAGGAACAAGATCAATATTTATTCAGATAAAATTTACTACTGTTCTGTTTGTAAATAAGTACTAGAAAAAATGGATCCAAGTTAGGTGGTTTCTTATACAGAATGATTAAAAACAAAAGGGAACTAGATAATTCTATGACATTTATGGAAACGTAGGACTAGAAGGTTAAGTGTGAATGCGCTGTGTGCTTCAGGTTATGCTGAATCTGACACCCTAATCCTGGCACCAGCAGTGAAGTCCTTGCCTTAGGGCATTAAGTCACTTAAGCATTCAATGCACTCAATGCGTTTTACTTAAGTCATGCAATAATGAGGCATCCTCATATTTTCTTTTTTTTTTTTCTTTTTTTTTTTTTTTTTTTTTTGAGGCGGAGTCTCACTCTGTCACCCGGGCTGGAGTGCAGTGGCCGGATTCAGCTCACTGCAAGCTTCACCTCCCGGGTTTATGCCATTCTCCTGCCTCAGCCTCCCGAGTAGCTGGCTTGAGCCACCGCGCCCGGCCCATCCTCATATTTTCTTTGAGCTTTCAGTCAAATGATAAGTAGAGTTTTAGTGAAGATTCCCATAATGTGTTCATTTCTTGCTATAACTTTTCTTTATAAGAAATATGATCTTACATTCTCTCCCAACTGAAGCTTTTGACTGTATCTTTAATAAAGCAATTCATTCTATATCATATGTAGAATGCTCATGTTTTTTCTGTCATTTATTATGTTAAGCATGAACTTCAATGAAATGAGCAATTTTTGTAGGCACGAAAGAGGTGTGCTCTTTTTGGAGAGATTGACAGGTCCCCACCCAGAGGTCGATTTTTACTTGATGGTGGGCTGGAGAGCCATCCCCTAGGGAGCAGTATTAGCAGCATGTCCTTAAAAGCATGCCTATCACCTTTTTATTGCCCGAAGAGGTCTTCAAACCTTGGCCTTCTGCAGATCTGACCATTCACCTTCATCTTTTTAATTTCCTCATTATGTAGGTCAGTGAATAGAAGTACTCTGTTTCAAGCAGGAAATCTCAGGACCTGTAGTCCTGAGAACCACCTGTAGTGTAGAACCAAGAAATTTGTTACTATCTGATTTGTTTATTAAGTCTATCACATAAATCACAATACTAATAACCTAAAACGTAAATGTTGTTGTCTGTGTGTTGCAAAAATTTTGGCCAACTTAATAAGAGGTATTTTTTTCTGCTGCTTGATTGTTTTGTTTACTAAATATATGTCACCTTGATAGCTTTTTTTTTTTTTTTAGACGGAGTCTTCCTCTGTCACCTAGGCTGGAGTGCAGTGGCACGATCTTGGTTCACTGCAATGTAACCTCCACCTCCTGGGTTCAAGCAACTCTCCTCCCGAGTAGCTGGGACTACAGGCATGCGCCAATACGCCCAGCTAATTTTTGTATTTTTAGTAGAGACGGGGTTTCACCATGTTGGCCAGGCTGGTCTCGAACTTCTGACCTCAGACAGTCCACCTACCTCAGCCTCCCAAAGTACTGGGATTACAGGCGTGAGCCACCGTGCCCAGCCTATAGTTAATATAGGTAAAGCACCTATCTAATTTCAACTTTAACTTCTAAAAAAATAGAATAAATTAGTAAACTGTATAGTATGCAAGAAGGTGATAGGTACAATGGGAAAAGGTAAACAGACAAGGAAGTCAGAGCATTCTAGAGGGTAGGGAGGAGTGTTAAAGTACTTGTAAACAGCCATCAGGAAAGGCCCAATTGTAGCTTGACAATTAAATGCATCAAATGTAATTAATACTGAGTTATTCCTAGTAGAACATAAGGGTGTGTCTTTGTTCCTGAGCGAAATCTGTTACTCATAGACTCTGGTCAGGTGCATGAGAAGGCTGCACTTGTCTAGGAGAGCACTCAATATTTCCTTAACAGGTAAATGTAAAATGACCCTTGGTCATTCATCAATTTCATACTAGCCAATACGAGAGCTGAATCAGAAGTATTAAATTTTAATAAACTGAACTAATGTCACTTTTATCACTGTGGCAGCTGACTTTCTTCTTTTGCAGATGACAATAGTAAGATAAAATACATAAAATCAAAGAGCAGATGGAGATTAAGAAAGTACATCATCATCGCTTAAAAAGTGAAAGTTTCATAATTAAGCTGTATTATTGAAAATTAATATTTTTAAAAAACATAAAGTTCAGTCACTTAAAACCCCAATTCAATGTTTTACTTGCATATTTGTGCAAATAATCATGCTGTTTTATTTTATGGAAGACATTTCATAAATCCCATTTTTTTTTCATTTCTGCTATGTAACTCAAAAAAAAAGGCCAGAAGATTACCTAGCTGAATCTAAACCAATAAAATGTTTCAACACATCACATCTCACATCCATAAAATACCCATTTTAATTTTTTTGTCTCGGTCACTTAAAAGCCAACAGAAATGGGGCTGTTTATGTTCAAGATAAAGCAAACTAATCTTTATAACATAAATGTATCAAATACATTTTGAAATTTAAGTGGACATTCCTGGAACAGATTAGTTCACAGATGGATTTATTTAGGTCAATGTTCCTCACACCCTTTCTGAAAGCAGAGCCAGCATCCAGAGAGTAGGACCCAAATATTAATAAAAACTCACTTTACTTGCCTTTAATTGAATGATGTTCCCTAAATCAGCTCACATGTGAAGTAGTCCAATTAACTCCTCCTGAATGTAGCTGTGCTTTACCTTTTTTGGTTTATAGTGAAGGGCAGTATTATTTGAAATTGTTTTAAAAGCTTTTAGCCTTACTGCAACTCACTTCAGTAGTACACAGAAGTAGAGATCTGAGGAGGTAGGATACAAAGTTATTTGCTCGCTGTCTACCCATTCATCCAGGCTTTCTTCTTTGCTCATGGAGCACCAAATTCGTTCAAGTATTTACCTCTTCAGGAGCTTGGCCCTTTCCTTCATTTTAAGAGGAAATTCTGATTAGTCTAATATTTAAAGAAATTCCTTTCTCCTTAACACTAATTCGGTTAAGTGGTCAAATTCTGGTCATTAGGAGCTTCTGTGAGTGTCATCTTGCTTTTAAAACGGACTTTCTGGCTCTCCCTTTCTGGTCATTGGGATATGATGTCTTCTCAGGATATGATGCCTAGAACTGCTGCAGCTATCACGTGACCATAAGGCTTTACTTTAGGATGAAGCCAGCACCAAGAATGGCAAAGCAGAGATGAAAGGGACCTACTCTGATAATATTCTTTAGCTACTGGCTTAATTAAGCCTACTTCTGGAGTTCTTGTTCATTCATTCATCAAATATTCATTGAGGACTTGCTAGGAACCAAGAACTGTTCTAAGTGCTGGAGGTATAGCTTTAAAAAGTACAGAAAACAAACAAAAAAACAAAACAAAAAACTCCATGCAATGAAGCTAATATTCAAGTAGGGGGAGCTAGACATTAAATAGAATAAATAAGATTTTTTATATATATGTATATATACAGCTTTTAAAGTGATTAATGCAATACAAAAATAAGAAGATGTGGAAGTATAAGAGGCATTGGAGTTGCACACAGAGTCATCAGGGAACGTCATAGTGTGAAGGTACCATTTTATCAAAGAGAGCAAGATGTGAGAGAATTAAATTCTCTAGTGAGTATCCTTCCCCTGTTATTTGCTCAGTGCATGCTTACTGACATTGATGTCATGGATAAGTTACTCAGTTTTCATAGAAACTAATAACTCCATGCCTCTCCATACATGTGTGTGTATTTGCATTTCTTGACATTTGCTATTATGCCCAATTCAAGTGACTTGGGCAAGTGGATTATCTCTGCCTGTGTGCTGGGACACACTTTTGCTTTCCTCCATTCCTGAATCAACTTCTTGCTACTTCTGGCCATTCAAGTTCTAGTAAGGAGATGAGAGAAGGCATTTGCAGGAGGACATTGGAGTGAGTTTTATTTTATCTATACCACTTTCATCATAGTAACAACAGCTAACATTTATTAAGCACTTACCATTCTCTGAATAATATTCCAAGCCCTTTGAGTTTATCTTCTGTAATTCACTTAGCAGTCTTATGGAGGTTTATGCGAAGGTCACAGAGCAAAAGGTGAGCATTGACTCACAGCAAGGGGTTGGATTTCAGAGCCCCAGAAATTAGATATAAGATAAAAATTTTTACTTTTCAGATGAATGTTAATAACTTTTATAGAGCTTATAAAAAAATGAATAATCATTGACTGAGGTGTTGAAAAGCCAATGCAAATCATGAAAACCAAGTAGCCCTTTAGCACAGTGAATACCTAGGCCATTTTTAAAGCTAGCTGTGTTACAACTGGATACACATATGCAGTCAAAAGTTTAATAAACACATACTATAATAAAATTTCTTATGAATCTTTATTCTTCCAAATTTATATCCAATGAAAGTCAAGGAGAACTAACAATATTGATTCAGCTGGCAGCTAAATTACATTAAAGTACTCTATGTATTTTGCTGTAATCTATTAAGAGGGATCATTGCAACCACAAAACTGTAAACATGGTACATATAATCACCAATCTATTTCTAAACTTCTGAAAACAATAAGCATTTGTAGTAAAAGTTTCCAAGAAAAACTCAGTAATTAGGTCATATCTGATAATGACTCTGGAGAAGGGAAGGAAAGAATGGTTTCTGGAGAAGAAACTTCAGATAGGAGAGAGGGCAAGGAGAATTGGACTTCTATTCTGGTTGGAGGGACGGCTAGGAGAAGAAGCAAAAACATGTGTGAATGAGCTCTAAGATATGATAAAATATTTTCCAAAGTGTATGCAAGATATTAATCCCCAGGATATTAACAGGCTTTTGGTTAATAAGCAAATAAAAATTTAGTTAAAAAATAATTTTGTGCAGACCTAAAGTATCAGATCTTTAATGTACTAATTTGTATTATAAGATTTCACTTGAGGGAACAGAAATTTCCCCTCCCCTCCTTCCTTCTGTAGGGAATCTTACAGGACTAGGATTCCATAGTAGACATGTTAAGAAACATTGAAGAGTGACAGAAATATCTGAGCATAGCTGAACATTTTATTGTGTGCCTTAGAGAGTTCTCCAGAAACTAAGAAAAGGATGGTTGCTGTGGAAAAAGGAGAAATAAGCTGAATCATCCCCATGCATGATCCTAGCACTGGGGCTAGAATCTTCTTTAGAAGATCAACTTCATTAGAGAGGCTTCTTGCTGGCAAGGTGGTGTTGCCAAGTAGCCAGGCTCTTAGGAATCACCTAAAGTTCCCAGGCAATAGTTGAATCCTTACAACTAGCAACCAGATCATTAAAACTTCTGTGTAGAAAGTAAGTTGAGAATATTTCAAATATATAAGTGAGTGCTTAATATTTTCCTGTTAAACACTTCATTTATGATGTCATGACCTGTTTGTCCATGAGTTTTCTCACGCCCCATGTGCTCTAAGCACATGGTTAACTGCTTTGCCAGTTAACATTTTAGCTATAAAATGAGCTTCCTAGGCACACCAGTAGAATTCTGCACAGATTTCAGATTTTGTGTTAATGCTAGCCACCAGCCAGGCAAGGTAGAATTGAGTACATGTGGTTGTACATTTGTGCATTTGTACCAATATTCTTTTTGTCCAGATTTCCTCCTTTATGTATCACAGTCCTCTTAATAAATATCACTTCCACATTTAAAAAAATTGGTCAATATTTTGCATCCTTTTCTCAGCGATACTGAGAGATAGGACTAGCTGGATTTCCTAGGCTGACTAAGAATTCCTAAGCCTAGCTGGGGAAGGTGACTGCACCCACCTTTAAACACGGGGCTTATAATTCAGCTCACACCCGACCAATCATGTAGTAAAGAGGGCTCACTAAAATACCAATTAGGCTAAAAGGAGGAGGTAAAGAAATAGTCAAATCATCTATCATCTGAGAGCATGGGAGGAGGGACAATGATTGGGATATAAACCCCAGGTATTCAAGTCAGGAGTGGGCAACCTCCTTTGGGTCCCTCCCATTATATGGGAGCTCCGTTTTCACTCTATTAAATCTTGCAACTGCATACGCTTCTGGTCCGTGTTTGTTCTGCCTGGAGCTGAACTTTGGCTCACCATCCACCACTGCTGTTCACTGCCATCCACCCCTCCGGATCTGGCAGGGTGTCCGCTGCATTTCTGATCCAGCCAGGTGCCCGTTGCCACTCCCGTTCAGACTAGAGGCTCACCATTGTTCCTGCGCCGCTAAGTGGTTGGGTTCGTTGTAATTGAGCCGAACAGTAGTCGCTGGGTTCCACGGTTTTCTTCCGTGACCCATGGCCTCTAATAGAGGTATAACATTCACCTCGTGGCCCAAGGTTCCATTCTTTTGAATCTGTGAGGCCAAAAACCCCAGATCAGAGAACAAAAGGTTTGCTGCCATCTTGGGAGTGGCAGCCACCATCTTGGGAGTGGTCTGCCACCAACTTGGGAGCCCTAAGAACAAAAACCCACCTGTAACAATATGCTATTATGGAAGTAAGTTTTATTAGCACAGTAAGTCAGTGGATCAGCGATTTTGCAGATAAAGTGTTCAGTCATTAAGTAGTAAACTTGTTCTCTGAAGACAGGGATCTCGGGGAAAAAATAAAGCAAACTTGGTATTTTAAAAATATACATTCCAATTATTTGGAAAGAAAATCTGAGATTTTGAATTATGGAAAATTAATTAAAAATCTCACAGTTGAGATCGCACCACTGCACTCCAGCCTGGGCGACAGAGCGAGACTCCGTCTCAAAAAAACAACAACAACAACAACAAAAAAAACCAACTCTCACAGTTGAATGTAAAACATACACTCTAATACAGATGGCTGTCGATACACTTAGTAATGTCTATATATATGGATTTTATTTCTGTATTTTCATCAAGCATGCTAAGTGTGTTGATTGATTCCACCTTATAAACATAAGAATAGTTGGCTTCCATATTTAAGATTATTAGTGCAGATGATGGCTGTATAAGACACCTCGGGGAAAAGACTTCCTGAGGTACTTGTTCAGGTATTCTTAAACAGTGGTCAGACCAAAGGAATTGCATTCAAAATTTTGTATGTGTCTGCATTTTCAGATGAGAATGTCTAGGGCTTTGGTGAGAATCTCATTGCTGGTCTGATACCAAAGAGGAGTAAAGAATCACTGTTTCAGGATTCCACAAGATCTGCTGAGCTGTAGAATCCCCAGGGTATTGTTACTGAGCTGCACCTACTGGACTGATCATTTTAAAACAGTTTAAAGTACTTATTTTATTTTATTTTTATTTATTTATTTATTTGAGATGGAGTCTCGCTCTGTCACCCAGGCTGGAGTGCAGTGGCTCGATCTCAGCTCACTGCAAGCTCCACCTCCTGGGTTCACGCCATTCTCCTGCCTCAGCCTCCCGAGTAGCTGGGACTACAGGTGCCTGCCACCACGCCCGGCTAATTTTTTGTGTTTGTAGTAGAGACGGGGTTTCACCGTGTTAGCCAGGATAGTCTCAATCTCCTGACCTCATGATCTGCCCGCCCCAGCCTCCCAAAGTGCTGGGATTACAGGTGTGAGCCCCCGTGCCTGGCCAAAAGGACTTACTTTTGGTATTACTTCAACCATCATTTGATCTCTTAAATTAAAGCAATGTGATTATTTATTATAATTGGCTCAATCATGTCCACACGTCACCCATTATTCCTGTGTTATTTCCCAATTGACTTGACTCATGTGTGTATGTGTGTGTGTGTTTGCAACAATAAACCTCTCAATAGACCTTTTGGTGGTATCTGACAGACCAGAGTTTTAAGTCCCAAGGCTCTCAGTTTGGGGAAGAAATGCTTCGGTTCATGTATCCCTTAGCACTTACAAACTAGAGTTTGTATTTTCCTAACAAATTGAATGAAAGCTTAAGTTGTTAGTTCTAAGATTATTTGGGGGGAAGGGAATATGGTAAAGGTTTTAGAGCATTTTTAAGACTATCACAATCACTGTTTCTCAAATTAAGGATGATTTTGCTTGCAACCCTGAAACGTAACAAAAAAAGTTTAGATTCTGAAATTTTAACATACATGTACATATGCACACACACACATAATCACAAATAAGATTGTTTCCTGCATTTGCCCTTCTACTTAAGTATCTATGATTAGACACATTTATTACAGAAATAGAGTGTGATTCATGATTGAATGATACTAGGTCTCTTTGATTGCTAAGATGAGGAACTGTAAACTCTCTTGTTTGGTCAGCTTCAAGAAGAAAATGATTGTCTTGAGAAGTCTTCACTAGGCATATTGTAGTATAGACCGGATCAAAGCAATGAAAGCAATGAATTAAATTTTCTAAAAATAAACACTGTCAAATATTTTCCCAAGTAATTGTCATCCTGTGTTTGACTTGGGGGAGAGGTGGGATGGCGTGTTAATTACTAAACTCCAAGTCCCTCCGCAATGGTGGGCAGGGCATCCTCCTGGCTGCTGATCTGGCTATTTTCATTCAGCATGTGGTTGACACTTCCAGTGATTCTCATCATAAACATTTTGCTGCCTCATCACAAAGGAAAAGTAGAAAACAAAGCATCACACAGAGACTGAAAGGGGTGGGTTTCCTTCATTTGCCTTAGTCAAAACATCACATGACCTTCCTATCCCACCCTCATCATTCCTTCTATTAGTCTTCTTAAAGCATGGCACATTGAGAATTAGTGAGGACCATTTTAATAGAGTTTAGTTTGCTTGCAATTAACTACACGTTGAATATCCCTTATCCAAAGCATTTGAGATTTCAGATTTTTTAAAGCAAATTTTGGAATATTTACGTTATACTTACCAGTTGAGAATTTCTCATCCAAAAATCTGAAATCTGAAATGTTCCAGTGGATATTTCCTTTGAACATCATGTTGACACTCAAAAAGTTTCAGATTTTGGAGCATTTCAGATTTCAGATTTTCGGATTAGGGATACTCAACTTTTACTAAGGGACTGCACTTAAAAGCATATTAGAAAAATAATCAACAACTCAGGGCATATAGAGTCTCACAGAGTTTCATAAAGCAAAGTTCAGGGTCACATAATAATACTATGTTGAATTTATAATTTACTTTTAAAGCAACTTAATTACACTGAGCCTGGATTGCCTAGTGCATAACCTACATTATATATAGTAAGCACCATCTGCTAGCTTGCTAGCAGTCATCAAAGAGAATCGTCAGGACACATACCACATTCCAGTAGCACTTAATCTACTTAGGTACTTGTTCAGGTATTCTTAAATGGTGGTCCAGACCAAAGGAATTTTATAACATTCTTTGTATAACTCCAGAATTTATAATATTACTGTTAAGAGACTAGAAATTATTGAAAGTTTGTATGTAAGAGAGCTCATTATAATAAAGATATGTATTCACAAGGTAATGTGGAAAGTGATTCTCTCCATGGATCTTTTATTTTGTGACGCAATGTACCACAGCAACTAAACTGCTCTTCAGCAGCTCCACTCTCAGTCAGCCTGGACAGAAGGCAGCATGGAGACACACTGGCACAGAGATCAGTGCTCAAGCATTGAACCCCGATCTGTGCCTATGCAAGACAGGGCAGGCATATCTACTATGGAGGGATGTGATAGTGGGTCACAGAAAATACAGTTTGAGTCATGAGAAGTCACGAGGAACCTTTCTTATTTCCATTTGGGTGCAGCCTCTAAACCTCTGCCCTGCACACACCCACACAGGTCCCACAGTCTGCAAAGGGATAGTTTGTATTAGACAAAGAGAAGCCAGCATGTCACAGCATTTGTTCGTTGATTACACATATTTATTTTGTACCTACTTGTTCCAGGTACTCTTCTATGTCTTAAACATAGGAATGACAAAAAAGTTCCCGTAGAACTTACCTGCTAGTGGCCTTAGTACAAACCCGTCACAGTTCTCAGAACTTCACATGACTTAACCCATTTACCGCTTATAAAAATCTGTGTGGAAAGCACAGTCATCCCCATTTTATAGATGAGAAAACAGAAACCTTGAAATGTAGCATAACTTGCCAGAAACAGGATACAGACCCGTTTCTTAACCATTTTGCTGTTTCTTAACCATTTTCCTGCTTTGCTTGTGGATCCTTGGAATGGAAAGGTATGCTTGGAAAGAATGGGGGCAGGGAATTGAGAAGGCAGAAAAACAGCATTTCTGCTGAATGTAACAGGTGCTGAGCTGGGTGCCACATGCAGATTATCTAATTTTGTTCTGTAACATTTTACAGATAAGCTCAAACAGTTTTCTAAGGATCACAACCAGTTAAGTGGCAGGATCAGGAATTGTTAGATTTGAAGAGCTTGTGATTTTTCCTTTATACTACATTGCCACAAAAGAGAAAACAAAACCAGAAAATAAACATTCAAAACCTATTTATCAAATTTGTTTCTGTAGTTCTTCAACAATCCATGTATATGTTATGTGTGTGTGTTCATTCAATTGTTTTCTTTATTAAAACCATAATTAATTAGTATCCCTCAGAACCAGTATCAGATTTAGTAGCTTAGTGAATGTGTGAATGAAATTAATAGGTATTTCTGGCTTTAAAAAGAATTCTCATTTTATGTCCAACATGTGTGTTGGCCAGATTTTTCACATCCTTTTTTATTTTGAGAAAAGAAAAAAAACTGATGTGGCAACATCATTTGAAAATTTTCACATCCTATTTCACAGAAATTTTAGTCTTTGAGAGTACAAAACATGAATTTTAAAAAACAATTAAAATGGACTAATGATATAATATAACAATATGTTTTTGTATTTTCAGTTTTTTCCCGTGCATCACCAGCACATAGTGACAGATGCAGTCACATAAACGGTAATAATTTCCTTGGCCCCATCCCTGCTTTCTAATAGAAGAGCTCAGCTCTCTGGATAGAGTCCCTCTGGTTTTCCTGGGAACTCCCTCCCCCAGATTGCCCAACACACACTGATGATCAAGTTGGCTTCCCAGTCCTGGTTTGGCATCTGCTGGGTGCCTCAGTGTCTACCAGACCCCTCCAACCTCATGGCAGCTGGGGTACTGGAGGCCTTGATGTGTTAAAACTCCTTAGGTTTCTGCTTCAAAGGGGAAAGGCTTCTTTCAGCGTGATCAAAGAAGTGCTACTCTTTTTCTAAAGTCTTGACTAAGATGTTAGTAAAGGTTCTCTTCTGATTTTTTCTTCATTTTCCGCATGTCCCAGATGAGAGTCCAGCAGGGCTGAAGTAACAGGTAAATCCAAGGAAGAGATGCCATGTTTACTCAGATCTCCTCTCACCTCCAGTAACCAAAGCTTTCCATTAAGCTCATTATTCCAGGCTACCTTTTCCATCAGAAAAAGTATTTCCTGGGGCCACCCAGTCCCATTGCAAATAGACTTTAGGAAGGTCCACCTTGCCAATTTCCTAAACATGCCCCCAAAAGTCTAATATACTCTCAGACTCAAATTGAGATACTTCACAGCACTACCTAATACCTACCAGAAACTAAACATCACAAACATTATTATATTTCATCTTTACAACAACTCCATGAAGAAAACATATTATTTCTATGAGTCAGTGGGCTAAGAGAGACTAAGAGACTTATCTAAGGAAATGGAGAGTAAGAGACAGAAATGAAACATTCATGGCTTCTGAACCCACATTCAAGACTTTTCCCACTATATCATAGTGTCTTAGGAAAAGAAAATCTGAAAACGAATTTTAGCTTTTAAAAAAACGTTATCCAAAAATTCTCATTCTTGTAAGTCACATAGTGATATTTATGGTAAACTACATATTCAAGTAACCCAGAAATTCGAAATTCTGACAGAGTAGTATTCAATTATGCTATTAAGACCAATTGTTTTCATTTTCCCTTTTGGATTGTCATTAGTCACATGTGGTAGATAAGACATCAGATTTAGGAAAGAAAGCATTGATTTGAACTGTAAATCTTAAATACGTATTTCAATTTATGGGATCATAGTAGTTCTCCTAAGCCCCTGGGTTATAGTATATAGGCCTCTGGATTACAGTACAATTTCCTATGCAAAACAGGTTTTTTCCTGACAGATTTTAAGACTCAAGATTGGAAAAGACAGAAATTTAAAATATTTCCACTTTCTTCTCAGTGACCAATTAAAATATAAATTTATATAGTAGGGTTATTGAATTACTTGAGCATTTATGTCTCAATGAAATAACAATCTATAACACACTACCACTGGGAAAAAAAAGACTGTACCTGTCTCCAGTTACACATTGTATATGATGTTAACTGTGTCTCTGTGAGTGCTCACATACATAAGCACTCCACATGGTTTAGTAGTCAGACAAATGTTTTGTGTGGGTGATCTCAGACTCCATAACATAAACCACTTACTCAAAAAACCTATTGGTATCTCTCTAAATCTGTGCCAGCTGGACAAGCTAATAGTTATATTGAGAGTTTCTCTTCCCTGGTGCTTATCACCTACACAATAAGCTATTTGACTACCAGAAACTATTTGAGTAGGGAGAGATTGTAGTAAAAATGTTTGCTAAAATGCTAGAGGTCAAAGACATAAGCTTGATTTCAAAATGAGAACTAGCATGTTGTGGATTAAAAGTCTACAAAATATTTTAAAATAAAAAATACACATAGACATATATAAATATATTACTTAGATTTGATAGCAAAACTATAAATCCATCTCCTCTTGCCATTTTCTTTCCTTACCATATGTGCTTTTTAGCCACAGGTATAGGAGTGTTGGAGCTTCTGGACCTGTGGCTGGTGCTTCCATACTTTCCTGTTCTTCCTAGTTTATAGGAATTTCACACTTGTCAACATATATCCGCTCCATAATGGATGTCTGAAGTACAATCATCTTAAGAGAGGTCTTCTCTCAGAAAGATGTTAAAGCTAGGAGATTTTTGTATATTTTTTGTAATAAGTTATAATGATAAAATAATAAAATTTATAAAGAACTATACAGTCTTAAAATTCACATACATTTTACATTAATATATGACATTTAATATGTCACATTAATTCTTGCAAACGCCATGTTATAGGTTTCATTGTCCCTATTTAGTGAAAGAGCACTATTTCACCCTTTTTTCAAGGTCACAAATGGAAAAAGTGACTCTAGGTCTCATCCTCTTCACTAGATGGTTGTGCAAAGCATGCAAAGTACACAAGTATACACTAGACACGCAATGCTTTGAAATGAACAAATATCCAGTATTTTGTTATTACATAGTTTATCTTTCTTTGCTTTATAAAATTCATTCATCACAGTTCAGGGATGGTTTGATAAATGTTGAACTCCAAAACCCCATTTTACGGAAAGAAAATTGATTCTGAGAGAGAACAAGTGATTTTCTCATTTTTTGCACTCACAATAAACAAGAAATTCAAACTGGATTCACATACCAAGTGAAGTATATTTACCTGGCCTTCAGACTAGATACACAACATAAAGTGAGAAAAAAATGATTAATTGTGCATGATAGGACAAAAGCAGGCAGATTGCATACATTTTTGTAGTTACATAGAGATGCCAGCTAGCCACCCAAATTCAGGACTGCCTGCCATAGTGTAAAGTTTAGCTGGGAATAGCTGCTAAGTTGGGAATTGCAGTTCTCTTTCCATTTAGGTGAGGCGTGGGAGTAGATCTCTCCAATGGTGCCACAAGCGGCAGCATGGTCAATGGTGTGTTTTCTCTAAGCTTTCTTCTCCTTGTCTCAACATAGTATAAAATGAGGCCCCAACTGAGGGGAGAGCCCTAAAATGGAAGTCATGTAGATCTTTGAATCACCCTGTGAAGAAAAGAAGCCTACTAGGAACACCCAGGTCAGACTGTGGTATAACCGAGAAATAAACTTTTGTTGTAGGCTGTTGAAACTTTGGAGTTTAGTATAGCAACTAATGTTATTTAACTAATATAAAATTGAACATGTATTTAAGTAAAAAATTAATATCATTAAATGATAGACAAAACTACACCCTAATTAAGTTTTAAATTATGAAAGAAATTAAAAGTAAATTGTTTTTAAAATAGTAAACATTGCATAAGCTAATGCATATTTCCCTTTTTTAGAGATGATGGATAAAAGATTACTTTTTACTAGTTGATACAATTTCTAGATGGAACTCTAGTTATATAGGCATTATCTCATTATTTAAATAAGTGATACATAACAAGGATACTTTTCTGGTAGCTAATCTAGTTTATATCTGGAACTCTGTTTATATAGATACTATTTTATTTTGCTCTGAAATGTACAAACACAACCTTCTGCCAGTACAGTGTTATTAACCAGAGAAGTGATCTTTAAGCAAATTGGAATTTGGAGAAATCTTGTCACATTTGAAATAATTAACTAATTGACAAATAAGAAAATGTATATATTTATGGTATACAATATGATGTTTCAGTATTTGTATACATAGTAGAATGATTAAATCAAGCTAATGAACAAGTTAACATATCCATCACATCACATACATAATTTATTTGTGCTAAGAACATTTTTTTTTTTTTTTTTTTTTTTTTTT
>NW_016809297.1:864637-872211 GCF_001698545.2 Rhinopithecus bieti | reverse complement strand
TAGTGTTTTGTATTTTTTTTTAGTAGAGACGGGGTTTCACCGGGTTAGCCAGGATGGTCTCGATCTCCTGACCTCATGATCCGCCCGTCTCGGCCTCCCAAAGTGCTGGGATTACAGGCTTGAGCCACCGCGCCCGGCCTGTGCTAAGAACATTTAAACTCTACTCTCAACAATTTTTAAGTAACTATGTATTATTATTATAGTCACCATGCTGTATAATAGATCTCCAGAACTTATTCTTTCTTTGTAATTGAATACAGATTGTACCGTTTAACCAACATCTTTCAATTCTCCATCCTACTTTCCAACTCCCAACCCCTAGTAAGCATCATTGTACTCTCTGCCTCTATGAGTTCAATATTTTTAGATTCCACATATACGTGAGATCCTGTAATATTTGTCTTTCTATGCCTGACTTATTTCACTGAGTATGATGCACTCCAAGTTCATCCACATTGTCACAAAGAACAAGATTTCCTTCTTTTTTTTAAGGCTAAATAGTATTCCATCATGCATGTATACCACAGTTTATTTAGCCATTCATCTGTTGATGGACACTCAGGTTTTTTCCATATATTGAAACAATAATTCACATTATTCCATTGTGAAAAATGTTGCAATGAACATGGAAGTGAAGATATCTCTTTGACATACTGATTTTACTTACTTTGCATATATATGCAGAAGTGGGATTGCTAGATCATACAGTAGCTCTATTGTTAATTTTCTGAGTAACTGCCATATTACTTTTTGTAATGGCTGTACTAATTTATATTCCCACCAACACTACAAGGATTCCCTTTTCATCACATACTTATCAACATTTATCTTTTTATTTGTAATAAAAGCCACCCTCACAGGTGTAAGGTAGTATCTTATTGTGGTTTTGATTTGCATTTCCCTGATGGTTAATGATGTTGAGGATCCTTGCATATACCCATTGGTCTTTTGGATGTCTTCTTTTGAGAAATGTTTATTCAAATTTTTGCCCATTTTTGAATTGTGTTCTTTGTTTTCTTGCTATTTCATTGTTTGACTCTCTTTTATAATTTGGATATTAATCCATATCAGATACACGTTTTGCAGATGTTTTCCTCCCTTTTGTGTAGGTCTCTTCACTCTGTTGATTATTTCCTTAGCTGTGCAGAAGCTTTTTAATCTGATGCAATTCCATTTACTTATTTTTGCTTTTGTTTCTTGTGCTTTTGGAGTTTCTAATCACAATTTAAAATGTATCTCATCATCTTTAGTTGTATGTAGATTCATGCTGGATGCATTTATGTGCACATTCACAATGATGGTGGCCAAGAGCCAAGAACAAGAGATAGAGATCTAGCTAAGCATTTTCTATCTGTGAGACTTGGACAATTAACTTTACCTCCCTGAGTCTCAGTTTCCTCACTGGTAATATGAGAACAGTAATACCTAGACTATAAGATTTTTGTGACAGTAAAATGAGATGATACAAATAAAACTATCTTTTTATCTGTAAGTCAAAATTTCAATGTTATTTGTTATTGTTTTTTAATGGAACTTGGTGTTCATGACAAAAAATGGAAACTCATAGGAAAATTTGACTTAAATTCAGCAGAAATTCACTTTCTACAGTAATGCCTGAATATGTATATATTTTAAAATATTTCTATGTTTCCCTGAGCTTTTTTCTCTCTTACAATGGGTTAAAGAAAAAGGCAAGTTAGTCATCTGAGATGGCCCATATAATGTACTCTTGTGAGTCAAGATGGAGACATGTTATTGGAGAAAAGATATCGTCTATTTACAAACACTTCAGTTAATTGAAGAGACTCTACGCATAGTCAACTGAACTCAGAGTTTCCAGAGGTCACTGTGGATAGCAAAAATAAATTAAGTAATCATCAGAATTAATCATACTGACGCCTGTTTGTCTGATATTTTTTAGAATATTGTGGGAAGCTAACAGCAATGAAATTTGGCAAGCAATTTGGAATGTGTGTGTGTGTGTGTGTGTGTGTGTGTGTGTGTGTGTGTGTGTGTATGTGTGTGTGTTTTATAAAATGTGGTCTTTAGATGTGTACTTCAGCTTTGGCCCAAACCCCATCCTCTAGAGTCTGGGCAAACCAAGTTTTCAAATACAAGAGATGCCAAACAGCAATTTGTGAAAGGGAAGAGGATGGTGATAAATTTAATATTCGTGCATGCTGTGAAATTTTATACATTTGTTATGAATTAGAGAATAACTATACTAGAGAGCTCATAAAAGGTGATATTTGCTACCAGAATTTAGGTAGAAGAGACATATTCTCTAAGTAAATTTATAACTTGATTTATTAATTGAACACTTACTTAAGTTTTACTCAGAACGCTTCAGGCAAGACAAAATATCAGGGTGTCCCTAAGAAATCAGAAGATAGGGCTCAAGATTATAAGCCATAGACAGCACCACAAAATGTCTATTAAAAATAAATAAAATGTACAGCTTATTAGGAATTGGAACAAATGTGGTTAGCCATGGAAATAAAAAATGGTGGTGGTGATACAATGAGTTTTCATTTGAACAGGTATTCAAGCTATAATAATGATTGAAGTCTGTTGTATGTCAAGTAAGAAAATTAAGAAGTCTCAAACGTTCCACATATTATGACAATTACTTGGCATTTGTCTCTACAGGGGCTCTAGAGTGAAGGATTAAAATCCAATGCTCCATGGAAACAATGCTTTAGAAGAAAAATTTAGGAAATTAAGTGACAGGAGTCTCACAGTGACATTTGTACAGTATATTCCACAGCACTTAGATGACCCTCTGCTTTGAAAATGCTGAAAACACAAAGGGTTTGCTAGCCACAGTGGAATAATGGAAGACTTGGATAGAAGGCAATAGATAACAGCTGCTCAACTGTCTTGAGTAATTTGAAGTTTAAGTCCTTACTTGTTTCCCTTTGTCTAAATGTTTCTCTTATTATTAGATCCAATTTTTCAATCTTTTAATCATCCTTGTGGTTCTTCTCTAAACTTGCTTCAAATTCTTGAACTTTCTGGTAAATTGTGCAGCTCAGAACTGACACATTTTTTAAGCCTTCTATGATTAAAGGTTTTTTGTTTTGTTTTGTTAATAGTTATATGGGTGCTCAAATACTTTAAGTATAATTTTTTAAAGTTTCTCTTGAAATCAGGAAGTTACAGCATTTCAGCAGTAACCCCATGCAAATACATGGAAGTTTAGTCTTAGTTACCCTTCGACACAATAATGACACACTATTATTTCTCCAATTATATTAAGCCAGTGGTAGTTTGATTTGGATAGTGACATATTCAGACATACTCAAAGACTGTTTACTAGCCTTTTGTAGTATAATAAACTGACCTTTCTAAAAGGTTTTTATAAGTTAGATTGATTGAACATTTTTTTAGAAGTAAAAACAAACATTAGAATTTACTAGTGGAAACAAATAGCATAGTTGTCATCTCTAATTCAGTTTGAATGACTGACTTCTATTGAAGGTGTTCTCATGAGCAATGATGCATCCTACTAGTGTATATAAATAGACTATTCAGTTCTTTGGGGCATATTTTTCAGAGCTCAAAAGTATTCTATTTCTAAATTACACTATATGTTCACCATAAATGCACAGATTTATTCTTTGACTTTAAAGCCTGACATTTTAAGCTTTGTATGAAATACTGTTGCCTTGAGGGAAAGGAAGGACAGAAATGGTTAGAGGTCAGGATAAATTTTATATGTAGTTTTATAATTATTTGTCAATGCTGGCCTCTATACCTTCTTACTGTAAAAGACTATTTATTTCCCAGAATAAAAGATACTTCTAAAAGGAGATCCCTTTGCATCTTGTAATAATGTATACTTAGAATATATTCTTTTTAATTGTTTTTAAAGACTAGCACAGTTGTATATTTTAATTAGAGGTACTCCAGTTCAGATCTACCTATGTTTATGGCACATGAATATATCTAGAGGACAGAAAATGAACTTTAAAAACTATTTGATTGATTAGGCAGTAATTATAATCACTGGATTAATCTTGATGTGTTGTTGAAACAACTTCAGATAAGTATCTTTGTGGGATTTGCTGAGTCAATAAAAGATCTGAGCATGTTGAATAATACTTTAAGTTTCTAAGCTTTCTAAGATATGATTTAAAGGAGAAATCCTGAGATTGGCCTGTCCCAATAATGAGGTTTGGTCAAGGCTACTGGATGCCCTAATAATGAGGTTTGGTGATACCTGTCAAGGCTATGGAGCTCCTGAGGACCAGTTACAATATAGATTTTCACTGCTGCTTGTCTATAATGAATAGTTCTGCTCCCTTCCAAATTCATATTCCACATCACGTTTGTTTCACAACTCTTTAAGTGAATCTGGTTTGAGTATGTCTGTTAGATCCAGTTCTTATTAGAACAATGCCTGACATCTTAGACTACCATGAGAAAAAAAAGAAAAAAGAACAATGCCTGATAGTTGCTTAGAAACTAAATTGAAAGTATTAAAAAGAAAAGAATTGTTCACACAGTTATTGACAAGATATTGTTTATTGATAAGGTCATGGAATATATAGTTTCATGATCAAGCATTACATCAATGCCAAGAGGAGAAAAATAATATTTTTTTCAGATTTATAGGAAACTTGAGTTGATATCACTGATTCAGTGTGTTTGTATGAAGATACATTTCTTAATCTGTCATGTGGCAAATTCAGGATTAGAAATTCAGTGATTTACTAGTGGTTATATTAAATGCTTTTTAGGAAGATTTCAAATAAAATGAGATTTTAAAACATGACAGTTGTTGTTCTTTCGCTGTTGTTTTAGAGCAAACATTTTTTTCTATTTTGTTGATTTGGATTAGGTTAATAGATATAGAAAACAGGAAGAAAATTAGAACTTGTGTTATTTGAGAGGAAAAGCAAATTCCTACATCCTTCTGTCTTCGAGTGCTGTCAATCTCCCTTTGAAATATGGGCATGGTAGGTTCTCCCATTTCTGCTTTCAGATTTAGACTCTTTTAATCCCTTGTGCAGTGCGTCATAATGACTTCCTAATTGTCCTCCCTCCTTTAATGCCTGGCCAGTAATCTTGTGAACCACCTATGCAAGTTTTGCTTTTTCAAAAAAAAAAAAATTAAAATCACCGCTCTTCATTTCACTCATCTATTCATTTCTATAATTTTGTTATTTCAATAATGTTATGTAAGTGGAATAATATCCTATGTAAGTTTTTAGGATTTTTTTCACCCATAATTCTCTGAAGGTTTATTCAAGGTGATGCATATATTATCAGTTTATTCTTGGCTATTACAGAGTAGTATTTCACACAGTTTGTTTATCCATTTACCAGTTGAAGGGCATCTGAATTGTTTTTAGTTTGAAAGTATTACAAATAATGCTATTATGAACATTTATGTACAAGTTTCTACGCGCACATAATTTTCATTTCTCTGGGATAAGTGCTCAGAGGTGCAATTGCTGTGCCATTGGAGAGCTGCATATATATACTTTTTTAAGAAACTGAATGTATTTTCCAGAATGACTGAGTTATTTCATATTCCCACCAGAAATATGAGTGATTCAGTTTCTCCACATCCTCACCAGCATTTAGTGTTTTCATAATTTTAAAATTGTATTCATTCTGATAGGTGTGTTGTAATATCTCAGGGTGTTTTTAATTTGCACTTTCCTGATGGCTAGCAATATTTATCATTTTTATGTGCTTATTTGTTATCTGTGTATCCACTTTAATAAAATATCTGTTCATGTCTTTTGCCAGTTGTCTAATTAAATTCTTTAGGTTCTTCTTCTTCTTCTTTTTTTTTTCCTGTCACATTTTGAGAGTTCTTTACTTATCCTAGATACTAATCCTTTTGCCTAATAAACGGTTAGCAAATATTTTCTCTCAGTCTGTAGCTTGTTTTTTTCATCCTCTTAACAGGGTCTGATGCAAAGAATACATTTTTAATATTGATAAAGTCTAATTTATTCTTTTTTCTTCTATAAGTCATGGCTGTAGCTTTAAGTTTAAAAACTCTAGCCCCATATCCCAAAGACATTTTTTTCTAAAAGTCTTATAATTTTATATTTTACATTTAACTTTTATATTTTACATTCTTTTGGAGTTCATTTCTATATAAAGTGTAAGGTTTAGGTCAAAGTTCATTATCGGTCCAATTGCTTGTCCAGTTTATGTCCAGTTGCTTCAGCACCATTTTGTGGAAAGGTATTTTTCCTTGATTGAATTATTTTTATATCTTTGTCATGGAAAGTTGGGTATATTGGCCAGGTGCGGTGGCTCACGCCTGTAATCCTAGAACTTTGGGAGGCCAAGGCAGTCAGATCACAAAGTCAGGAGGCGGAGACCATCCTGGCCAACATGGCGAAACCCCATCTCTACTAAAAACACAAAAATTAGCTTGGCATGGTGGCAGGCACCTGTAATCCCAGGTACTCGGGAGGCTGAGGCAGGAGAATTGCTTAAACCAGAGAGTCAGAGGTTGCAGTGAGCCGAGATCATGGCGCTGCACTCTAGCCTGGCGACAGAGTGAGCTCGTCTTTGACTTTTTATTAGCATTTTATATTTTTCAGCATGGAAATTATGTGTTTTAATAGAATTACATTGAACTATTTAATTTTCTTAAGTGATTATAAATAAACTTGTAAGTTTTTGTTTCCAGCGTTTATTGTTAGTATATAGAAATGCAATTGATTTTTTTTTAATGTTTATCTTGCATTTTGTGACCTTGCTGAGCTCACTTTTTAATTTTAGGAGATGTTTTCTTTGCATGTTCCATAGGATTTTCTATTTCAATAATAAAACCAACTGCATACAGTACAGTTTATCCCTTTTTTTTTCAATCCACATGCCATTATTTCTTTTTCTTGTTTTATTCCGCTGGCTGGAACTTTGAGCACTATGTTGAATAAGAGTGGTAAGAGCAGATATTGTTGCCTTGTTCCTGATTTTACAGAGCAAGCATTCAATCTTTCATTCTTTATAATTTTTGCTGTGATATTTTGTAGATGCTGTTTATCAAGTAGAGAAAGCTATACTCAATTTTATTTTCCAAGAGTTTTTTAAATTAAAATGCATGTTGAATTTTTTCCAAAATCTTTTTCTTCATAGAGTATATGACCATATGCTCTTTCTTCTTTAGGGTGTTCATTTGGTGGGTTATATTAATTTATTTTCAAATATTAAATTAGTCTTAAACCCACTTGGTCATGATATATAAAGAATTCTATGTGCTAATATTTTGTTAAAGATTTCTGCATCTATATTCTTGAGGGGTATTTGTCTGAAGCTTTCTTTTGTTTTGTTTGGTACTGTCTTTGTCTGGTTTTGATATCAAGGTAATACTAACTTCATATGATGAATTATGAAATGTTCTGTTTTCTTCCCTTCAAGAGATTGTGTAGAATTGGCATTAAATGTTCTTTAAAAGTTTGGTAGAATTCTCCAGAGAAATTATTTGGGGTGGAGATTAATTTGGGATAGAGATGAGTTTTTAGCTTATGAATTCAATTTACTTAATATTTATTTATTTATTTATTTATTTATTTATTTATTTATTTTTTATTATACTTCAA
>NW_016809297.1:810260-864160 GCF_001698545.2 Rhinopithecus bieti | reverse complement strand
GTAATCCTTTGGGTATATACCCAGTAGTGGGATGGCTGGGTCATATGGTACATCTAGTTCTAGATCCTTGAGGAATTGCCATACTGTTTTCCATAATGGTTGAACTAGTTTACAATCCCACCAACAGTGTGAAAGTGTTCCTATTTCTCCACATCCTCTCCAACAACTGTTGTTTCCTGACTTTTTAATGATTGCCATTCTAACTGGTGTGAGATGGTATCTAATTTACTTAATATTTAAATGTCTGTTCAAATTTTCTATTTCTTATTGGAGAAATTGTGGTAGTTTTCTGTTTTTTTTTTTTTCTGAGGAATGGTAAAATTTCTTCTAAGTTATTACATTTAGTTATGCAGCGATGTTTCTAGTATTCACTTACTATCTTTTTGATGTTTTCAGGATCTGTTTTATTCCTGATGTTGGCAATTAGAATCATCTTTTTCCTTTTTTGTCAGTCTTACTAGAAGTTTGTCAGTCTTATTGATCATTCAAATAAACAGCTTTTCATTTCTTTTTTTTCCTCTGTTTCCAATTCCATTGCTTTTCTGCTCTTATCTTTATTATTGCTCTCCTTATGCTTGCTTTATTTAGATTTACACTGGTCTTCTTTTTATAGATTCTTGAGGTGCAAGGTTGAATTATTGATTTGAAGCATTGTCTCTATCCTAATCTAAGTGCTATCTATACATCTGGTGCTATAAATTTCTCCCTGAGTCTTGCCTACATTTGTCCTCAAAATTTCGGTATGGTGTGTTTTTATTTTCATTCAGTTGAATATATTTCTTGGATTTTTCTTAAATCTTCTTTTTTGGCCAATGAGTTATTTGTTTGGAATTGTGTTGTTCAGTTTTCAAGTCTTTGAGGATTTTTCTTTCTTTCTATTATTGATTTATAGTTTGATTTCCTTGTTATCAGAAAACATACTCTTCATGGTTTCAATTCATATGGCCCAGTATATGGTCTTTCATGGCATACATTTTTTGAGTACTTAAAAAGAATGTATATTCTTTCGCTGTTGTGTTCTTTAAGTGTATTAGATTCATTTAGTGAATTTTTTTAGTGTTTTAATTTTGTATAATCTTGTTGATTTTCTGTCTAGTTGTTCTATCAGTTGTTGAGATAGGGGTGTTGAAATTTCCAATTTAACTTTAGTCGTGGATTTGTATAGTTTTCCCTTTAGTTATATTCCTTTTCATTTCACATCTTTTGCGTCTTGGTTGTTTGATATATATACTTTTATAATTGCTATGTCTTCTTGGTAGATTGACCCTTTTGTCATTATACAATGTCTTACTCTAATTCTTTTATTTTTTCTGAAGTCTATTTAATCTGATATTATTATAATAGAAGCTATTTCCACTGTCATTTTATTAATATTTCCATAATATATCTTCTTTATCTTTTTACTTTAATCGGCTTACATTGTTTTATTAATATTTGAAGTAAGATTCTTGTAGAAACTATATTTGGATGGTATTTTAAAATCTGCTTTGCCAATCTTTGTCTTCCCAGTGGCATGATCATAGCTTTTTGTAACCTTGAACTCCTGGGCTCAAGCCACCCTCCCAACCTAAGCCTCCTGAGTGGCTGTGCTGCACCGCTAAATCCTGGCTAACTTTTTAAAAATTTTTGAGAGATAGGGTTGTTCAGCGTTGCACAGGCTCATCTTAAACTCTTGGCTTCAAGCGATCTTCCCACCTCAGCATCCTCAGTAGCTGGGATTACAGGCATGAGCCACTGTGCTGGGCTCTTAAACTTTTTTTTTTTTTTGAGACAGAGTCTCCCTCTGTCACCCAGGCTGGAGTGCAGTGGCTCCATCTGGGCTCACTGCAAGCTCCGCCTCCCAGGTTCACGCCATTCTCCTGCCTCAACCTCACGAGTAGCTGGGACTACAGGCGCCCGCCACCTCGCCCGGCTAATTTTTTGTATTTTTAGTAGAGACGGGGTTTCACCGTGTTAGCCAGGATGGTATCGATCTCCTGACCTCCTAATCTGCCCGCCTCGGCCTCCCACAGTGCTGGGATTACAGGCGTGTGCCACCGCGCCTGGCCAAACTTTTAAAAAATAGTTACATTCTGCCTTATCTATATTGATTCTAGAGTTTATCTCATTGTATAATTTTTTTTGGTGGTTGCTTTAGGTGTTACATTATACATACAAAACTTATCACAGTCTAATGATGGTATAATTTTACCAGTTTGAGTGAAGTTCGGAAGCTTTTCTTCACTTTATATTCATTCACCTTCCCCCACTTACAATTATCTTAAACATTTTCTCTACATACATATTGAACCATGTCAAACACTGCTATATATTTTTTAATTGCTTCAATCATCAAACATAGTTTAATGTTTTACCTATATTTTATGTGTATTGTTTCTCACTGTGTTCTGTCTTCCTTCCTGATGTTCCAAGATTCTATTCTCTTTTATTTGTGTTTAGAGAAATTTGTTTAGCCATTCTTGTAGAGTTGATTTTCAGCAACAAATTCTCTTCGTTTTTCTTCATTTCAGAATATGGTGATTTTCCTTTCATTCCTGATATATATTTTTACTAATTAAATATAGGATCCTAGGCTGATAGTTTTTTTTTTTTTTTTTCCTTCCAGCTTTTGAAAATGGTACTGATACTTCCTCTTGGCTTTATGGTTTCTGCTGAGAAATTTGCTGTTATTCAAATATTTTCCCATATAGGTAATGTGTTATTTCTCTCTTGTTTCCATAAAAGTGTTGCTTTTTCTTTAGTTTTCTAAAGTTTGACTATGCTGTGTCTTATTGTACATTTCTCTGGATTTATTATGTTTTTTATTCACTCAGCTTCAATCTGTATGTTTGTGTCTTTAACCAAACTGGAAAGTTTTTCACTTTGATTTTATATTACTTTGATCAATTCTTCAGTTCCCCATTTTTTTTCTCATTTATTGCAAGAACTCCAATGGCAGAAATGTTTTGTTTGTTTGTTTGTTTGTTTGTTATAGTCCTCCAGGTCCTTGAGGCTCTGTTCATCCTTTTTGTCAGTCTATTTCCTGTCCATTGCTGAAACTGCATAATTTCTATTGTTCCATCTTTCAATTCATGTATTCTTTCGTGTAGCTCCTCCATTTTGCTGTTGAGCACTTTCACTGAGTTTTTAAAATAATAATTAATAATTTCAGTTATCGTATTTTCTGAGTTCTAAAATTTTCATTTGGTTCTCCTTTATCTTTTATTTTGTAGCTGAGATTTTCTATTTCAGAGACTTTCTGTTTTTCTGTTTGTCTCAAATGTGTTTGTAATTGCTTATTGAAGCATTTTATGATGGCCTCCTTATCATCTTTGCAGCTAATTTTAATATCTGTCATTTAGATGTTCCCATTTATTGATTGTCTTCTTTCACTCAGTTTGAGATCTTCCTTGTTCTTTGTGGGATGATGAATGATTTTCTATTGAGACCTGAATATTTGGAATATAATGTTATAAGAGTCTGGAACTTATTTAAACCTTCTGTTTTAGCTGATTTACTCTAACCCCACCAAGGTAGGACAAAGATGGGGGCACCTTGTCACTGTCCAGTTGGGGGAGAATTGTAGGTGTACCCCTCAACGTCCATTGATATGAGGAGTGAAGGATCCATGTTACTCCTGGGTCAGAGTGGAATTGCTGGTTCCCGACTAGGCTTTTACTCATACCTCTCTGGCAGGGGATGGAGGAGTGGTGCATTTCCTTGTTATCAGAAAGCACACTCTCTAGAGTTTCAATTCTTATGACCTAGCTAAGTTTTTATGGGTGCCTAAAAAGAATGTATATTCTTCTGTTGTTAAGTTGTGTTCTATAAATGTCTATTAGATTCATTTTGTTGTCAGTGTTGTAATCTATACTCTTGCTGATTTTCTGTCTAGCTGTTCTATAAATACCAATTGTTGAGATAGGAGTGCTGAAATTTCCAACTCTTAGTGATGGATTTGGAGAAATGGCTTCTCTGTTGCTGCAGATTGCTAAAGTTCTGACTCTCCACTTAGCATTCTCTGACACCATCCTCGTGGAGGGAGGTTGAGGCACCTCACCATAGCCTACCATGGGTAGAAGCCCAGGCACTTTGGTCCCTCCCTCAGTATTTGCTGGTGTGGGTATGAGCGTAAGTGGGGCTGTAGGTTTTTTCTTCCCTCCCACCGTGGTGTTTGGTTGGAATAAAGTAGTCATTGTCTAAATATTTGTTTTGTCTTTATTTTATTTGGTCTTAGACTGCCTCTTTCCTGATCCTTTTCCTACAGAGAGAAGGCTTTATTTTTAATTAATTAATTTTTTTGTCCATGCCTATCAGTGATTCCAGCTTATTAGCTTCTTTCTTTTCTTTTCTTTTCTTTTTTTTTTTTTTTTTTTTTTTGAGACAGAGTTTTACTCTTGTCACCCAGGCTGGAGTGCAATGGAGTGATCTCGGCTCACTGCAACCTCCACCTCCTGGGTTCAAGTGGTCCTCCTGCCTCAGCCTCCTGAGTAGCTGGGATTATAGCTAATTTTTATATTTTTAGTAGAGACGGGGTTTCACCATGTTGGCCAGGCTGATCTCGGACTCCTGACCTCAGGTGATCCTTCTGCCTTGGCCTCTCAAAGTACTGGGATTACAGGTGTGAGCCACCGTGCCTGGCCTGCTAGCTTATTTAACTGAAAGTCTTGAATATATGAGACCAAATGAACATCTAGGGAATTCAGCATCGTATCATTCCTTAGGTCCCCGGGTCCATAGCCAGTCTGCCTTCTTCTCTTCTTTTAGAATCATCTGGTGCTTGTTTTACACGTAAGGTCCAGGGTTTTAGTTTAATTAGTGGGAGAAATAGGAGCAAGTGCATCAGCTTCATCTTCTCAGAAGTGGAGCCAGGAGTTGTGCATATTTAGCCAGCAGTACATCTTTCTATCACATCAGAGAGTTAATTACTGCCTAATCTGAAAAGGAGTTCAAATCTTATGAATCTCTAGAAATGAATGATTTATTTCAGGTCTAAATTATTCTCTCTACTCATCAAATACACTAAAGTAGAAGGCAGTACTGATACCCATATCATTGTTGAGTTATGAAAAGTAAAAAGGTTGTTTTCCTCTTACATAAATATACCAAGATATTTAAGGATTCTGATGTAGAAATGAATGGTATACTACTTCAACATTTAGAAAAAATAAAATGTTTTAATTTGTTCAAGAAACTTCTAGGGTCTTACTATTGATATTATGATAAAACATTTCAGACAGTAAAATGAGTTAGAGGGTAAAGCACTAAATCTTGTGTCCTGAGAGTTTTCCAGCCTGCTTAGGCAGATACCCAGTACTTTAATGTGTTCCTGAACACATTAAACACCAAAAAATATCAGAGTTAAGCATTAACTAGATAGCAATTTCAAGCATGTAGAAAAAGATTAGGAAAGCACAATCAAGAAATCCAAAGAAATTTTGCCTAAAATTAAACCCTATAGTGTAAGTCAAATTTTATTCAAATTTTTAAAGATTATAAGATTGCTAGGATAAAACAAAGTCACTGCAAAATAAGTTAATTACTGAAATCTTGTGGTCTTTCTTTAAAAGTTATGTCAAGTAAAATAAAGCAAAATCTTGATTATGTATCGTATTCCTAGCTTTGTGCTACCATTTTGGTTTTTGCAAAATAAACACTAGTGAAACTGATTTTGATTTATGAAATTCAGCGGAACTTTGCCCATTTTGAAGATCTCTTTTGACTAATAATTTCCAGGAAAAAATATAATTATATTTCCTGTAAGGTTGTGCTGCCAGGCCATGAATGGTAGGCTACCTATACACAACAAGGTAATTACAGAAATTACATGCATGCATTTAGAAACTTTTGGAGACAGGTGACATTGCAACAACATCCAAATATGTGGTCAGTGTATTCATCTCACTGAACAGATTCTGGACCAGTCCAGGTACTACTGAATTTATGTGTGAGTCCATGGGATACATACTGCTCACTAAGCACATGCATGTGGAACACATATTAGTTCTGGCAGATAAGAAATTTAAAAAACAGAAAATGGTGCCAGGCACAGCGGCTTACACCTGTAATCCAGAACTCTGGGAGGCTGAGGTGAAAGGATCACTTGAGCCCAGGAGTTCAAGACCAGCCTGGGCAACATAGCGAGTTGTCTCTATGAAAAAAAAAAAAAGTAAAATTAATTAGCCTGGTATGGTGGCACACACCTGTAGTTAGTCCCACCTACTCGGGAGGCTAAGACGGGAGGATTGCTTGTACCCAGGAGACTGCAGTGAGCCATGTTTATGCCATTGTACTCCAGCCTGGGTAACAGAGTGAGACCATGTCTCAAACAAACAAACAAACAAACAAATGGAAAAATGGGTCCTTTACAGATATCTTTGCACTGCTGCAAAGCACATATTATGTGGGTCTTACGCAAACATATTTATTCTAAAACTAAATACATTATAGCTAATTTAGCAAATTTCCAAATCAACTCAAGTAAAATAGTTTTTTATTTTGTGATTAAAATATTGACTAGAATAAGAAAACACAGCTAATCATTTTAATCTTATAAAAATCCTACCACGAGACCAGTGTTAAGTCAGAAATCATAAAATGCTAAGTTATATTAGATTTCATTATTCCTCAGAATTTCAAAGAACAAAATAAGTATTCAAGGGAAACTTTTAAATCATTTTACTCAGGAGACTTCCCTGTGCTTTGAAAATAAGAATATACAAATCATCTGTCCACTTCTCTCACCTCCGTTCTACCATCATTACTCTGGACCAGTGGTCTTCAAAGTGCAGTCATCAGACCACTAATTGTAACATCACTTGAAAACTTGTTAGAAACACAAATGTTTGTTCTTCATTCAAGACCTACTGAGTTTAAATCTCTGAGGCTGGGACCCAGCAATCTGTGATTTAATAAGTCATCCAGGTGATTCTGATGCACACTGAAGTTTGAGAACCACTTCTCTTTACCAAGATATTTCTATTACTCTTTGTTACCTCAATAGCTTCCCAATGCTGATTCCCTTTCAGTCCTTTCTCAACTCTATAGTCCAATCAATATTTACCAAAAAAAAAAAAAAAAAAAAAATCATGTTTCTCTACCTATTAAAAAAAGTCAATGATTTTCTAATACTCTTAGGCTAAAGACCAAAATGTTTAACATGACCTGTAAGGCACTTAAGGTCTGGTGCCCAATCTACTTCTCAGGTCACTTCTAACAGCACTCCCTCCCCTTCTCAGCCCTTGCCCCTCTGGCCTTCTCTCACGCCTCTCTACTGACTTATCCCAATTCTTTCCTGATTGATTATCTCTAACACACCCTTTAGGAGAAATATTTTTTTCAGGAAAGTCTTCTGTAGCTTTCCAGATTAAGAGTCTCCTGCAAAATTCTGTAAATGTGTAGTTCTGTTGTTTAACAGACCTTGTATCTCTTAGTGTCTATCCCAACTACAATATTATATTCACATGTGGTTATCTGATTGTTTGCCCATCCAAACATTATAAATTAGGGTGTAAGCTCCTAGACAGAAAAGACCATGTCTGTCATTTGGTTTTCATTGCTTCCCCAGAGCCTGGCACAGTGTTTACTCTGAGGCTGACATTCAAGAAATATTACATAACTTGATAAATGGATGACCGCCAAATAAATGGACCCCTAACCTAGGAATGGCTCACGCTGCAATGGGACAATGATGGATGACTCTCTGGCTGTGCTCCTTGTTACTACAGTTTTTACCCTTTCCATCTACCTCAGGAACAGACACTGTACTGACACTATCCCAGGAGCAACCATCTTTGAAAAATAGGGCAATTCTTGCTCTTTTTTTCTGCTGCTACAATACAGCAGAGTATCACCAGAGTCCACCATACTGGAAGAATTTCTATCAAGTATTACAGCTCAATGTGAATTTTCCCATATCAAGAATTGAATGAACCAGTCATCAGAGGCATTCTTTTTATAATTCACTGGGCTAAACTGGGGATTTACCATAATTTACAACTTTTGTGGAAAAAATGAAATCCCATTTTAAACAATATCCTTACAAACATACCTACTTGTTTTTCAGGATTCACTGTATAAGCGGTAATTTGTTTGTTTTTTTCTCTCAACAATCCCACTTCTGCCAAATCCATATGTTTTTCACCAGCCCAAAACCTTCCACATCCCCCTCTAAAATTTAAGACAGAAACTTAAACTTAAAACTTTTGAAGAATAGTTATTAAATATTATACTTGATGACTTTTTAAAATATATTCCCATTTATTCTTCCTCTGGTAATGCTTAAAGAATAAGAGCTCCTGAATATGCCCCTTAATTAGTGATGTTCGGAGAAATTCTGTATGGCAAACCTAAACTAAAAATAAATGTTTCTAAATTCTAAAACAAACAGAGCTTCTATCCCTTCTTAAGCAGCTCAAAGACCTCTTTGTCTCTCACTCTGGGGTAAATCAGCATGCCTCAGCCACTGAATGTTTTTCCCACTGGGTTGAGGATTCCAGTAATAAATTAACTTACAGGAGTGAACAATGGAGTAACTCCTCTTAAGGCCAAATCAGATGCAATCTGCTCAAAGTCCCAAATCAAGGAATATTTTTTAAAGGTAGTTTGACATAATGGATATTATTCATGCTTTGATCTTTTCAACATCATCGTCACAAAAACAATCATCATCTGCATCATCATAATAAAATATGAAGATGTAATTTTTATGTGAGCCTGGTAAATAATGTATATATACATATACATATACACCCCATTATATATGAAGATATAGATATAAAGAAAATATAAATATATTATCTTTATGTACACATATGTATGTATATATACATAAACATGCACATATATAGAACCACATACATATTTTATTAAAAGATTAAAGGCAACAAAGTGGGGCTGTAAATGTGAAGGGTAAATCATTTCATACCTGGAAGAGTGCTGTCTAAACACTGCCCGTCACCTAACCAAGAGCCATCATCCTTAACTCTTTTTGACAACTGACTATTTCAGGTAATAGCCCTAGGCTTCAAAAAAGGCTGGGCATCTTGGAAGTATTAGGGCATGAGTCACGAGTCTTGATTCTTCCAAATAAAATATGGTAACTCTTTCTAGTGATTTGTTTAGGAATGCATGTGTAAGATGATGATGGGAAGTCTACTGGAATCTCTGAGAGAATATTTTTCTTGCAAAAAATAAAAAGACCTAATGAAAGGACACTCTCTTTGGACTGTTAGTCTCTTTGGGTGAATAGTGAGTTTCTGGCAGTTCTTTCAAAGGATGGGAGCAAATCTTATGTCCTGAAATCCACAAGGTAAATATTACTCAAATGTCTAGGTTGTAAAAATATATATTGTAGGCAAGAAGAAGTCAGTTTTTTAGTTATGTATTATTTTATGATTTCCTGAGAGGCCATATGAAATAATACCGAAACCTCACAAAGAAGAATGATGTGAATGAGGATATTGATGTAGGACAGAATCTGGAACAGCCCAGAAACATTAAATGTGTCATTATAAAAAGAAGTGTAGGTATCAGGCATAGGGACTGCAGTGGGGAGAAGCCAGATCTTAGAACAGTCAGGAAAGTTTCCAGAACATATTCAGAGTTTGTCTAGATTCAGGAAGTATGCCTAAGTCTAGAAACATCCTAGAGAGCTGTGTCCAAGAAATCATTTGATATTTATACTTTCAGTACTGATAAGACTAGGCAGACCCTACAAAATTATTTCTCTTTTTCTTTACTAGATTATTTCTAAAATGAGATGAAATCCAAAATAACGATATTCTATATTCCTTATAGATAAGGAACTGTACATTTTAAAAATTATCTTTGATACAAAATATTGGTGTTGGTTTAACATTGACCATCATCTCTGCCTACCATTTATTTTTTCTCCAGAAAAATAATGACCTTGTCTCAAAATGTACATAGTCAAGAGACTTAGAAAGTTAGTGGCCAACATGCTCAAAAATCTCTTGAGTTTGAAAAATAAATTTTCTTTTCTATGAGGTCACCCACCTAAAGTGTAGGATATAAGTGCATCTTCAAAATCCAGCTCTATACAGGTTAGAAAATCGTCCTCTTAATTTACTATTCTAAATTTAGTGATCCATGCAGTAGTGGACATGTTAATGTACATAAGGAAATTTTCATTTTATATAATATCTGTGGTTTATCTACCGGAAATTTCTTTTTATATGAAAAAATCTTTCTTCAACAAATGGATTTTATGGTATTAATACACCTTGATTCATTAGGTGACTCCAATTGATAAATATTACGTAATCTGGTGGTCCTAAATGTATTGAATCCATTGTATGACAATCTGTTTGTGATTAATTGGCAATAAATATAGAAATGGCTCCAAAGCTGGTGATATTGTATCACTCTTTTGTTGTGGTATCAAGTATTGGCACTATACAGCTAGAACCCTCACCTTGTCTTAATGTACATTCTTGAATCTACCATCTATTTGGCCCATATTGTGAGTTACATTGGCCGACAATTCTTTTTTTTTTTTTTTTTTTTTAAGAGACAGAATCTCACTCTATCACCAGACTGTGCAGTGATGTGACCATAGCTCACTGCAGCCACAACCTCGATCTCCTGATCTTAAGTGATCCTCCTGCCTCAGCCTCCCTAGTAGTATGCCACAATGCCTGGCTAATTTTTTAAAAAACTTTTTTGTAGAGATAGGTCTCTCTATGTTGCCCAGTCTGGTCTTGAACTCCTGGCCTCAAGGATCCACCTGCCTTAGCCTGCCAAACCACTAGGATTACAGGTATGAGCCATGGCAACCAGTTGCAACATTAACTCTGCTCCAACTGGGTTTACTTCCCGGTGACCTAAAGTGGAAAAAAATTGTTACTTTCCTGTAGTATTTATTTTATACATATCTTCTACAGAAGAGATTTCAGAATTTATAGAAATATTTTTAAAAAATCATTTCGTGACAATAGAAACTTCAGTGTCATCTTCCTTATACATGCTTAAGCTCTTAAAATTTCATTCTCAAAGAGGAAATCTGGATGTAGATTATGAATATCATTAAAATGCATATGTAGGAATTCTTGAAACTGACATGCATTTCAGCAACTGGCAAACATCCTCTACTGGAAACAGCTCTGGCTAAGAGTCAGATGATTTGCTGTCTAATTTACCAGCTAGAAACCTTGGGTAAAGACTTAACTTCCTTAGTCTTATATTCTCATTTGTTAAATGGGTATGACCATACCTTCTTTAATTGATTTATGGGGTATGTTGCAAGCATTAAAATGATGAAGGAAGTAGAAGTTTTGTAAAACATGTGTGCTATTTAGATATAGCCATTTTAACATGGCAATTTAGACTCAGTTGATCATTTTGATATTATTTAGCTATAGTTTTTAAAATGATGTATTGATTAGGAGAGATTTGGATAAATAGTATAGAAGAACCCCCATAAATAATGATGGCGGGAACAATGTACTTTTCTCTCTCAAAAAATTCTCAGAGGTACCAATCTAGGGCTGGAATGGTGGCCCCATGATGCCATCAGTGGACCAGGCGGCTGTCTCTCCTCTCCCTTGTCTTTGTGTAGCTTCCATCCTTAACACTGCCGCAGTGAGTTCTAGCCACTTCATCTGTAGTCTCTGCAGGAGGAAGAAGGAGATGGAAAGGGTAAAAGGACTTCTTTCTCAGCTGAGTCATTCCACTGCAAAGCCCATTCCTGGAAGGCACACACAATGACTTCTGCTTGGCTACTCCAAGAGAGTCAAGAAAATGAGTCTTTAGCTGAGGTCATCAAATGTTTACTGTGGTCTATAAAACAAATTATCAAGCTTCTGCTTTTGTTACAAAAAAAATAGTGAAAATAAATGTGTCTTTTCTTGAGACTTACTCTTTCCTATCCCTGAACCTCCCACATCCCTATCCCTTCTCCCCAAGCTAAGAAATGGGACAGTAATGCTCAGATAGAATGAGAGATAGGCTGATGCTCAAAGATACCTCAGAAATATGTACTTGGAAATAAAGAACATGTTTTTAATTTTTGATGTGGTCACTTTGATTATTTGAAAATATTAAATTCTCATTTGTTCATTAATTTTTTGGAAAATATTTATTGAACACCTACTCTGGTAAATATGACAGAAAATGTTTATACAGATGGTTATTTCAAAATGTAAGTGCATTCGAGATACTAAAATATGGCAAATTCAGAGCATAAATGAGTTGGGTACAGGGTAATACTTAGATGAGATGGTAGGAGGTAGAATTTAGACTGAGATCAAAAACCAGTTCTTTACAAAATTATAGTATTCCTACTATTAACACTGATAGCAAGCCTTATAACTCATTGGACACAAATGCATGTGAGGTCTTGTCACTTTTGTTTCTTTTCCATGTAAGTCACCCTAGAGGACCATAAAATAATTGCCAATGGCGGGTTATACAGGGGGAAAGAAATTATAAGAACTAGGCCCACATAAATATTTCTTCTCTTATTGTATTAATCACTTACCTACTGAACTGATTATCACTGCATGTGTTACTCTAATGTGATTAAACCACATTCAAACAGCATTGCTAACATCCCACAAGAAACTCAGTAAAACTCCCAACAGACCTAGGCAGTAAAAGGGAGCATCAATACAATCTTCTTCCCTGTTTTTACTTATGATGAAACAATACCATTTTGATTTTAAAATCATCTTGTTTTAGATTATGTATGAATGTAGTTATAGTATTTTTCACCAGCAACCATTTGCCTTCTCTAAAGCTGACAATTCCCTTTTTTTAGTATGAGGATTTAGATTCTATTTAAGTATTGTAACTATTAACAATAAAGTGACGGTTCCATCCAACAACAGTCATTGGGTAGTTGCAATATACCATGTACTGTACCAGCACAAGATAAGACAAAAATAAAGTACTGGGAAAAAGGCTAGATTTCTTAAACCCACTTGGCCACGTCATCATGTCATATTTATGGGACCATGGCCACATACTGCCTAAACCCATTGAACCAACAGTAAAATTTCCATTTCAACCTGGTCTACTTCAACCTATTAATGGCTCCTTTTTCACTGGGGAGAGTCTAGCTGCATTCACTTTAGATCATTAT
Organism: Rhinopithecus bieti; assembly: GCF_001698545.2. Lineage (NCBI taxonomy): Eukaryota > Metazoa > Chordata > Mammalia > Primates > Cercopithecidae > Rhinopithecus > Rhinopithecus bieti. Next base: position 851,079 of record NW_016809297.1, on the reverse strand, counting down.
CTATGTTCGTGGAATCAATTTGTATCCATTTTAGACTATGGCCTATGCCAAGAAGAGGCGAGTTTATTACTTGCCTTCAGGGCTCTTGATTCATCTCCTTGCGTGAGCGGCCTGCAAGCCTGCCCTGTGTTTGAGAGGAAGCTCCTTGTATTGGAGCACATGTGGTTTGGCAGAGCCTGGTGTGAACATGTAAGTGCCAGTAACCAGTGCTGTGTTCCAACACTGCATGCTTATTATAATCTCAGCCTCATCATTATCATGCCTCTGGCAGGGCCTGCTTCAAAGGAGCCTTGCTTGTGATTTGAGGGAAAAAAAAAGCCAATAGAAGACACATCTAGAAGAACTGGTTGGCATTGCTTTGTGTGATTCAGCCCTGGATTATTCTTATAAAAGAAGAAAAGGCAGAGGAGGATGGTCTCAGACAATGCACCATCATGACAGTTGGAGGATGTTGGGATGTTTCTGCTTCACATAAGCTTTTAAATAAATACATATGCATTTATTGCATGATTGCTATGTGCAAACCACCATGGAGGATCATAAAGATGTAAGACAAACATCCTGATCTTTGATGAGCTACAGTTTCACTGGGGAGGCATGATAAATACACATGAAAGAGGACAAAAAAATGAGAATTTATGATAATGAAATAACTAATGAGGTTCATATTGTAATTGCTATGAGGGCTCAGGCAAGAACTTTATTTTTTAAGGCTTACAGTGTACTTGCTTCATGTTTTGGATCAAGCAGAAGCACCATAAAATGTTTTCACAGGTAAATAAAGGGCAATAACATATTCATTCAACAAATACTTCTTGATGAATGACTGACATAATATTCACTCAGAGGTAGATTCCCTAGTGGTATAACCTAAGAGGAAATCTATTGTGACATATATTACTTGCGATATGCCAAGACTTTGTTTTGCAAGTTAAAATTCTTATAGTGCTAGACAGGGTGAAGGGTGATGACAGTAGCCACCGAGGCAGCCACTAATCAGCTCTAGTTCATTGTCATCAAAGATGAATGCAAGCTTAGTGTTGCTGAGTCTTCATATCATTTCAAAATAAGAATTTTGAAATTCCCTAACATATAAAGCATTCATTTGTGGGTTGGGAGGAAGGGGTGGCTGTGGGCATGTGCCTGCTATTTCCAAGAGCCATCAATATGTGGTGCTCTTGGCAGCAGCAGATCTCCATCCAGCTTTCCTTGCCAGCTCTGGGTATCAAGGACAGGATTGTAATGTGTTTTAAGAAAACACTACACTGGAAACATGCTAATCAATATGTAAAGTACCCAACCACTCCATACTGGATGTAAAATAAGAGACGTATTTGAAGGGATTTTGGAAGTAAACATCTAAATGGCAAATAGAAGCAATTATCTTTCTAAATATCATCCTTAATAGTTTTTTCAGTTTAGAAAAAAAGAAAAAAAAAGCTGTAGCTGCCTTTTCTTGTTAGAAGTCTTACATGAGCTAATCTTTCTGATTTGCACAGATTACTATATGGCAAAGCCTTGCAACTTGCTTTAAGCTTCTGTGTGTCAGGAAGGTAAACAGAAATTTCAATTCTCTCATGGGCTTTTGAGTGGATGTAAGTGTTGAGTAACAAAACACACCTTTTCTTTGCACCTGCTTTAACTGAAGAATTCAGGAGGCTAAAGAAATCAGTTTCCCTTCCTTTTCCCATTCTGTAATTTTTTCATCCACCAAATAGGATTGGATAATCAAAATAAATGATATGAGACCCTCATTTCACGTTTTATGATAATATCCTCCAAAGGATGATTGTTCACTCTTAACAGTAGCTCTTGGTTACCATGACAAGGAAGAATGGGAAAACCACTCTCAAATTGAAAGGAATCCCTTGTTTGTTTTGTTGTTTTGTTTTGTTATTGAGTCGTATTACTGTTAGCAAAAGACATCACAATTAAGCACATCCCGTCTAATAAACCTTGTGTAGCTGTAGTCATGTTAGTGGTTCTGTAGCCCTGGTGCCATCCAAGCTCCCCAACAGAATCTCCCATTGCCACCGAAGTCCAGAGACCCAGAATGTGAAGTAAACCTGGTCCACAAAAGAAGCTGTTTTTGGTGGCCACACTGCCATCTCTGACATTCAGCAATTCTCTAGGATCAGGCAAATGGGCAGAGAGGGACTCCTTCCCCTCCTGGTATCCTAAGTGACAGCTACTCCATGTCACCAAGGCTCTTTTTTTTCAGATCAAATCCCCACTTTATGAAAAATAAAATTTAAATTAAAATGTCTGTTTTGGGGGATGGATTATAATTATATTTCTATTCAATGATTCATATATAAACTTTGGTCTTACCAAAATGTCTTAAAACTTCAACATTTTCATCAATATTTTCTAGCAGCATAGGTTTTGTGTTCAGCCATTTATGAGAACTTGGACACATAATTATTTTTCATTTGAAATGCCTTCTGAGAGGAATAATATTAAAAGTATGATTAATTAAACAATTACAGAGTGAGTCAATTTCTTGATTTCAGGTTTCCGATGAAGATAGAATTCTCCCCAGCCAAATTTCCAGTGAACTCTCCAAATTATTAGAATAAGGGGAATTACATTTTTATTTCTGGAACCAATATTAAAGGTAACTCACATTAGCTAGATTTTTCTCTGAGAATGAACTAAGTTTGCAGAAACACCATATATATGTGTGCATAGATAGAAGATAGATAGATAGATAGATAGCCAGAGAGACAGACAATCTCCAAGCCACGAAGAAACCTGCCTGCTGCATTTCTGCATTGCTTTCAACCAAAAGCCCTGTGGGAATAAGGCAATACCAACACTATGATGCATGATTGGTCTTAACCAGTATTTAAACAAAGGAAGGGCTGGGAGGAGACAGGATGGGGGAGCCCACCACAAGCCCACCACCTCCACCTGTTGACATTAAAATACCCTCAGCTCCCAGGTCTGTGTTTTCAATTCATGTATATTAAACGATTCAGAGTCTGGCAGGAGGAAACACTCGTAGGAGTGTTTTGTTTAGCTGTGTTTCGTAGCTGCGATGTTTTGAAAATCAGGGTTTTTTTGAGAGCACACAGCTAGATAACAAAACTAGCACAGAGTTCCAGGGTTGAGGACAGAGAAACTGAGAAACAAACCATGGGACCTGGATTATGTGGGTCTTAAGGACAAGAATGCATCCATGGTCTCTTCTCACGGTGTTCAGAGACTTATTATTGCTGTCATTGTTTTTAAATGTGATTTCTATACAGATTCACTCAGTGTGACTATATCTGGATTCTTCAAGATTGTTCAGTATTTCCTCTTATGACCTTAAGAAGAAGAATAATTTTGTCAAGAAAAGTGCTAAATTAATAGGGTATTTTTAATGTACTTAGACTTTGAGAATGTTTTGATGATTTCTGAAACGTTTAATAATGCCGTCTTAGGCAGAGCGTAGTCTCTCATACATCCATGAAGAAAAAAAAATGAATTAAAACTCAAATCTTAAGCAAACATAAGGGATGAATTTATTTAACATCACAAAGAGTAAATTACCATTTGTTCAATGGTAATAATTGCTTTAGAGGGGAAAAAACAAGATAGCAGGACTAGCAAGTGCCTGAAGGGTAAGGATTGTGGGTTGTAGTTTATAATTTTAAAGTGGCTGTTTGGCCTGCAGGGTGGCTCATGCCTGTAATCCCAACACTTTGGAAGGCCGAAAGGAGAGGGTCACTAGAGCACAGAAGTTCAAGACTGCAGTGAGCTATGATTTTACCACTGCCCTCCAGCCTGGGTCACAGAGTGAGAGCCTATCTCTACAAAATAAAAATAAAAATAAGTTAAATAAATACATAAAGCAGGTGTTCAAGGAAATGAACTGCAAAGTGACATTTGAGCAAAGACCTGAGGAAAGTAACAAAATACATAGAAAAATGTTTCATTTTTACTTTCCTTTCAGAAGGAGCTAAATTAATTTGTAAGTATTTGAAAAGAGCAATATTAGAATAATTCATTTCATTAGGCATTACCCGAGAAAGATGTAGACCGACTACTGGAGACCTGTGATCACCTTGAAGGCTGGACCTGGATGGATCTTCTGTAAGATCCTAGCATCTTCAGTTTTGTTCAGGATAGTTTTAGCATTACATGTAACTTTGTTCCCCCTTTTTGAGAATTAGGAATGTAATCTTTCTATTTGTATCCTTAAGGACTTTTATTTAATAAACAGAAACATCCCATTCTCTGGGCAGCATAATAGCAACAAGAACAGTGTAAAGAGTCCCAGAATGGAATTGAAAGCCAAGTTTTGGGCTGAGTGGTCCCTTAGTAGCCTTGAGACTCTGAGCAACACATTTAATTTCTCTGTGTCTCAGTTTTCTCATCTGCTAAGTGGTAAGTAGATATCATGGTTCTTAAAGTTTCTTTGTAAGTTGTAAATGTTTATGAGTTCCAAAATTCTATTATTTTACTGTTTGTTTCTGAGCCTTTGCCTGAAACAAAGGGCAGCAGGATAGCAGCTGTCTTGTGGAAAGTTCTGTGGGTGACTCTACAGGCCAAAAAAGGAATCAGGAACATTCCTTTATACCTGTGCCCGTGTAAATCCGCTCCCTGAGTTTTCAGCTGTAGTCATCTATTGCACAACCTATTAGTGACCTTGCCAAAGTCCTCCTTATCCATTACTCAACCCGCATGCCAAGCTGCTTCATCTCCTGCTATTGTTTCCCAGGAGTTTACAGCTGCCTTTCATTGCTCAAAGTTGCACTTTGAAGTGTTCTCACACTTGTGGTTGTCCTGTTTTATCTCACCATGCTCAGATTCCGGGAATCCTAAGGTAATCCCTCATCTAGAAGCTCAGTGAAAATTTGCTGTGGTATATCTTACTGAAGAATTAAATGGCCGGGCATGGTGGCTCACACTTGTAATCCCAGCACTTTGAAAGGCCGAGGCAGGTCAATCACCTGAGGTCAGAAGTTCAAGACCAGCCCAGCCAACATGGTGAAACCACAGCTCTACTAAAATTACAAAAATTAGCTGGGCGTGTTTGTGCGTGCCTGTAATCCCAGCTACTCTGGAGGCTGAGGCAGGAGAATTGCTTGAACCCGGGAGGCGGAGGTTATAGTGAGCCAAGATTGAGCCACTGCATTCCAGCCTGGGTGACAGAGCCAGAATTCATCTCAAAAAAAAAAAAAAAAAAAAAAATGAAGACTGGCTGTATTCTGGCAGTGGAATGGTGTTATTTATTTACTTTCTTTTATTTTGATGTAAAAGGATATTTGCTGTTTATCAGAGCTCAAAAGTCCAAAGTCCAATTTAATATTCCATTTACTCTTTCCTGCTTTTACAAAGGCTACTGAATATATCAGCCCATGTTGGTCATCTTTCTTTTCTGAAACAAGGAAGCAGTATTGTGGTATAGCAGAAAGAGCACAGGTATAATGTGGAGATGAACAAATTGGATTTGAATTCTAACTCTGCATTTTACTTGGCTAGGTATGTGGAAAAGTGCTATTGCTGCTCCAACTGAGTACTGATGGTAATAATTTTATATGCGTATATATTCCTCACTGCTACCTGATAAGGTTTCATTTTCTTTAAAATACAGATTGTAATATCCATTTCACACAATTTTGTGAAAATTCATAAGACAGTATGTGTGTAAAACATTCAATCACTAAATGCCAATATTTCAAACATACTAGATTTCTCCTTTTGAACATTTCTATTCAATATTGCTAGGCTTTAAACAATTATTTTATGATTATTTCATGCCTATAAATCTTGTATCATTAATCTCCTCATAAAATTTGTAAAAAGAGAAACAATGCCACACATTTCTTTAGCATCTCCAGTGCAGCGTCTGAACTACTTGAGGACTTTTTAATCTGTTCATAATTTTCAATTTAACATTAGCGTGTTAAATTGTTAGCACTGAACACAGTACCAGGTACATAAAACTTGCTCAATAAATATTTTATGAATAAGTGGGCTTCCTCATTTATTTGCCCATGAATCTCTTCAAAAATCTCTTCAAATTGAATTTGAATTCCACTGGAATTTTGATTGAAAATTCAGAGTACCTCAGGTCATCTAAAGCTTCTAGGCCCTCATTCTGGAAAACATTAGGTTCTGTTCTAGTGCTTTACGGGAGTCAGACTGTCCAGAAAGTGACAATCACATACAAGGATGTGTTTTAAATTTAGGTAATAGTATATATATTCTCATATAAGAGATATACCCAGGCTTAACCCCATGCCAAGTTCTATCAAAAGTCAATATTGATTATTTTGTCACCCAGGTAATAAGCATTAGTGTCTTATAGCGTTGCAGTCTTTCTGCTCCTTAGCTCAGCTAGGTCTGAGTTCTTGTCTCACAACCAGGAAGAACTGGGCATATGGACACCAGAGAGTGAGTGGAGTAGAATGTATTAAGTGAAAGGAAAGCTCACAGCAAAGCGGGGATGCGGAAGGTAGTTCCCTTACCCAAAGGCGGAAAGGTCCCTCCCCTGTGGCTGGGTCTGGGGCCTCTTATGCACACAGAATGGGTGGTGCATGCTGATTGGTTTGTGAGTATGCAAAAAACGTTAAGGCAAAGGCATCACTCAAAGGTGGGCATAACAGTGTAGAAAACCAATTAGGAAATAATAGTTATATGTAAAATAGGTGAAGGGTGGGGACAAATCAGATGAAAGTGCACCAAATAAAAAGACAAGTTCTCAATCCATTCTGAGGATTTAACCTGTAGCTTGGCTTTCAGGCTTTAATGCTGCCTTTGGCTTGGAGGTGGAGTTTTCCTGGGGACCCACCCCTATCTGCCTAGGTATGTGGCTGCCTCCTGCCACTCACAATAGGTAGTTAAATAATCTGTATACCAAACTCCTGAACACACAATTTACCTATATAACTAACCTGCACATGTACCTCTGAACCAAAAATACAAGTTAAAAAAAGGTCAACATTGTTCCAAATATAACTGGCAAATGTCCAAGAAGAAAATCTGTGTTCCTTAGGTTGCCCAACTTAGTTTTTTCAATAATATTTTCATATTTTGAGGAAAACTTCTGCTACATTTTGCTTATATATCCAAAATCACAATGAAAGTAATGATTGCTGAATGGTTTGCTATTTGGGAATCTTTTGTTTGTATTCCTTGCACTAAAAAGAAGAGAGGAAGGCCAAGTTGTCAGTCGTCTAAATAAATATAATGAGGTAAATTTAAATGTATTGAGCAACTGTAAATGAAATGTGTTTAGCCCTGTGGTCTCAAATTTTACTTTGGATAAGAATCAGTTGAGCAATTTATTAAAATTACAGTTAGTCTGGGTGAAGATCAGGAACTTGCATTTTATCAAGGGGCCCAGGTGATTCTGACACTAGCAGTCTATTGATCTCAGTAAAAGAAACCCTGTCTTAGACTACAGAGTAGCCACTACTTAGGGAGAGCTTGTAGTATCTACAGCCAAACAGAACTCATTTCAAATTCCAGAACTGCCATTTGCTATCTTTGTGAGTATGGGAAATTGCGTAACCTCTTTGAACCTCAGTTTCCAACTGTAAGACTGAATAGTTCTTACCACACAGGTAAGATAAAATGAGGTATATGCCTAGACCATTTTGTATATCAAAAAGTTATCACTGAATGGGAATTATATATTTCTACATATGTAATATATAGAATTGTTTCTTTACTGTTTGTGCCCTTCTAAATGTAATAGCTCACTAGTCATTCTAATGGGGAAATATATTGTGAATGCTAATGTTCTAACCTAGGTTCAGCTCCATAATTCCTCTATGATTACTCCAGGAATGGAAACCTTGAGAACCACTAGCTAGTGGGATCATGGGATCTAAAGGTAGTGTTTACTTTTGAATCGGATCAAAGGATTTTTTTTTCTATGTTACAGCAGACAAAAGTTGTTAAAGAAAAGGTATAATTTTACATACTCCATTGCCTTCAATTGTAATATAAGAAAAATACTTCATTGATTTCTGGCTCTGTAACTCCATTTAACTCCTGACGCAATTTCCCACAAGAGTAAATTACCTGCAAATTGATCTGCTTTGAGGCCCCCTGGAATTCCTGATGCAAATGTGGGTAGAGGCTGGAGGGTTTAATAAATAGGTTGTTCCAGTGCCAGCCCAGAGCCCTTCATTGCTAGAAGGATACTAAGGGGAACCCAAGCCCCAGAAAAGACTGAGATATTGCTGACCTAGAGTTACACTGAGAACACCCTGTGAGAAGTTTTCCTGATACCCCAGAGGTCAGGTCACTGCTCCTCTCCTTCTGTCATGCACTTGATCTTTGCACCTCCACAGCCTTGTGTTAATGTACTGTCCTCGATTGTTCCCACCTCTGTCTGCCACTGAGGATGCAGGTTGTAGTTTCCTCATTTTTAACATCTGTATAGAAAACACTGCCAGGCCTCGAATGAAGGAATAAAGAAATGAATAAATAGCTATATTCCAAATTCCTGGACTGAGTCGTTCTGTCCTGTGTTTACATAATTGTACCAATGCTGTGCATAAATATAAAAAGGCAAAATTGGTTCCATTTGTACATGTAGTTCCTTTAAAACTAACAAAATATTTTATACACTAGTGCGTTAGCATTATAGAGAAAAAAATAATTGCCCTTATGATTTGTTAAAATAGACAGATGCAAAAGAGTTATTTCATTGTTGTCTACTTTATACTGAAGTACGTCAGGGAAATTTTTAGCAGGTATGTCTTTAAGAACAGGTGTCAAAGCACAAAAAGCCAAGGACATATTTTAAGATAGCTTCAAATTTACCATAAAAAATTTAAAGTGAATCCAACCCATAATTATCATTAAAAAAGATTTTCAGTGGCCTTCTACTAATCAATTATACACAAAATTTGCAGAAAAGTGCTATTGCAATTTTGGAAACTTTTAAATAAAATAAATGCTGAAATATTTTAATAAATATTATCTTGTAATTTATGTATTTTGTAACAATTTTACAAAATGCCAAAAACTCCAATGTGTATTTAACTTGAAGCCAAGTAATAATGACATGCAAGGGGAAAATTTCGTTTTTCTAGAGAACATTCTTGGTAGTTCTGAATGAGCTATATTTAATCACAGTGTGCCTGAAATAAAGTCAGGTTGGACAGCTCCCTAGACAAGCAGGGTGCTCCGACCATAACTTACTCTCCTTAATGTGGTATTTTCTCTCCACTAAAAGGTTTAGTCTATTGTAAAAGGGTAACTCAACCTCAGGTATAATCAACAAGATCCTTGATGGCTCCCTTTCATTAAGAGAATATTGGCCAAAAGCTTGTTATACCATTTCCATTTACATTAAATTAAAGGAGAACTAGTTGTACTCTTAAGCTTCTTATATATCGCTCCAGATAATAAAGATGCCAATAAAATTAAAGGAAGGAATAAAGCATATTTATGTAAATTCTAAGTTTATAAGGAAATACATTAGTAGGCATTCAAAAAATCATCCACGGGGAAAGGTCTAGGGAGAAACTCGAGGCTCTCAGGAGAGCTGTATTGGTAAATGATGGTCTCTCCACAAGGGCATCTGGTTGTCATAAATCATAGTGCTGAGTATGCTCCAGGACATGAATGTGCACTAGTCAATTTCCACTTAGAAAATGGTAAACGCAAAACCAACTTTGAGACCTTCAGATAAGAAACAATACTCTTGAATTTCATCAGTGCATACAGTTCGTTACCACTCAGTTACACTGAATTCACATGTGGATTGGCATTTTATTTTTACTGTGGTATACTTAGCCCAAAATAATGCCAACAGCATTGTTTCTATTCCTCATTGAAAGTTGGGATATTTCCAAAGGATTTTCCAAAAGCAATTTTCAACTGTGAATCACTATGAATATCAGTATATAAAATCACTTGAATGTAGATCCTTGGAAAATACCTTTAAGTTAGCTTATTATTGCCATGTAGAATAAATACAAGAAAATATACAAATCTTATGTGTACAGCTTGTTGTTTACTTCACAAAATGACATCTGTGTGGCACAAGCAACCAGATGAAGAAACAGGCTGTTATCTGAACCCAGAAAACTCCTTTCTCCCCCTTCCAATAATTAATACCCAAGGATAAATTACTGCTCTGAATTTTTTTAAATTAATGTAAGTAAAATCTTCCTATAAGTACTGTTTTGTATCTGATTCTTTTACTTCAAGTATGTGTACGGGATCCATCCGTGTTTTTACTATCGTTATTGTTCATTTTTTCTCATTGCTAAGCAGTAATCTGTTGTGTCAGTATACCACAATTTTTATGTCCATTCTACTATTATAGACATTTGGATATTTCCAGTTTTGAGCTATTATTCTGTTGCAGACATGAATATTGTCATTGTCTTTTGGTAAACACAGGTGTCCTGTCGAATACAGGACTAAGAATTAAATTGTGGGATCATTGGATATGTGTCTTTAGCTAGGAGCTTTAGTAATTTCTGCTAACAATAGGAGTTCCATTTAATTCATATCCTCTCCAACATTTGGTATTGCCTGTCATGATGACTACTAAAACACCTTTTTATATATGTAGGGGCTATTTAGATAGTTTATTTTGTGAATTGCCTCTTCTAGTCTTTAGCCCACCTATTATGTTTACATTTTTCTTATTGATTTGTAGGAGTCATTTTTATCTTTATACATTTTATCTTTATACATTCTTTCACAATGCATTTATTAAAAAAACTTTATATGCACTATATAGTTTAGTTTCTTAATGGTGGAATAGTCAGGGTTCTCCAGAGGGACAGAACTAAAAGGATATTGTATATCTGAAAGGGAGTTTATTAAGGAGAATTGATTCAGAGGATCCCAATATGAGGTCCCATGATAGGCTGTCTGCAAGCTGAGGAGATAGGAAGCCAACAGTGCAGCCTCCAGCCCGTGCCCAAAGACCCAAGAGCCCCTAGAAAACTACTGCTATAAGTCCAAGAGTCCAAAGGCCGAAGAACCTGAAGTCTGATGTTCAAGGGCAGGAAGCATCCAGCATGAGAGAAAGATGAAAGCCAGAAAACTCAGCAAACCCGCTTATCCCACCTTCTTCCACCTGCTTTCTTCTAGCCAAGCTGGCAGCTGATTGGATGGTATCCACCCACACTGAGCGTGGTCTTCCTCTCCCAGTCCACCGACTCAAATGTTAATCTCTTCTGGCAACACCCTCACAAACTCACCCAGAAACAATACTTTAACAGCTATCCAGGCATCCTTCAATCCAATCAAGTTGACACCTAATATTAACCATCAGAGTGTCTTTCGAAGAACAGAAATTATAGTATCATTTTAGCATGACCCAATTAATCATTCTCTTTTATTTAACCCTTTTAGAATGTGTGAAAGGAAAATAAAATCCTGGGGTCTCCAAATCACTAAGCTAAAGGGGAAAATCAAGCTGGGAACTGCTTAGGGTAAACCTGCCTCCCATTCTATTCAAAGTTACTCCTCTACTCACTGAGATAAATGCGTATCTGATTGCCTCATTTGGAAAGGCTAATCAGAAACTCAAAAGAATGTAATATGTCTCTTATCTACCTATGACCTGGAAGGCCCCTCCCTGCTTGGAGTTGTCCCACCTTTGCCTCAAGTTGTCCCACCTTTCTGAACTCAACCGATGGACATCTTACACATATTGATTGAGGTCTCATGTTTCACTAAAATGTATAAAACCAAGCTGTACCCCTACCACGTTGGGCACACCTCATCAGGACCTCCTGAGTCTGTGTCATAAGAGCGAGTCCTCAACCTTGGCAAAATAAACTTTCTAAATTAACTGGGACCTGTCTCAGATATTCAGGTTCACATTCTGGCAACCACGAAGGGATTCTAATGGAGATGCCCCTGATCTTTGACAAATCTGCTATCAGTGCTTGGTACCAGCATGAGCTAACTTTATGACTCAAACCAATAGGATAATTTGCTGATGTCTGGGAGTAACCCCCTTCAGAGAATCCCTGATCTCCCAAAATGTGGTCAAGATCTAAAGTTTATTTTGCTGTACAACTCTCCTTTTATGAAGTTTTACTTGCTTCCAACAAGGAAGGCAAGATGTCCTGCTTCCATGATGATGGAAGGCAGATAACTCCTTTATGGAATGTGAACTCACTCCTATCAGGGAAGACAAGTTCTAGAAGTTTGAGGTTTTTTTTTTTTTCCCTGCTTCTAGGATGGTAAAAGGCATCAGCCTGAGACTCATCCCTAGTTAAGTAGATGAATTGGGGTTTTGTCTTTGCTAAAGTTGAACAACTGGCTGGTCTTAATTTCTCCTTACCATTAGCGTGCTCAGTGATCATATTATTTTTTTGTTGTTGTTGTTAGTGGTGGTTCCGGTCTTTCTTCCATCAGATTTGACCAACTCTACCTGACTTGGTCAAATCCATGTGAGAATTCCAAATTATGGGTAACAAAGCTTCTCTAATTTGGCTAAAATTCCTCACAACTGCAAAAGAGGGGAAAAAACGAGAAACCAAAAAACCATGCACTTGTTTTCTGTGTTTGCTTCCTATCTTAATAAACAAACAAACAAATGTTCTTTTATTTACTTTTCTTCCACCCTATACCTCCTTCCCATTTTGCCATTTGCAGTACCAAAAACATCTAGAGAAGTCTTCCAAGGACTTGGACCACTTTAAAGAAACCAGAACAAAGGCGCCACTCACCTGTTTTGGGGTGTTCTGTTTTCTTTGTGTAGTTTCAAGAGTCATAGGCAGATTCTTCTTAGGTCTAAAGCTCTGTTTTCCTGTATCGCATGACTGATCTCTTTGGCTTGAGTACCAGAGATTACCTTGTATTGGGAGAGGATTTGACCTCGGCATGTGTAACGGTAAAAGGGAGCTACAAAGTTAGGGATGGCTGAGCAGTTTACAGGGAGTGGTCTTGGCTGTTGTTTATTTATTTTTTTCTCCTTGGAAGTTGTTTAAGGATCTTAATTCTAGTTTGGAGATGCATCCTAAAGGGTCTTCTCTATTGCTTTTTCTCCCAACGTTAATCTCGATTAGGCTTGTCTATGTGCATTTGCATGAAAAACTGAACTGTTGTCTTCATAGGTAAATGTGAGACTGTGTTTTCACAGCTCTGAAGAAAAAGGTCATTTGCTCTTCTCAGCTGAAAGGTGCCCTTGGGTGACTGGGGTCCCTGTGGGAGTGTCTGGGAGGTTGATCCCCAGTGGCCCTACAGAGAAATCCCCAACAAAATTCATTTTTAAAAAGACTCATCCAGGAAAAGCATACAAGGGCTGATCACTCAGTGTTTTGAGCCCTCTGAGGTCATAGATTTCTGGAGAGAGAAACTGAGACACATAAGAGGGTGGAAATGACTTGCCCACAAGCAGCACACATCAATTCACCACACAAAAACCCTAAGTCACAGCTCAGTTCTTCCTTTTAAGATAAAAAGTGGAAACAAATAATCTAAGTATGAGGAGAAAACAAGGAGAATGACCCCCCTTTTGAGCACTCTGTAGGTTTTATGGCACTTCTACTTGCCAGAGTTTATGTACAGTGAAAGTAATATGGTCTTTGAACACATTTGCATTAAGGAAAAAGAGCCCTAACTCCGTCTGCAAACTATAGAGTTCCTAAGTTCTCTTTTTTCTCTATTTTCTTTTCTGTCTGCTTTAAATCTGCTGTTATTTTTCTATTGAGATAAAAACCACTGTTTGGATCCAACAGGTTTTTTTGTTTGCAAGTCAGTGAATTTGTATTTATCTCATGGCTAAAGTTCTGAAATAAAAGCTATAGGATCTGTGTGTGTGTGTGTGTGTGTGTGTGTGTGTGTATTTAAAAGGCTTTTATAAAATTTCTATAATTTTATGTTTAATTAGTAATTAAATCCATTTTAATTTCCCTTTACCACACCAGAATTTTTCTCTCCATACCTTATGATGTAAACTTTACAATTATTGGTAAAGTAATGTTAGAATTGTCTTAAGAATTGACAGCATAGATTTTTTTTGCATTTATTAATGAAGCAATTTCATACTTATCCCTGACAAATACGATAAGGTGTCAAAATTTGACATAAGGGTCACAAACTATGAATCCAGCCCAAGGCAGAATGATGTTTGCTTATGTAATTTTTAATCATCTTCAGGCCTGGTGGAAGATGCCAATAGAAATAAACTGAGTTCCTGAGACATAGGGCTAGAAATTAAAGCTATTCAACTTCTCGAGGCTCAGGAACTATCGCAGAAGAGGTGGGTGTGTGAGGTTGTAGGGGCCGATTTTGAGAGATAAAGTAAGTTCAGTTTCTCTGTAATTTAATTATTAATGTCAAGGGCACACTGATGCAAGATCAGCATATGGGCCCCTTTTCAGCTTAACAAAGTTTTCTTGAAGCATTAAGTGACATCTAATAAAGGTTATAAAGGTTATAAAAGACTTATAGAAGTTGTATTTTATGGTCAAGATTGAAATTTTATAAATTATAAAATTTTGAAAACAAATTGAATTGGCTTCATGCTGTTTTACTGGGGCTTATTGTTTGGGAAATTACATCTCCTCTCTCAAAGAATGAAGCTTTTCACCTTTTAAAAAAATCGTTGNGAGACATAGGGCTAGAAATTAAAGCTATTCAACTTCTCGAGGCTCAGGAACTATCGCAGAAGAGGTGGGTGTGTGAGGTTGTAGGGGCCGATTTTGAGAGATAAAGTAAGTTCAGTTTCTCTGTAATTTAATTATTAATGTCAAGGGCACACTGATGCAAGATCAGCATATGGGCCCCTTTTTCAGCTTAACAAAGTTTTCTTGAAGCATTAAGTGACATCTAATAAAGGTTATAAAGGTTATAAAAGACTTATAGAAGTTGTATTTTATGGTCAAGATTGAAATTTTATAAATTATAAAATTTTGAAAAACAAATTGAATTGGCTTCATGCTGTTTTTACTGGGGCTTATTGTTTGGGAAATTACATCTCCTCTCTCAAAGAATGAAGCTTTTCACCTTTTAAAAAAATCGTTGAGTTTATCACTTTGGTCAAATGAATTACTTATTTTACAATGAATTGTGATATCAAGTGTTTTAAACCTTTGATATTTGACAAACTTTCCAAAATCAAATTATAAATTACATCTTTTCTTCCCTAATTAATCCTTTAAGATACTAGGTTCCATAAAGTCCAGAAATGACAGAATTTGGCTTATTTGGTATAAAAATTATACAGGAGGCCTTGTCAAATATGAACTGGTGTTTGGTTTTCTTTGGGCTGATTTGTATAAATATATTATTGATATGTGTTCCAAAATTATGGGAAAATCTTATAATTCTGATATGATGTACTGTACATTACCAGTAATAATTATAATTGCTATGTTAAATTATTGTGTGTCATAGAGGTAACAAATTTCCTTGTCAATTGTGTCTTTGACTCTGGCTGCCTTAAAACTTTTTGTCATCCATGAACAATTGTCTTGTTTTGATCCACTTTAGAAGGTAGTTTTATAATCAGCATAAAACTCTAACAGGTGCTCTTGAACACAAGTTTCTGGTAACTTTGGAGATTGTGACATCAGAATAGAAGAAAATCTTTCAGGTCTCATGGAGAACTGAAATGTTCATGAATATCAAGCAGAACAGGAATTAACCACATGGCCTGAACTAATATAGACTGAAGTAATCTTTTTGACTTTTTGCTTAAAACATTGCTGATCCTTTGTTTCATTTTTTTTTTCCCAGAGTCAAGGAAACTTTCCTTTTGAGCTATTGACAGCCTTTAACAAATTAGTATATTCCTATGAGCAAAATTTAGAACATATTTGTTTCTTTCTACTCGATTTCTCAAGAATTTGGAAACTGTGAGTATTCTTAACTTATGGCAAAACAGTTATTTGCATAAGTACAATAAGAATCTGTTCTCATTTATAACAGGACACAATTGGAGAAACTGATTATTTTACTAAAGCTTTGACTGGGATGGTGTGCTTTTCTTTAAGGAATCAATTGACTTTCAGAGCAAATAAAAGACCCTTGGGAAAACTGGCCTCACACATTGTCTACACAGTCCCTACACATCATTCCTGATCTGTGGTAAGAAAAGATTGTCACTTTCTAACAGGCCCAGGAGACCCAAGTTTATCCTGGAACCTCACATGGAGAGGAATTCTCCAACTCATAGGTATTTGATGGTACAAATCCATGGCTGGGCTCAGCTTTAAAAAGTCTTACCTGAGATTCCTTCTATGGAATAAAGTTCCATCGAAGCCAATTTAAAAGACTATGTAAAAGAATAATTATTCTTGCTGTACTGCATACAAATAATCAGGTCAAGTATAAGAAAGCAAATCAATCCAACCATGATTTGTCTTTAATAAAATGGGAAACTGGAGAGAGAAAAAAATATGTTTCAAAACAATAGTACACCTGTTGTTAGATTCTAGTCTGGCCTAACGTTTTCAATTTTTATTATTTTCTACAGATTGGACCACATTCTAATTTTTCTTGGCTACAAGTCTTCAAAATAATGTTTTCAATTTTTTCCTTCCTTTTCTTCCAATATTTCCTAATTTGGAGTCACTGAAAACCAATTGTGCTTTCATAAAGCCCTGCAACTGAAGCTAGACAACTTAAACTTCAGAAGAAAATAACAGCAAACTATTTACATACGTAAGTCCCTATTATACCTGCCTACTGATGTACGGACTTCAGAATAATGTGGCCTATATTAATTTTTCAGAATCGTTCTTTTGTTTCTTGTTGTTTTTCTCCTTTTATCACCCTATTTTCTCTTCATAGGACATGAGACTTCACAACCTTCTGAAAATGGACTTTCCTAATAACTCAGGACTTACCTGTCTAGGAATAAACCATTCTAGCCATGAGAGATCAGATGAAACCTGAGACCAAAGACTCGTTTTCTCCTAAAATGCTTTCTCCCAAAGATTTTTTGTTAAGGTGGGGGATGGGGAATGTGAAAGGAAAATAAATCTTGGGGCCCCCAAATCACTAAGCTAAAGAGAAAATCAAGCTGGGAACTGCTTAGGAAAAACCTGTCTTTGAGGTTCACTGAGATAAATGCATATCTGATTGCTTTATCTGGAGAGGCTAATCAGAAACTCAAAAGAATGCAACCATTATGACTTGGAAGCCTCCTCCCCATTTTGAGTTGTCCCACCTCCACCTCAAGTGCTGCCCCCTTTGTGGACTGAACTAATGGACATCTTACAAATTGATTGAGGTCTCATGTCTCCCTAAAATGTATAAAACCAAGCTGTGCCCCTACCATCTCAGGCACATGTCATCAGAACCTCCTGAGGTGGTGTCACGGGCATGCGTCCTCAACCTTGGAAAAATAAACTTCATAAATTAACTGAGACCTGTCTTAGACATTCAGGGTTCACAAATGCTATTTATGAAATGCATTTATCCCTCAGAATCCATGGGTGATGGGTTCCAGGACCTCCTGAAGATACCAAAAATTGCAAATGCTCGAGTCCCCAATATAAAATTGCATAGTGTTTGCATATATCTTATGCATATCCTCCCATATACTTTAAATCATTTCTAGATTACTTATAATACTGAATACAATATAAATGCTGTGTAAATAGTTGTTATACTGTATTGTTTAGGGAATAATGACAAGAAAAAAAGTCTGTTATATTCAGACCAGACGCAACGTTTTAAAAAAATATTTTTAATCTGCAATTGGTTGAATCCATGAATAAAGAATCCAGAGATACAGAGTGCTAACTACTTTCCTACCTTGAGTTCGTAAAGATATTCTCCTATGTTTCCCTAGAAAAGTTTTAGTATTTTATATTTCACATTTTGATCTATAATCCATCTGGAATTGACTGGTGTGTATGTTGTGAGGCAGGGATCAAAATTTATTTTTTATATAGATATTTGAATGATCCAGCATGCATATTGAAAAGTCCATCTTTTCTGTAAAAGACTTTTTTCCCAACTGCACTATAGTATCACTTTGTCATAAATTGATTGAACCTGTTATATATATCTATATATGATATATAAATGTATATCAATATATGAAATATATGATACAGATAGATATACCTATACATATCATATATATCATATATGATATATGCTATATCTATGTATGTCATATGTCTGTCTATATGATATATACATATATAGCTATATATCATATATGACATATATACATATGAATTCATTTCTGGATTTTCAACTCTGCCTCTCTGTTCTCTTTGTCCTTCCTCCTGAACTAAACCATCTTGATTCCTTTAGCATTATAGTAAGTCTAGCATATTGATGGTACAATTTCTCCAGATTTATTTTGTTCTTCCAGTTTGTCCTGGATATTGTTGGCCCTTTTCATTTTTATATACATTTTAGAATCAATCTTTCAATTTATAGCAACAAAAGTGCTAAAATATATGTTGCATAATTCGATCAACTTGAAAAAAATTATATTTTACAAAATTGAGTTTAACAATTAATGAGCATGGTGTATTCCTACTCCTATTTACATCCTCTTTTATTTCTCTCAGTAATGCTTTCTAATGACATATTTTTTGTTAGATTTATTTCTAGCTAAATTGTTTTAAGTGTTTTTCAATTGGTTTCATTTAAAAGTTTTTATTTTTTGCTTTTCCTGGAACATAAAATGTAATTGATCCAAAATAGGGACCTTGTGTCTAGAGATCTTAACCTCAATTCAGTTATTTATAATGGCTTTAGTGTGTTTTAGTTGTCTTTGTCACTATTTTCATGTATGCTCCCAAGTTATCTGAAAATAGTTACAATTTTATATCTTCCTTTTCAATCCTTTCGCTTTTTTGTGGTTTATTTATTTATTTAAATTTTACTTTAAGTTATGGGATACATGTGTAGAACATGCAGGTTTGTTACATAGGTATATATGTGCCATAGTGGCTTGCTGCACCTATCAACCCATCATCTAGGTTTTAAGCCCTGCATGCATTAGGTATTTGCCCTAATGCTCTCCCTCCCTTAGCTTGCAAACCCTGACAGGTCTGGTGTGTGATGTTCTCTTCCCTGTGTCCATGAGTTCTCATTGTTCACTCTCACTCATGAGTAAGAACACGTGGTGTTTAGTTTTCTGTTCCTGTGTTAGTCTGCTGAGGATGATGGTTTCCGGCTTCATCCATGTCCCTGCAAAGGACATAAACTCATTCTTTTTTATGGCTGCATAGTATTCCATGATGTATATGTGCCACATTTTCTTTATCCAGTCCATCATTGATGGGCATTGGTTCCAAGCCTTTGCTATTGTAAGTAGGGCTGCAAAAAAAAAACATGTGTGCATATGTCTTTATGGTAGAATGATTTATAATCCTTTGGGTATATAACCAGTAATGGAATTGCTGGGTCAAATAGTATTTCTGGTTCTAGATCCTTGAGGAATTGCCATAGTGTCTTCCACAATGGCAAAACTAATTTACATTCCCACCAACAGTGTAAAAGCATTCCTATTTCTCCACAGCCTCACCAGCATCTGTTGTTTCCTGACATTTTAATAATTGCCATTCTGACTGGCATGAGATGGTATCTCAATGTGGTTTTGATTTGCATTTCTCTAATGACCAGTGATGATGAGNAGGAATATGTAGTCCGGGTTAATCCATTTTCCTGCTAAGGACATAAACTCATTCTTTTTTATGGCTGCATAGTATTCCATGATGTATATGTGCCACATTTTCTTTATCCAGTCCATCATTGATGGGCATTGGTTCCAAGCCTTTGCTATTGTAAGTAGGGCTGCAAAAAAAAACATGTGTGCATATGTCTTTATGGTAGAATGATTTATAATCCTTTGGGTATATAACCAGTAATGGAATTGCTGGGTCAAATAGTATTTCTGGTTCTAGATCCTTGAGGAATTGCCATAGTGTCTTCCACAATGGCAAAACTAATTTACATTCCCACCAACAGTGTAAAAGCATTCCTATTTCTCCACAGCCTCACCAGCATCTGTTGTTTCCTGACATTTTAATAATTGCCATTCTGACTGGCATGAGATGGTATCTCAATGTGGTTTTGATTTGCATTTCTCTAATGACCAGTGATGATGAGCTTTTTTTTTCATGTTTATTGGCCACATAAATGTCTTCTTTTGAGAAGTGTCTGTTCATATTCTTCGCTCACTTTTTGATGGGCTTGTTTGTTTGATTCTTGTAAATATGTTTAAGTTCCTTGTAGATTCTGGATATTAGACCTTTGTAAGACAGATGGCTTGCAAACATTTTCTCCCATTCTTTAGATTGCCTGTTCACTCTGATGATAGTTTCTTTTATGTGCAGAAGCTCTTTAGTTTGATTAGGTCCCATTTGTCAATTTTGGTTTTTGTTGCAATTGCTTTTGGCATTTTAGTCATGAAGTCTTTGCCCATGTCTATGTTCTGAATGGTATTGCCTAGGTTTTTATGGTTTTGAGTTTTACATTAAGTCTTTAATCCATCTTGAGTTAATTTTGTATAAGGTGTAAGGAAGGGGTCCAGTTTCTGTTTTCTGCATATGGCTAGCCAGTTTTCCCAGCACCATTTATTAAATAGGGAATACTTTCCTCATAACTTGTTTTTGTCAGGTTTGTCAAAGATCAGATGGTTGTAGATAGGTGGTGTTATTTCTGAGGTCTCTGTTCTGTTCCATTGGTCTATGTATCTGTTTTGGTAACAGTACCCTACTGTTTTGGTTAAAGTAGCCTTGTAGGATAGTTTGAAGTCATGTAGCATGATGCCTCCAGCTTTGTTCTTTTTACATAGGATTGTCTTCGCTACACAGGATTTTTTTTTTTTTTTTGGTTCCATATGAAATTTAAAGTAGTTTTTTCTTTTTTTCTTTCTTTATTTTAATCATTTTTATGGGTGTTGACTTTTGCTTTTCTAAAATACCTTTTGTATTGGCTAGTCTTTCTATTAGAGTAATAAAATAGTTATAGCACGTAATAACTAACTTCATTGGAAGTTTTTCAGTATTTTACCATGAAGCATGAAGTTTGCTGTAAGAATTTCTTGAACACTCTTTATCTAAGAAAGTTCCATTCCATACCTAGTTTGCTAAGAGTTTTCATGGTAAATTGATATAGAATCATATGAAATGTTTTCTTTTCATATATCACATAACTTTTCTGTTTTCTTCTGCCAGTGCATATCAACATCCATTTATATTTCAATGTTAAATCACACATCACACTTGCTTTCCTAGAACAAATCCACTTTATGTAATGTGTTAACTTATTATCAAATATATTTTTATATAGCAGTTTACTCATGAGCTTGATAGTCACTGGGTCAGGTATTTTGCTCCATATTTTAACATATATTGAATTATTTTCGACATCTTAACTCTTGATGTTTTTGACATTTTAAGTCCTTTAAGAAGTAAAATTGAAAATATCTACTTATTCTTCCTATTGTTATAGTAGACATGCTCATGTAGGTAATACCTCAGAAGTTTTCCAGGCATTACTGTCTGGTGATGTGTAGATAAAACAGACTGTCGTATTTATACACTTTGAATAACAGGATTTCTACAATTTCTCCAGGCTTCACAAATCAGACACACGTTTTCTTAATGCCCAAGTAGCAATAATCCAAGTTACTATCCTAAATGTCTATGAAGTCTTTAACAAGGTTTTACTCCAAGAATATATTTTAGTTGGATAATTTTACCTTAGCTAGTTTTTACTCATTTTCTCAGAGTATCATTCCAAAATAAAATCTACTCTTTACCTTTGCATAACCAACAGTTCCATTAAAATATTTTTCTTTAATTTAACATGGAATTTATCCACAAAAGGGAATCCAAACTTCTCATTCTGTAGAAAATTTGAAAAACTACAGTCTAGAGGATTCTGTTATTATATTTGCCATTCCCATCTAGGAGTGAGTTCTGCCATTTTTATATGTCACTTATTGTGTCTTCTTTATATTTACATTATTTAAATATTTTTATATTATGATATTTTGTTTATATTTTAAACTAGAACACAATTGACAGAAATTGCAGTTAATCTAATTATGGATTAGACAGTTGCAGGAAACGTTAGTTTACTCTAGGAAGGGAAACACAAATTGAATTATTGTAAGGACACAATAGGCAAACTCAGTCATCCAAAAATGAGAAATAAAGTACCAGCAGGCCACAGCAGAACTAACTAGAACTGGAAATTCAAACACGAGTTTACAGTTTCCATCTTGAAAAGGCTTATCTCTGTTTTTTCATCTAATTTCTCTTTAGCTTTATAATTTTGTACATGCCCTAGCATGACTGCCTCTCTCTCTCTCGCTTTGGTGTGGCTTTAATATTCATGTACTCATTGTTTTTTTAAATATTAGGGAGAGAAGACTCTTATCTTTCACTTCTTATGTACCCACATGAAGACTTTCAGCTGAAATAACTCTTCTCTTACTCTTTTTTCTTTAATTTTTCTAAAAAAAAACAGGATACCTGTGCAGATGTGCAGGTTTGTTACATATGTATACATGTGCCATGGTGCTTTGCTGCACCTATTGACCCGTTGTCTAAGTTCCCTCCCCTCACCCTCCATCCCTCAACAGGCCCTGGTGTGTGTGTTCCCCTCTCTGTGTCCATGTGTTTTGAATGTTCAGCCTTCACTTATGAGGGAAAACATGAGGTGTTTGGTTTTCTGTTCCTGTGTTAGTTTGCTAAGGATGATGGCTTCCAGCTTCATCCATGTTCCTGCAAAGGACATGATCTCATTCCTTTTTATGGCTGCGTAGTATTCCATGGTGTATATATGCCACGTTTTCTTTATCCAGTCTATCATTGACGGGCATTTGGGTTGGTTCCATGTCTTTGCTATTGTAAATTGTGCTGCAGTAAACATACGTGTGCATGTGTCTTTATAGTAGAATGATTTATAATCCTTTGGGTATATACCCAGTAATGGGATTGCTGGATCAAATTATATTTCTAATTCTAGATCCTTGAGGAATCACCATACTGTCTTCCACAATGGTTGAACTAATTTACATCCCTACCAACAGTATAAAAGCGTTTCAATTTCTCCACAGCCTCGCCAGCATATGTTGTTTCCTGACTTTTTAATAATTGCCATTCTGACTGGCATGAGATGGTATCTTACTGTGGTTTTGATTTGCATTTCTCTGATGATCAGTGATGTTGAGCTTTTTTTCATATGCTTGTTGGCCATGTAAATGTCTTCTTTTGAGAAGTGTCCGCTCATATCCTTCACCCACTTTTTGATGGGTTGTCTTTTTCTTGTAAATTTGTTTAAGTTCTTTGTAGATTCTGGATATTAGCCCTTTGTCAGATGGATAGATTGGAAAATTTTCTCCCATTCTGTAGGTTGCCTGTTCACTCTGATGATAGTTTCTTTTGTTGTACAGAAGCTCTTTAGTTTAATTAGATCCCATTTGTCAATTTTGTCTTTTGTTGCAGTTGCTTTTGGTGGTTTTGTCAGGAAGTCTTTGCCCATGCCTATGTCCTGAGTGGTATTGCCTAGGTTACTCTTTATTGACTCCACATCTTGAAAGGAGAAGGGATTATTTTGTTTAGTGAGTTTGAAATAACTTGTTGAGCATGCTCTGCTAGCACCTTTCTCTGGACTCTGTTCAGGCGTGTCTGCCTATTGAAAGGGAAGTTTCTTACCTTCTTTCATCCACATGGATCTGCCAGTGATGTGGAAGGCTAATAGGTTTCCACTTGTGCCAGTGCCTGGGCGAGTAAGTATGTTCAATTTAGGAGTCAATTCCTAGCAAGCTTATTAGGTTTTAGATCTAAAGTTGTCATCTCCAGTCAGGCTGTTTTAGTAATAAAGGTGATATTCTGAATTCCATTTGCTTGCTTTTTGCTTCTTTGTCTCAGTTGGTTCCAAAAGAAGAAAAAGATCTATTATTTAGTAATCTACATGAACCCCACATAGAGAGAGAATAGAGTACATAATTCCATCACATAAAAAGTAAATGTAAAATACATGAAGAGTTAAATGAGAAAAATAATATTTAAATATACATGCATATCTCAGAGATACCGTGGGTTTGGTTCCAGATCACTAAAATAAAGCAAATATGGCAATGAAACAAGTCACACAAATTTGGGGGGGGTTCCCAGTGCATAAAAATTAGGTGTACCCTATACCGTAGTCTATTAAGCATTAAAACATTATGTCTAAGAACTGTACATACTTTAATTTAAAAGTACTTTATTGTTAAAAAATGCTAATGATCATCTGAGCCTTCAGCGACTCATAATCTTTTTTTTTGGTAAAAGGTCTTGTTTGATGTTGATGGCTACTGTTTGATCAGGGTGTGGTTGCTGAAGGTTAGGGTGGCTGAGGCAATTTCTTAAAATAAGACAACAGTAAAGTTTGCTGCATCAATGGATTCTTCCTTGAACAAAAGATTTCTCTATAGCATGCAATGCTATCTGATAGCATTTTACTCATAGTAGAACTTTCAGAATTTGAGTCAGTCCTCTCTATCCTGCTGCTACTTTATCAACTAAGTTTATGTTTGGACAGTATTAATTGGAGTTAATTAAATATGGAGTGACTATTATGGGGAAAACACTGTTACTTTCTATGCAGAATCCCATGATAGACATTTCTAGTAGTTTCAGCAATGTCTGGGGCTCCTAGCCGTCTAGGCAAATGTGAACGCATTTGAGCTTCATATATCAATGGGTCCATTTCACAAACATGATATTCATTAAAGGAAGCAAAAGGCAGAACACATTCAGTTGATTGTATTTGTATGCATTACATGTAGCAAGATTATAAGGAAAATAAAAGTATTTTCCTTATAATTCCTCATGGACCTGAAATAAACTACTTTTATTTTCCTTATAATTCCTAAATAAAATACAAATATTATTTTAAAATAAATATTGAAATATTTCTTAAGCTAAGTGGAACACACATAAATATTATTAAATAATAATGTGCTGTATATATTTTATATATATAAAATACAGTTTCCTCCAATAAAGGTTATCTCATTCTGAAATCATGGGTGGTAAATAAAGCTTGTGAAATATGGATTATAATATGATACCTGCAGTCATCACCCTGGCACAGCTAACACTTATTGGCTCCATATTCCTTACTAGGTAGAAGGTAAATGTCTTACTTAGCATGGCATAGTTCTTCTACAATTAGAATTTTACTTTCCTTTCTATACTTCTCTTCTTTTTTCTTCCTGCTTACAACATGTTCACTGAGTAACCAATGGATCAATCTCAGTTCCTTGAGTGTAATTTTAAAATATTTTTACCTACAATACTTTGTTCCTTAACTTCTAACCAACATTTTCAACACAGTTAAAATATTGCCTTTGTGAAACTATTTCCAATTCTCATACTGTGTTATATACTTTAAGGTATTCTAATGAGCTTACATATCTGTATTCTCCATGAAGGATAGCTCATGGAAGGTAGTGCCCTGTCTTATTTGTCATTGTTTCCCTAATACTTAGCCCACCCAGTGTCTGGCATACTAAATGCCTAATGTTAGACAAATGAATTACTTGGAAGAGCTATTGAAATGTTAAAATGTTCAAAAAGTTGAAGGGACAATTTCTGAATTAATGACGCAATGAATAGTATCAAAATTCAGAGAATGTCACTGTGGGTGAGAGTGATCTGGAAAGATTCCATCAAAGCTGGTGGCTCTGAGGTAGGTCTAACAGGATGGGTAAGATTTTGCAGTCATTGAGGAGAGTGGTGAGCTTCCCAAGCTAACCAATCGTGAGAGCAAAAGGTTGGAGAAGGGGAAGCCTTTCTTCATTGTGCAGATCTCCATGCATATGAAACCTCTTTTAGGAAGCTAGTGTCTTTATTCTGTGTTCCATAGACTGTTCACATTTCCTCAGTGTTTCTGGTGATTCCCCTAGAGTCAAAGACTGTTAGGGTTTCAGGTCCATGAGAAATGAAGAGAGAATGGGATAATACTGTAGATGAAGCCAAGCAAGGAAACTGCTCTCAGTTAGAAGGTAGCTTCAGCCTGATCCCACAGGAGGCTCTGGAGTGTGAGTCACACCGAGTTGATCCCACCTTGAGGAAAATGCAGCTGTTTATACCCCCAGATTAGCCAGTTATTAACTACAGGCTGTCTTGAGGGGAGGTTGCCAATCTCCTGGGCAAGAGAACTCCCATTTGGCTGAAGGCACTTCTCTAGGGAGGGGCCAGCTGTGAATTATGAGCATTGCCCAACATGGGTGAACTTGCCTGCTAAGGTGGATGTGAGCAAGGCACTAACAAAAAATCTGCTCAGTTACCCTAGAGTGACCATACATTTTTGTCCACACTTCTGCTTTGACCCTACTCTGTGTCATGCTGTTGTATCACTGTCCCCATCTTCTGGGCTATTTATTCGGTTTTTCTCAGGCAGTGTTGCTTTCAAATTGATCCTGATCTTCTGAACACCACTAAATATGCTGGTTACTGGCACCACTTATTGGCACTGTGACCATTTCTACTGGATACCACTTTTTATTTATTACCAGGTAATGTCAGCTCCTGCTGCTGATTCTGCAGCTTTCTGGGTGTCGAGTTCTATTCAGGGTCAAAGCCTGGGAGAGTGCTCCTTGTATTGTGTTGCATTGTGTTTGTTAAATGAGCACCCAAAGGCAGAGAAGAATGTACCCCAATGCTTTTGAGAGTTAATAGTATCTTTCACTTGCTACTTAGAGCACTACCCTACCAAATGCTACTCAGACATCCCTTTCTCCAGTGACTAATGCTTTGTTATTGAAACACTATGATCTTCCCAGGTCTCTGCTCCCTTTGGGTGCACCCGCTGCTCACTGGTCTTTCAATCTCTCCTGCAAATGGACTTTTGGTAGACCTGTGCCATCAAAGCTTTAGGCTGCCAAAACACGTCTGAATTCCAGTAGTGGCAAAACCATAACCCCAGGTACATATGCAAAACTCTGATTAAGACTAAATTATTCAGATAATAGAAATTGTAGTTAATTCAATATGCAGTGACTATTATGGGGAAAACACTGTGTTATGTTCTGTGCAGAATCCCATGATAGACATTTCTCATATTTTTAACAATGTCTAGGGCTCCTATCCTTCTAGGCAAATGGAAAAGAGCCAATGAGCTGTGAGTGGAAATGACTTATGGGATGAAGCATTTAATTACCAGTGTCATTTCTAGATTGAAGTGTTTAATTGTTCATATGAGATTCCCTTGTGCTCTTATGTCCCTGGTGTAGCAAGTATGGAGAACTCCTGTGGACATATGGTGGAACCAATGGTTGAGCAGTCTTCATTGCATAAGTTTCTCTTGAGTTTCTCAGACCCACAGTGGATGTTGCATAAATAAGAGAAATGAGAAATAGTGTTTTTCTGAGTTAAGCCGTTGAGATTTGGATTCTTTGTAAGCATAGCATAAACTGTACTAACCTATCTTCACTAATGAAAACAACCCTGTTCTTTCCCCTCCTGTTCCCCATTCAACTAAATAGTATGGTCTCCACAATGAAGAATTTTGGCGAAGCCTACAAATTAGAAAACTTTCTAGTAATGAGTATTCACTTTCCCTGCCCTCTTTTGACTCATTGTATCTCCTGGCATGTTATTAAGAAATCTCTATGTTTAAATAGAATCGTTTGGCAAAAATTTACTGAACATAAATAGATTGCAGTTAGTTAATTTGCTACAGTTGTTAAAATAAGTGAAATACCTGAGTTACAAAATAATTGGCCTACATAATGTAAGAAGTGAGTGATCATGTAGGTTGCAAGGCCCTAGAAAGCCAAATCTTTGAAATTCTATTTTTTTAATGAAGTAGGTCAGAAGTATGCTTTCAATAAAAGTGTTCATTTTGGAAAGTCTGGTAACTAATGCTAAGAGTTATATAAATAGATAGTAAAATATGTTTCCTCACTGGAATCCTCCAAAATAAATAAATCTCAGAAATACCTTTGTTTGCACTCTGTTCTTGGTGAGCTGTACTGAAATAAAAAGAAAGATGGAATTTGAGATATTTATGTAACAAAATAAGACTGTGCTTATAGAAAATTATTACTGTCAAGATAATGAATATTTTAATATAAAAATTCTCTGTATGGTATGTGTGATATGGCATTTACTATTTATCTAAACATCTATTTTTTAGAAAATACATAAAACTCCATAGATAGTGAAATTTGCTTCTTTCAACCAATGGCTAAAATTTGCATCTGTCTTATGTTGGTGAATTAATCTACTCTGAATTTTCTAATATGAAAAAATTTAAATCATAAAATATATATATGATAATTTATATGATGAAAGAGATTTGATAAAACAGCTTCAGAGAAAGCTACATGATATCCCAAAAGATGCATGATATCCCAAAATCAGACAGAGCTTACATTGTTGGCCAGGGATTAGCAGCTGTTTAGAATATTTCTTCCCTGTAAGCACCTTACATCATATTGTAAACTGGCTTTTCTATTACGATCAGAGAAGACCCTTCATGCAGCATTTCTACAGAGAGACATTTCACTGTGGTGGCAAACTCATTTATTTAACACTGGTATTTCAGCCATCTGACAAAGGGTCTTTTGTCGAAAAATATAGACAATGAAACACACTTTTTCATGACCACTATTAATAATTATAGAATTTTGG
The DNA here is from genome assembly GCF_001698545.2 of Rhinopithecus bieti. Lineage (NCBI taxonomy): Eukaryota > Metazoa > Chordata > Mammalia > Primates > Cercopithecidae > Rhinopithecus > Rhinopithecus bieti. The sequence continues at coordinate 822,538 of NW_016809297.1, read as the reverse complement.
TGTTTAAATGCAATATTAAAAAATATATGCATAACAACAACTAAATATTTACTGAACATGAATTATGTGTCAGGCATTATGTTCTATATGAATTATTTTATGTAATTCTCAAAACCCTCCCTTAAGTTATATGCTATTATTAGTTCTATTTTACAAAGCAGAAAGCACTGATAGACTAAGTAACTTATTTAAGAGCATAAATTTAGTTATTAACTATACATGAATTGGAACAAAGATTTGTCTGGCACTAAGGTTACAGAAATGAGTAAAACATGAGCCCCGTCCCTGCGGAACTTAGTGGGAGACGTAGACATGTAAATAGCAATTTAAAAAGACATGAAAAGAACTACATACTCGAAACAGGAACTGTAATTTGAGAAATAGAAAATAACATATGAGTTGAAAGTAAGATTTCATCAGAAAAAAGGGGAAGGTCATTCCCGACATCATATCCTGCATGTTTAGCAATAGAGAGGCATGAAGGGGCATGGAGTTTGGGAAATGCTGATGAGTGTGTATGGCTGGAGTGGAATGTGAGGAGAAATAAGAGAAACTCTGTGGCTCAATTCACAGAGCTAAAATCATTCAGTTAATCTTTGCTTCAGACACTTTTACCACTTACTTCCCTCCTTTTCTTTCCTCTTCTTTATGTGTTTACTATTTCCACAAGAGTGCTTATGTAAATATTTTTAAAGTATAGGATGATTGAGATGACATATATGAGCAAATACTCTGTAATAGATTCAGGCACCTAAAGAGGTGAGAAGAGAAAAGAGATATTATTCCTTTAATTAGATCAAAAATTGTTTCTAAAATTAAATATCAAACAAATCCCTGAACATTCTGCATGATCTAGGAAAGCAAGAAAAAAGATTGCACACACAATTGAAAATTCTGATTTCTGAGTATCAAGCCTACTTGTGAGGTTGGAAAATTCCTAAGGTTATCTAGGGCGTTTGAAATATGCCACAACTCCTGGGGAAACCCCCTATAGAGAAGCAAATTTGTTTTAGAAAAAAAAAAAAAGCCACAGGGCTTTCTCAGCTTAGGTTTAAATATGCTAATGTAATTCATTTCAGAAGGCAGTGTGCCAAAAAATTTAAGTAAAATAAAATAAAAAAGAAAATTCTAAGATTATCTAGAGCATATACAGTAATTCAGGAAAACATACATGCAAATGAAGTCTGTTTTCTACCAAAATTATGACTATCTATCAAAATAATAATTTCTAGGAAAATAATGATAGAACAAACATTAATTATTTCTAGCCCTTTCTAGCAAGAAAAGAACCTGCTATAGAAGTAAGGAGGCAAAACATGAAAGAAACCATCTATAGTGCAACAGGTAAAGAACTGCAGGAATATTACAAGTAAACGTTTGTTTTACATTTTTACCCTTCAAGAACACAGCCATTTTGGGAAACATGTCTGACATAACAGTATGTGGTGACAAAGACTGAGAAAATAATTTGTGTGTGAAAATAATAATAAACAGCATGAGTTAGAAAGTTATGAATGCAGATATATGTCATATATCTGTGTCATATATATGACACACATGACACATAAAATTTATACAGAAACTCCAATTCATAGAGTTTCACAGAATATAATATAGATGGAAAAGAGAGAGGAAGCAAAGAAGAAGGCAGGGGAGTGTGGCAGAAATTTTTTCCAAAAATGGCCACAATATTTCCCATCCTATATGTTTTTGATATGCCTTCTATTGAGAGATGGGGTCCTCTCAATATTTTCCCCTTTAATTTATGTCTATAACTATGTAAATAACATTACTGTGTCAAATTCTATGGAAGAGAAATATCCCGAGGAGAAATATGATGTGTTGATGGTTAAAAGAATCCGTGTGATTTCTGAGGGTAGGTAGTAAGAAATGAAAGTTTCTATCTGGTTCTCTTTGGATACTCTGCTGTGGGGCTCTGAGCCACAATGTAAGATGTTTGAGGCTGCCATGCGGTGAGTAAGCCCAGGCCACACGTAGATTATGTGACTGACAGCTCCAGCTGAGGTTCCTGCCAACAGCTAGCATGCATCCAGGTGATTCCCACGCCCAGTCTTTAAGTGCTTCCAGCTGAGGCCTCAGATATCATGGAGCAGAGACAAATGTGAGACACATACATCTCATTAGTAAGTAATGATGTTTATTTAAGAATGAAATAAAAAAATACTATTTTTCCTTTCAATTTATATGTATTGTATTTTCATGAGGCTACTACTGTAAGTTGTTGGGACATAACTACTTATTAGTTGTTTGGACGTAATAAATGAAACAATTAGGTATTTCATTGAGCTTAAGGACACAGTGAAAAGAATTACAGAGACACTAAGGGCACCATGAATAGAGATGGTTTGGGCTCCCTGAATTAACTCATTTAATTTTCATATCAATCGAAGAGGTGATTCCATTCTCATTTCCATTTTATAGAAACCGAGGCATAGAGAGGTCTACACTATCTCACTCACACAGCTAAAGAGTATTATGCAGGGTCTGAACCCAGTCAGTCTGACGCCAGAGCCCACACCCCCAAACCAGTACAACTGCTTCTGTCTACAGTCCTGTAATTAACATAACAGTGTCAAACAAACTCAAAGAGAAATGTCCTAAGGAGAAATAATTTCAATAAGAATATTGTAAGAAGTATATGTTCAAGCTGGAAAGGGAAAAAGTTTTGTGAATCATTGTACAAGGAGAAAACTAAAGCCCTGGTAAGCCTCAAAGACAAACACATTTAGTCATGGGCAGAGTCAGTGTAAGAACCTATCTCTCCCTGCTTCCAATTCTGATACACCTGCCTTCTAACTGAAAAAGTTCTGTTCAGGAGTGGCGACCAAAAAATAGGATATGCAGATACTCATAATGCTGTAAGAGGACATAGAAAAATAAACACCTGAATTTGAAGTATAGTGACATGGCAGTTATTCTTGTAGCTGACAAGAATCAATAGATTAAAAGTCAGTTGTTTTTCCACTGAACTTGGGATTTGCAATGTTTATTCTAGTCACTCAGTAGAGCAATTGCTGTCATTGGACAGTCAAATAATGCTCATTAAAAGGCTCTAATTTGCGCTGTCTTCTTCCATAATCTGTAAAAGACTTTCTTCTTTTGTCCTCCCTAGCAGATGATATAATACTCATTTCTTTTCTTGTTACCTGGCTTCCTCACCAGCCAGGCATTTCTAAACGGCAGGAACCATGCCTTTTGCCTCAGTCAGGATCTCTAGTGTCAGTCAAGAACAGTGCCTAGTATGTAGTAGGTCCTTAAGCAATGCTTGCTAAGTGAGTCTGCAATAAATGTATGATAGCAGGAAGCTATATGTGAGCTATGACATAATTTATTTAATCAGTCTAAATACAGACTTGTCTCCAATGTCTCTGTACAGAAACACCTGATTTCAACTATACAGAAGCAAGAAATAAATATCTGTTATGTTAAGTCATGGAGATTGTGAGTTTTATCTGTTTTTAAGGCTTCTATTACCTTAGGCTAAAATGACCTCTGTTTTCAACAAAACTTAATCAAAAGTCTGGCCTCATCTTACACATTCAAGCTCCCTTGCAACCATTATCCAGATGCAAGTCATACACCGGGTCCAACATGATCCTAAACAAGTGGTAGTTTTTCAGTACCTTATGATTCATTTACTTCATTTATATCAGCCTCACATATTGCTTTATGTAAATGATTCAATAGACTTGCAGTCTGATCTGAAAGTATCTTATGAGACACTAAGCACAAGGAGAAGCACAAATGTCTTCTGAGTGCTCAGATAACTCTAGATGATTATTCTCATCTCTTTACTTTTGCTCATAGTGTTCATGTTGCTTAGGATATTCATTTTCTTTCTTTTTAACAATACCAAGCCGTTTCTTGATTTCCTAGCTTACACTCCACTTTGTTACACCTTCTCTAAAAGTTTCAGACCCCCTCTTTTTTTTGAACTTAAATAGCATGAGAACTCTGGGCTACACCATTTGACTCATGACTATTCTGTCTTGCTTCACATCTTATTTGTTTGTCTGGATTCCCCAACAAGATTCCAACGTCCTTTACTAAAGAAATCAGTCATTACAGTATCACCAGGTCTAATCTGGTCCTAACCAAATGACAGTCTTTCAGTATTTCATGATTCTGTTACTTCATTGATACCAGCCTTATGCACTTCTTAATGAAAACTGATTCAACAGACTTCAAATCTGATCTGATAGTAGTATTTCATGAGGCTCTAAGTACAAGCAAAAGTTGGTAATACTAAAGAGGAAGGAGAGATCATTTATTGGAAAACATATATGTTAGACCTTACATTGCAGCAGAGGAAGAAAAGCAGTATGAGTGGGTGGAAGGTTAGCTGTAGTTCATGGTCAAATGTGGAAAAATCAGTAGTTACAAGGAAATAAAAGAGTCAAAAGACCATCGCAAAAGGAGCTGAAGCTTGGATTACATGGAGTTAAGCTGTTTGTGTCCCACTGATGGCCATTTGAATACCCACAGGCTTTATTCTTTCTATTTCAGTATTAGAGAACTATCTGGTAGTAGCTTCTTATACGGTAGATCTTCCCTTAGGTATACTATCATTGCAGTTTTGGCATTAATGCCAATATTGGCGGTGACATTGATGAATTTGGATTATCCTGAGATTATGAGATATGTATGGGTTTGGGCATATTTGAAGTATGGTAATGGCATCAAAGGATACAGTTTATGTTTCTTAGCACCCTAGAATCAATCAGCATCTTGATGCAATTTTATGTTGCTCTTTAATTGCTGATTTTGTAGTGTTCAAAACTTCTAATGATGTAACAGCTGAAACAGGATTTGCAAAACTAGGCATTAAAAAAAAGCTTTTTGGCTGCTTTTTATTAGGCACCAAGGAAACATTTTGGCTGTGTCTTTCCATCTAAGTGAAAAGAACGAAAGACATATTCTTTCTTTTCCATGCAGTGTAACTAAATTGTCCGGAAAAAAATCAGCATGCACATGTCTTGGACAAGTGAGAAGAGTGCTGTTTACTGTCTTGCATCATTAGATATGACACTTCTATCATGCTCTGAGAAGATATAAAATAGGTCATTGGAATAAGGACACAGTATGGAAAATAGATGAAATCAGATAATCAATTGCAAACCTGTTAAGCCACCCTCTATTTTTATCCTTCCCTTTTTTCTTGTTGTCTTCCCCTGTGGGGTGGAAGAGATACTTCCCTTCATGGCCTGCCTTTTGCTTCACCATAGACAGATGCTCTCCCAGAATCCAAGATAATACACGTTTGTCCACATGGTAGACTGCACTAGTTTTCTCCAACATAGGAGAAATGTGCCCTTATACTACAAGGAAACAGAACTATTGAATCTACTCTTGGCAAACTAATACTTTTTTTTTTTTTTTTTTTTTTTTGAGACAGAATATCGCTCTGTTGCCCAGGTTGGAGTGCAGTGGCGCGATCTCCGCTCACTACAAGCTCCGCCTCCCAGGTTCGGACCATTCTCCTGTCTCAGCCTCCCAAGTAGCTGAGACTACAGGTGCCCACCACCATGCCTGGCTAATTTTTTTTGTATTTTTAGTAGAGACAGGGTTTCACTGTGTTAGCCAGGATGGTCTCGATCTCCTGACCTCGTGATCCGCTTGCCCTGGCCTCCCAAAGTGCTGGGATTACAGGCGTGAGCCACTGTGCCCGGCCAAACTAATACTTTTTATTGTCTGCCATAGGTCTCATAATTCCATTTGATATTAACCATCTCCAGTAACATCAATAGTTGCAGGAAATCAGTAGAAAGGAAGGACTATTGAGAGAACAATTTGTCCATCTCTTTGCCTTCAGGTATATTTATATCACACTGCAAAGCAAAAATAACCTAAACATTGAAATATCGATGTGGAAAACTATCTTTAAAATGCAAATAAAATTTGGAAATTTTATTTCATTGTTTAGGGGATTTTCACTTGCTCTGTCCTTGAGGGCAGCACAGCAACATGGTCACTCCTCTTTGAATAAAGACCAAGTCATTTCAATGGATCTTCATCTCATAGAAGAGGTAAAATGGCAGAGATGCTTCTGTGGTTTGAATATTTGTCCCCTCTAAAACTCATGTTGAAACTTAATCCCTGATGTGGCAGTATCGAGAGGTGAGGCCTTCAATAGGCAATTGGGTCATGAGGGCTCTGACCTCGTGAGTGGACTAATCCACTCATGGATTAATGGTTTAAGAGGTTAATGGATTAAACAGTTACTGTGGGAATGGGACTGGTGCCTTTTATAAGAAGAGAGACCTGATCTAGCACCTCAGCCCCCTCGCCGTGTGATGCTCTGTACTGCCTCAGGACTCTGCCGGGAATCCCCACCCGCAAGAAGACCCTCACCAGATGTGGCCCCTTACCTTGGGATTTCTCAGCCTCCGTAACTATGAAAATATTTTCTTAATAAATTACTCAGTATCAGGCGTTCTGTTGCAAGGAACAGAAAATGGGCTAAGAGACATGCCAATGAGGATGGTGGCTAGGAAGTGAATGATACAGTTGCTTTCTGCCTGCTGCTTTCTTGAAGAGGGAGACACTCGTCTAAGTGATCTGCATTAGAGGAGTGCAGATCACAAACAGAGGGATTTATGTGAGTAAAGAATTATGTATACCCTAAAGCAATGTCATTATGGCAATTATATTTAAGCATTTTGGTAAAGTCTTCAGAAGAGTATAAACCATTAAAAAAGAAACAGCTGTTAGAGGGGTTTATATCTTAAAATAACAAAGGTTTTGCATGTGTGAAGAATGCCAACATCTTAAAACATCTTCAATATAATTCATATTGATGACTTTTATTTTCACTTCCAACCACCTCTAAATAGTTCCAGTATTTTTGAAACTTTATTTTATGTTTTTAAGTGTGTGTGTGTGTGTGTTTTAATAAGTCTTCACAGTTTGGTCTACTATATTAAGCTCGATTGTGAAGTTATTAAGCTCTTGGAATGGGCCTAAACTACAAAAATTTGAACACCTATAAGAAATTAAGAGTCCAGTAAACGTTTTGCCTTAAAGTAAAAGATGGATCCAAGATGTCCAGCCTGGGAAGAAAGATGATTAAAGTGACTGAAATAGGATAAGTAGAAGAAAAATTAATAGGAGAAAAAATAATTATTTCAGCTTGTGGATAAATATCTGTTATAGGATTTCTACCTGTGAATATTTAATGGCAGCTGGAAGCATAGATTTGGACACACAAGAGTTAGGAGTGGAGATGCCAATTTAATAGGCATCTACATTCTCTTGAAGGTTTGTAATAGGTAAGTTTACTGTGGTCTTTCTCATTCCCTAGCCTCCACTCAGCTTTGCTGAATCAATTTCTTCTCCTGAAATTTTGGTATTGTTTCTTTCTAATACGCTACATTATACTTTTGTATGCAACATGAGGGGTTAGGGTCAGGGAGAGAGAAAATGAAGAGGTTTCTGTTTAATTCTGTTACTCAGCTAAGTATCAGAAACACAACAGGGGGTTAAAAAGGATGTCAGCCGAGGTGCTTGACGGAGAAGTCACCTGAGGAATTGTGTGCAAACACAGAAACCCTTTGGTAACATGAGCTGTGTTTCCTTGTTAAACTGACCCTGCTGTCTGACACCCTCTATTGCTACTGTTGCATCACAGCTAGCTTAACATCCAGATTCCTTTACCAACTATGTGAGAATCTACTAAAAGCATTCTCTGATAATACAGTCAGCCCTGGGAAAGACATCTGAGCTTTAATTAAGCAATGTATATGGGGGAAAATTTCTGGTATTTTGTCTAATAGACAGGCGTAACACATTCTTCTCTCCAAATATGCTTTTAGATGACATGGGGTAGGTTTAGAGAGATTTATAACAAAATGAAACTGATGTGGCAGTAGAATTTGTTAGCCCATTCTTTTATGTTTCTCCGCGGAGATCTTTACGTAGTAAAATGTCAGATTAGAGTTCAGCGTAATGATTTTTGGAACATGATAATGTTATTTCAGAACACTTCATTTAGAAAAATATCTTTGTTCTAATACTTCCTGATACTAATTTAATTTGCTTTGGTGCTCATTGTTTATAGGAAGTGTAGTTGCACATTTCTTTGCACTTGCCTCACAAAACTTCCAACAGAAACCAATCAACACACATCTCATTAATCTTCTTAACACTAAGCTAAAAAGACCAAACTGAAAATATGGCGATCTTTCCATGAATGCACATCAGGACTGGATCGTTTATCTCTGAGTAGGCATGTGTGATGAAAACAGTATGTCTTTGTGTGGTTTCCTAAGTGGAGAGCTGGAACTATGTGAAGAACAAGGAGCCTGCCGTGCTGTTGGAAGGTTTTACTTCTTTGCACTATCATTTCTATTGCTTTGACTGTGGTGTCTTCCAAGTGTCAGGAGTTATTTCTTCCCTAAACGAACTCTGGTTGGGCTGGGAATAGTGGCTCATGCCCAGCACTTTGGAAGGCTGAGGTGAGAGATTCAGTTGAGGCCAGGAGTTCAAGACCAGCCTGGGCAACATAGTGAGACACCATCTCTATAAAACAAAACAGAAACAAAAAAAAACCCTCAGGCAGTTTGTTGAGAATAAAGCATGTCTTAAGCCACATGCCGTTACTTCTTTTACCCTTGCTCTGTCTTGTTAACTATTCTTTCAAAAAATTTCAACATCTGGAGTTTAATATTTTTTATGCTTCATTCCACAACTTCTTAGTGAGTTTCTAAAATTGATACAAACAACAAAAACCTATGTCACAAATGGAACACAAGCAAATAAGGCTCAGACATTTAAAAGCTGATGGCAACGTACATCAGGATAGGATTATGTTAAAATAAGGATTGTGGACTGTGTGATAGTCTTCGTGCTTGATTTTGTGCTGCTAGTAGGATATAAGTATAAAGATAGTAATCCAGATTAGAGTGCCCATCTACTGTAACACAAACTATTATCTCTATATGATACCCAACACACAACAGATATTTCATAACTTACGACAATAAATATCCTAAGTCCTTACAGTCAGATGAAGCACCTAGAATAACCAACTATGAAGGTGTTAGCCATTTACACTTTTATATTAAGTAAAATACTAGGATTAGAAGTCAAATAGAGGGCTAGTAGAATATTGGAAAGTGTGTTTTCCCTTTGAGTGTAAAGCTCCATTTTGGATGGAATGTTGAGTGGTGAAGTCTTTTCAGCATGTCTTCTGAAAGTTTTCTCTTTACTCTCGTGTTCACCTGGGTAAAAAGAATGTAGGAATGATTAACAGGGTGGTTAATGTGTAGCAGCTGAGAAAAGGCTCTCCAGATACAATGTGTAGTCTGATAGGAAGAACAATGTCCCCCTCTACCCACTTTGTTCACCTCCTAATGCATGGAAACCATGAATCTGTTACTTTAGATGGTGAAAGGGACCTTGCAGAGGTGATTAAATTAAGAATCTTGAAATGAGAGGAGTAGACTAGAATATCCAGATGGGACCAATCTAATCACCCCAGTCTTTAAAAGCAGAGAAACTTTCCCAGCTATGGTCAATGAGCGCTATGTCGATGGAAAAGTCAGTGGGATGCGACTTGAGCGTGGAAAGGGGCCACGGGCTGAGGAATGTGGGCAGCCTGCAGAAGCTGAGAGCTGGAAAATGCAGGGAATGGAGTACTGGTGAGTTGAGATTGGTTTAATAATTCCCTAATACTAATGTGCACAACAAACTCATGGACTGCTTGTTTAAGATGCATATTTCTAGGCCCCATCGCAGGCATTCTGATTCATTAAATCTAATGTGAGGCATCAAAATCTGGAATTTAACTCCATTTCAACAAGTGATCAAGATAGACTTTGAAATCCATTTTTGTTTGATCTTATTAAAAGCAAGTTGCCATATTTAACATTTAACAGTCTTATTTTCCATTTTTATATTTCAGAATCAGGGAAAAGTCTTCTCGCTCCCTCTCACATGCACATACTCACAGGCACATGCACACACACAGTCACACATGAACTCAGACACACACACACACACACATACTCTCACACACACACAATTACTCTTGACTGCTTCCTAGTAGCTGGCCTGATGTCATCTCTCTAGAGAGTCACAAATTTAGGACCTCAATTTTTGAAAGCTGAATCGGGAATACGTGATTAGAAAGATCAACAATGTCTTGTCCCAGGACACTCCCATATGTGTTTGTTTAATCTGTGTTTTCTATGCTAGAGTGTAAGCCCATCAGAGTGAATCACACAGGTACATCAGTCTCATTAGCAGCTCCACCAGCTAACGAATGCCAGACACCATTAACCAAGAAATACTTCCTTTTGAGGAAAATGGAAACCACGCAAGGGTAGTTTGTTGTAGGGGAGCTGCAAGGCACGGATAGATTGGGGAAACATGATCCAAAAGAAATGAAATCACTATCTTGTAGAGATACCTGCACTCTTACATTTATTGCAGCATTATCCACAGTAACCAAGATATAGAAACAACCTGGGTGTCTATCACCAAATGAATGGATAAACTGTGGTGTGTATATACATGTATACATGCACAATGGAATATTATGCCACCTTTAAAAGGGAGAGCCTGCCACTTGCCATAACATGAATGTACCTGGTAAACATTATACTAAGTGAAATAAGCCAGACAGAAAAAGGAAAATATTGCATGATCTTAGTTATACATGGAAAAAAAGGTAGATACAGATAGAGAATAAAAGAATGTTTACCAGGGCAAGGTGGGAAGGAGGGAGTGGGGAGATAAAGGTCAAATAAAAATCTAATGTATAACATGAGGACTATAGTTAATAATAGTATATGGCATGCATTATTTTTGCTAAATGAGATTATAGCTGTTCTTGCCACAGACAAAAAAAAAAAAAGAGTAACTATGTTAGGTGATGAATATGTTCATTTGTTTCACTATAATAACCATTCTACTATATATGCATCTCAGTGCTATTTTGCATACTTTAAATATGCACAATAAAGTTTATTTTAAAAATAAAATGATTGGAAAGATATTTAGGAATTAAAATGAGCAGATTTGCCAATCTAACGGGGGATTACAGAAAACTATTCTCAATCTGTAAGCTAGGTTGTTGGATGGAGATGATATCTGCAAACAAGCAAGAAGCACATCAGGTAGAAGGCTAATTTGCTTTTGGAGATTATGTGTTTGAGAGGCCTGTGAGAGGTGATAAGCAGGGAGTAACTGCAGATGTATGTAAATCTAAAATGCTGCAATGTGATAGCAAAACAGTGGCCCCCAACGATAACTATGCTGTAATTCTAAGAACTTGTGAATATTATCTTACACGGCAAAAGGGACTTTGCATAGGTCATTAAGGTTAAGAACCTACAGATAGGGAGAGTAGCTGGGATCACCCAGGTAGGCCCAATCTAATCATATGAGTCCTTTAAAGGAAAGTTAGCCAGCTGAAGAGAATCAGACATGGCAGCAGCATTGAGAATATTGGGCCCTGCTGTTGCTGGCTTTGAAGATGTAGAAAGGCAGCCTCTAGAATAGGCTGGAAAAAGCAAGAAAATAGATTTGCTCACAGAGCCTCCAGAAGAAACCCAGGCCTGCTGACCACCTTGACTTTTGGCCTGGTGAAACAGATTTTAGACTCCTCACCTTCAAAACGATAATAAATTCACGCCATTTTAAGCACCAAGTTTATGATAATTTGTTACAGCAGCAATAGAAAACAAATATACCAACATCCTTCCTGCCACCCCCACCACAAGAAACCCAAAATTTATGAGACTTACTGACAACTCTCTCGGGCCACCTTTTCTGGAGCCAGGAAAGGAAGAAACTTCTCTCATTAATTTCCTTTGTGAGACATTTTCTTAGTTGTTGGTCTGGGATTTCACTGACAGAAAGCTGCCGAGTCAACTGTTGGGGAAGTATTCTTTGGTGCGCACAGAAAATCAAGACACGTTTATATTCAGTCAATGACGGTGAAAACCAGACTTCAAGAGAGAAATCTACACTCTAAGTCAGTTCCCATTCTCAATATGTAGCAGTTTGAATTTGCCCCATCACTAGCAAAACTCATCTGAGGGCTTCCTGAGAAGTCAGGTGAGATGCATCTATGAGGAGTCTGACCCCAGGAGATCTGTGAGTATGGACATGTTTAGAAGCAATGTTCTAGGTTGCATAGTTTTTTTTTTTTTTTCCTATCATCTCTCATTCTTGTTCAACATTACAATCCACTTTCAAGTGTGTATGGAGGATCAGAAAAGGGGCCTGTATGGCCATTGTCGGGGGGGGGGGGG
>NW_016809297.1:790758-810027 GCF_001698545.2 Rhinopithecus bieti | reverse complement strand
ACCAAAATAGTACCAGGCAAGACCACAGTGATAGTACTTGAGATGGGCACAAGCTGAGAACATGCATCTAGTGAAGTGGTCTGACATTTAACCTTGTGGTTAAAATGGGGTTATGGGCTTTTGGGTGGATAACAATCTTTCCTTACATACCAAGGAGAGTGCATCCTATCAGTTTATGTTGTCACTGCTGATATTACCGTGGATCGCCTGACTGCAGCATTATCCATTTCTCCACTGTAAAGTTATTCTTTTTCCATATTTCCATGATATAATCTCTAAAAGGAAGCCACTGTGTACAGCCTGCATGGAAGGAGTGGGGAGTTACGTTCTGCCTCCTTGAATGTAGAGTATATATACAAGTTATTTGAAATTTTTCTACATGGGAGGTTTGTCTATTCTCTTCCATTTATTCAATGATTTATAGTATATGGACTGAGTGTTTACCTTCACTTCGGCTTACCGTTTGTTACTATATTTTGCTGCTCAAATTGTTCCAGCTTTGGCCACTGTGTGTTCTCTCAGTTGGTGCCTATGTCCTTTTGACATACCATCATCAATGTGTTTTGTTTATTTTAAGCACTTCTTTAATTTCTGGTACTTCAAAATGCTTCAGGCTCATCTTATATATTTCCTGCTCTATTATTGAAACCAGTCACTCTTTCTTTCCAAGAAATTCTGGTTACTTTTGTTGGTGAACAGTATTAGAAACAAAGATCTGGGTTAGATGTACTCCTGGTTAGATTTCTCCTGGGAAATTATGGTTTCTAAGGCCTCCTCAGCTAGGAGAGTAAGAAAATATGAGTATACTAACTTGTGTGTATATACACTTCAATATTTTATGTGTAACTATATTTGTCTACATTAGGCAGGAAATGAGACCATACAGATGCCTACAGCTCTAATCCATTACCACATGGGTCATTCTATGCTCCCGCCCTTCCCTATCTCTAACCTCAGACCCGAATATTGACAGACTTTGCTCCCACTGCTCACCATCCATTTTACTGAACTGTTCAATTCCAGTATACTTATATAGAGATTTCAGATTTATTACCCATACCTCCAAGAAAAACGACTTTATCATATCACCTTATCAACTAGAGCACAGTGCTTGTGTTGAGGTCTTCTAACTTTATTCTTGCGCAGCTTATTTCCAAGGTTAATCAGGTCAGCCCTTTACCCCCACTCCTTTCAATAAAGCTGTTTCACACATTTGTAATAGTTAGATTCTTCTGTCATAATCTTCATTTGATCATGTGATCCCACAACTACTTAAGTGATTAAAAACACATATTTAATGGTTAGTTTTTTTCTTCTATAAGGTTCTATGGGTACAGTGTCATAGAGCCATCATTGTAGTTCTGTATATGATGGTTTATCCACCCCCAAGACTCCTGTTTCACCTGTGTAACCACTCTGTAGTCCCTAGCACCACTGATCTATTATCTTGATAGTTTTCTTTCCATCATATCATATGAATTGAATTATATATTATGTAGCCTTTGCAGACTGGTTTCTTTCACTTAACAGTATGTATTTAAGATTTCCATCCCTCTGCATAGCTTGATAGCTCATTTCTTAAAATCATTGAATAGTATCCTATTGAGTGGGTGTACCACTTCTGGTGTATCCATTTACATTTACTTGTTGAAAGACATTTGTGTTGTCTCCCATTTTTTTGCAATTACGAATAGCGCTGCAGTAGAAATTCATGTGCAAGTATTTGTGTGGACATAAATCTTCAGATAAGTTAGGGAAATAGTAGGAACTTGATTGTTGGATTACATTGTGAAACCATGTTAAACTTTGTAAGGAACTTCAAAACTCTCTTGCAAAGTGGCCATGTTTGTTTGTGTATCTGCCAGCAATGATGAGAATTCTTGTTGCTTTGCATCTTTGCCAGCAATTGGTATTGTCAGAACATCATAATTTTAGTTCAGGGAGACCTATATAATACTTCTCATGTACAGAACCATAAGATAATAAATGTGCATTGTCTTAAACATAACCTGTATACTAATTTGTTATAGAAGCAATAGAAATCCAATACATGTACACAGAGTTTATCTTTTAAAGAATATCGAAATGTTTGTGTTTATCTTCTGATCCACATCCAATTATGTCTTCCTTAGGGGCTAAATGCCATAATTTCATCAATAACTTACAAACCTATTTGTGAGCAGAAGCGATATTAATATTATTGTATTTCTTCTCTCACTTTGTAAGAAAGTGCCTGTTAGTAATATGCCATTAGGAGACATTAGCTTCCAAACTCCCTAGCTTTCTACCTGTAGTATAAATAAATGTTAATAACTATTGATTTTTAAAATCTACTTTGAAGCTCCAGAAAATATTAAAAATTATGTTTATGTAGCAAGTTAAATGTAACTTTGTTTTTTCTTTTCCAATTTCTTTTTAAAATGTCTCTTCCCTTAGTCTCATTTATAAGACTTCTTTGATACTTTCACTTCTTTGAGCTATACCTTTTGATTAATTTTTTAGATTTATTAAGATTTTAGGGAAAATAAAATTCAAGAGTGAAAACTCAGTTATCTTGAGAAATATTTTATGACGAATATAACAGTGCAGAACTGAAAATGTCATCTATATAAACACTGGTTTCTGTAGATCTGTTCCTCTAAGCAATTTCCTACTGGTTTTTGTTTTTCTTCTAATACATTTCCTGTTTCTGGCCTATAATTTCTGCTTAATTCTTTCCTATATCGGGTTGTCAACTCATTCTGTCATCTGCTTTATTTCCCTCTACATTAAATAATCACTTCTAGAATACCTTCATTCAATATTTATACAAAAGGGGGATTTTAATGGAAATTCATTAGAAAAAAGCTAATTACTCACTTTTAAAGAATAGATTCTTTTCACCCTCCATTGAGAGATATGTTACAAGCAATGTGCTAAAACTATATTAGCATGATTTTAACATGTGAATTCCCTTATTCCCAATCCTTTCACAATTCTCCTTTATATCAAGATTTCATAAGCATTATATATTAAAAAATCTTAGTGAGAAATATGTAATAGAGTATACCTACCAATATTTAGTATATTGGAGAAAAGCAGGAATACAAACATCCTATAAATGGCAACATATCTGATCATGAGATGACTGGAATAAATAAAAGCACAATTTATACTTTATACTCACCTGAGATGTAGAACAATTAATGCTTAGTCTTTGATTGCAGCAGAACATACAGATGATTTCTGCCAAGATCAAAGATGAAAAGAACATTAATTGTTCTATTTTTCAGTTGAACACATTATCAACTACAGCAAGACATGATATTCTTTAGAACTTTACAATCTAGAGGGAGAATGACAAATATAAATGTAACTATAAGGTAAAATATGATCACTATCATAAAATAAAGGGTTTGATGACCTCAAAGGAAAGAGAAAGTATGTCTCCTTGAGGGAACCAGGCTAAGTCTCAAGGAGCAGGGAGCACTTGGGTTGGACCAATTAAAAAGTTGACAAGAAGGGAACACGCTGAGCAAAGCTAGAACAGCGAGGTCATATTCATAGTTAAGAAACATGAACTAATCCAGCACAGGTTTGGGGTAGGTCAGGAGTAAGCAATAAGTTAAAATTTTGGCTAGATATATATGTATTGAAGTCCTTAAAAATAGCCATCAAAGACTTTTGATTATTTTAGCAAAGCTATCTAAGGCAAATTGGATGAACCATTAACATGATTGTGTTAAGCAGTCATCTCAGTTGTCTCTCTAGGTCTAGATTTCAAACGATAGTGTGCACACTTGTCTATGGAGCAAACAAAAAAGCCAATGACTGTGACTAGGCCCAACCCTTAATTATGATTCAGTTCATAAGCTGTGGGGCCCAGAAATCCATATTTTTAGCACCAGGTGACTCTGTGCACATTAGCTTGAAGTTTGAGCGTCTTAAGTGAAAGGAGAGAGCCTGACCTTGAGTGTAGCGGAAGAAATGGCAAATAGGTTATAGGTGAGATCAACCTGGCACCCTGACTGTAAAACCTGAATTTTTATAGATGACTCAGTTTCAGTTCTGAGGCTTACTTTACTGAAGCATCAAAAACAATCAACGTTTCTTAAGCTATACAGTGCTAATTCTCAGAATTGCTTCCTGAAGGTGACTGTAAAACTGAGCACTACCTTAACATACATGGTTTGTGGTTGGATCGAACAAGTTGGGACTATGTTGAGACTGCTGCTTATCCTCCTAATGTCATAAAAGCCTGCTTGAGCTGCTAAGAGAGATTACAGGAAAATAATACAGATGAGATTGAATTCTTCCAGGCAGGGATATTAACTAATTTGTCTCTCGTAACAGGGTCAGTATTTGTGGAATGAATAAATGAGTGAGTGAATGAATAAACAGGAAATGTGGTTGACTTTTGATGAAAGTTTATAGGACAATCATTCAAATACTATCAGAAAATCTAATGTCACCGATGTCCTATAAAATATTGTTCCAGGAAGACGCTATGACTTTCTACCACAACTGGAAGCAAATGCAACACAAAAAGCAAAAGCCTCCTTATTCCTTGTGGGCCTGTATCTCCTATCCCAAAAAAAGACTTCCTCTGGAGTTTTCTACTCAGTAACAATCCACAGCAGACAGAATATTTTAAAGGAGGGTATTTGTTTGTCTCTTTAGGGTAATGTTCATTTCTCATACTATATTCTCCTTTTTATCCTTGGAAAATTCTGCCAAAGATGTCATGAAGCTCCCCCTTAGAGGAGAGTCTCAAGGCAAAACAGTTTGCTGCAGGGCAAACTTTATTTGCTCCTAAGAAATGTAGCTGCAATAAACTCTGCATGAGTAGTATTTACAAATATTCCATCACTTAGTGGAAAAAAATCTTGGGCGCTGCTAAGAATGTGTCTGGCTGAACAATGTTAAATTTTGGAAAACAACTATTTTCTGGGCTGTTTACTAGAATATAACTATCAACAAAATATTATTCATGGAGCATTTTTTAAAAACAATGAGAATGCCTTTAGTTCGGTAGCTACTGAAGTAATCTCTCCTGTGAAAAGTAGGAGGCCAGCAGTAAAGAACAGCATTACTCTACATTTATACCCATACAGTATTATTTCTAATATGTTTGACTTGAGTTCTCACTTAGATAGATTCCATATGAACTTAATTGACTGGTGTTTCAGTTTCTAAAATGTTATATACAATGTAGTGTTTTCAATTGAAAAAATGCAGATGGGAATCTAGAAGGTGTTTGATTTATGGCTGAAGTAACAATAATTCCTTTTGCTGTTACAGCAGAACACTAACATTGTGCTTAGATGATTTAAAGTAGATACTGTTTATTTTATTTGACTTTTACTAGGATTATAAAGATTACAGTGCTCTACTACAGAAGAGATTTTCTTACTCTAACAGACAAATGCATTTCTAGCCATTATATCATGGCATATATATTCATACTGTAAATAGCTATTTAATGGAAATTATGAGGCCACTCATGTAGACAAAGTAGCTATTGTCTGAGAGCCCCTCAGTCATCTTGTGTCATAGAAAATACAGTTACTAATTTTAATCATAACCATATGGCATTTTAGAAACCTTAGTATCTAACTTCAATATATAGAGACATATAATTAATCATGAAAATACTTAGACTTAAATTCCACATTCACTGGCATTATCAACTTTGCCTTCCAGTAATAATTAGATAGCTGATCAGAAACTATGTATTACATGGCCTTCCTTATGAAATTAGGCAGTTTTTAAAATTATGCATCATAGGCCAGCCATGGTGGCCCATGCCTGTAATCCCAGCACTTTGGGAGGACAAGGCTGGCGGATCACCTGACGCCAGGAGTTTGAGACCAGCCTGGGCAATAGGGTGACACCCTGTCTCTACTAAAAATAAAAAATTAGCTGGGTGTAGTGGCATGCAACTGTAGTCTCAGCTACTCTGGAGGCTGAAGTAGGAGAATGGCTTGAACCTGGGAGGTGGAGGTTGCAGTGAGCTGAAATTGTGCCATTGCACTCCAGCCTGGGTGACAGAGCGAGACTCCATCTGAAAAACAAAAAAATACATATGCATCATATATTATTTTAATAGTGGTCAATTATCACAGTCAATTCCATTTAAAAGCAATTTTGATGCAAAATATGTCATATTGAACTTATTTTTTTCCTACTGGGTTAAAATATTGACATTATATTCTTAGGTTCTTGCAAATTATAATTAAAGGTATATTCTATCTGGAAAATGAATGTGTCAGTGATTTCTTTTTTTTTCAGATAACTATGTTTGCCATGTTTGTCATCTAGGCATACGCTGAACTATTGGGTATGTTCAATAAATAGTTAAGAATATGAATTTATTTATTAGATTTGCTTAGAAATATAATCAAAATAGGCTGGGTGCAGTGGCTCACACCTGTAATCCT
The DNA here is from genome assembly GCF_001698545.2 of Rhinopithecus bieti. Taxonomy (NCBI): domain Eukaryota; kingdom Metazoa; phylum Chordata; class Mammalia; order Primates; family Cercopithecidae; genus Rhinopithecus; species Rhinopithecus bieti. The sequence goes on along the minus strand of NW_016809297.1, from coordinate 803,608 downwards.
AGCACTTTGAGAGACTGAAGCAGGCGGATCACCTGAGGTCAGGAGTTCGAGACTAGCCTGGCCAACATGGTGACACCTCATCTCTACTAAAAATACAAAAATTAGCTGGGTGTGGTGGCATGCACCTTAGTCCCAGCTACTCAGGAGGCTGAGGCAGGAGAACTGCTTGCACCTGGAAGGTAGTGGTTGCATTGAGCCAAGATTGTGCCATTGCACTCCAGCCTGGGTGAGACAGCGAGAGTCTGTCTCAAAAAATAATTATGCATCATATACTGTTTTAACAATGGTCAATTACCAAAGTCAATTCCATTTAAAAGAAATTTTGATGCAAAATATTTCATAAAATTAACCATATGTCATTTCAGAAACTGTAGTATCTATTTTTTCACTTCCTAATGGGTTTCAATATTTTTGTTACTTCCTAATGGGTTACAATATTGACATTATATTCTTAGAATATACCTTTAATTGTAATTTGCAAGAACCTATCTGGAAAATGAATGTGTCAGTGATTTCTTTTGTTTTGTTTTGTTTTGAGAGCCATGTTTGCCTTGTTTATCATCTAGGCATATGCTGAACTATTGTGTATGTTTAATAAATACTTAATAAGAATATGAATGTATTTATTAGATTTGTTTAGAACTGTACTCAGAATAGGCTGGGTGCAGTGACTCATGCCTGTAATCCTAGCACTTTGGAAGGCTGAAGCAGGCGGATCACCTGAGGTCAGGAGTTCGAAGCCAGCCTGGCCAACATGGTAAAACCCCCATCTCTATTAAAAATACAAAAATTAGCCTGGTGTGGTGGAGGGTGCCTGTAATCTCAGCTACTAGGGAGGCTGAGGCAGGAGAATTTCTTAAACCCAGGAGACGGAGGTTGCAGTGAGCTAAAGTCATGCCACTATACTCCAGCCTGGGTGACAAAGTGAGACTGTTTCAAAAAATGAAGAATGTATTCAGAATACACTGGAATTTTGTAAGACAGACAAAATTAAGATAAGCATAAAATTAGATTAAATAGTGGCAGCTAACTGCAGGCCCCAGTCCTGTAACTAAAGCTAAGAAGACCCCCTTCTTGCCCCAACAAAAAGTGTTTTCACTTTCACTTTCACAGTGTTCAATAGAAACACTGAAGTTATATTGAGCAGCAACTTTTATTTGACATTTAAGTTTTGTTTCATCAAAATTTTCTAATTTCAGTTGAGTTTTTTGTTATTTATTGACTTAGAAGGGTTCTGGTTTTCATATTCTAGACAATACCTTGAGTAAATACAATGAAGGACTGTGAGAAAGTTAAATTTGTGGCACTTTTCATCTAAAACAAGAAAAAATGGAAATTCCAAAAGAAAGATGAGTAACTCTTTAAGCCGCTTCTGCTGAATGGATGTTTCATACTAGTTTTATGGGGAAGTATCAAAATGCTGTACAAGGGACTAATCCAAGTATTAGTATCTTAAGAGAAAAGCCGTTGGGTGCTTAAAACATGGGTGGAAATTTCTTAGGGTATATTGATTGTTTACAAAATGTCAAAATACTACTAAACTGTATGAGAAGACAATAAAAGCTACCAGCATTTGAGGACACATTTACATGACAGATCTTACGAGTATATTTCCTGGAAATGTTTCACTGATTCATTTCATGACTTATTTATTTATTTCAACACTTGTTCAATACTTTACATGTGTTAAACTGAGGAGTTTCAAAGAGGAGCTTTGTTCTTTGGCCTGATGGAACCAATACAGTGCTTCCTTGTGCCTCAGTGCTTCAGAGTCATTAGTGAACATAGTTCCTTCCATTTGTACTTCAGCCCCTCTCCTAATTTTCAGAAATGAATCCGGGCAGTAAACAAGGCTGACTGACAGAGATACCAGGATACACTCACAATTGAGATACTGTTATTGAGCCAATTTCCCTGTCTGACACACCCTTCTCTTAGAAGGATATCTTTCTATGGCTCCTACATGAAACAAATAAAATAATTCCCAACAGGCTCTTCTGCCAGGTACCAGTCACGCCCAAACATGACGGCATTGGGCAAAGCTTAGGCTCCAACAGCAATTTTCTATCAAGGTTACACTGAGGTCAGGTTGGTAAGTATAACCTCTATCAAGCCAAGGAGTGGCTTGGATTTTATCTTGTAGGAAATAGGAATAGGTTCTATGAAAAAATTGAAGGACGAACAGGATTTGGGTGGATGATTTAATGGGCTCTTGGGTGAATGAACTGATTGAAACTTGATTATGGAAATGTAGCATTAAATATGTGCTTTTCCTGAGAAATTTAAAATTGGTTTAAAATTAGTTAAGCAATGACCTTGGAATAATGGAGCTTAGTTCAAAGCTACAATTCACAATTTTTGTCAGCTCTTCACTTTAAAAAGTGAATATTGTTCAGATGTGCAAAAGGGTTACACCAGAGTTACAAAGAAGTCACAGGCCAGAAGCGTAGCTGATGGGTGATAGGGAAACCAGGTCTGTAGAAAAATCTCCCTCTTCATTACCATCCTCCTGAGTTTCTCCTTCCAGAATCCTTATGTTCCACTTGTATATTCTTACAATCTTGCAACCTCTTGCCTTCTACACAAATAGGAAAACAGGCAGCTTTTTCTTTGGAGTTGACTCTCAAGAAAATTCTTCTGGTGTTCAAAGGAATTATTTGGAATAAAAATCTGAGGCTGAAACAATTTTAATGTTTATTTAAAATGAACTTTTCCACTAAACCTGTTTCATCAGATAACACTAAATATCACAGCATACACACACAAATTTTATTTGTCCACAGGATATGAATAGGGAACATAATTAAATAATCAGAATATACCACACTGATGATACTATCTTATTACCATCAGTAATAAAACAAAATGTTACTCATTCTTCCTCAGAATTCACTCACAGGGTTTGCATAGATCCTATGAGTCATGGTACCATCTTCAGCCCTGGGAAACTGCCCTCTCTCTTTTGGCTCCATTTCCACCACCCCAAATACCACATGGAGAGATGGAGAAGGGCTTAATTAAGAAGCTGTGAAGTTGTCTTAACATTGTTGTTTTCAAACTCACACTGCAGACACAATGCTTTGTGAACTTAAGATAATCATATTTCAAATAGAGATACCAGAGGGGCTGTTTCTCCAGCAAGTTCCTCCAGTGGTTTTTATGTCTTGAAATTCCAATTCAAGATTAGTTTGAGCCTTGGAAATGGAGATATTAGAACGATCAGATTATCTCAACAAACCAGATTGAGCATGCTTTTATAACTCACAGTGATCTTGGCTACCAAAGGATTTTGGTAGATGATTAAACTTTAGAAAGCGAAAGTAACATTTAGTTTAATCTTTATATGAGGCAATAATTCCATGAATTATAAGGATATTTCTTCTGAAATTTTCACTTTATATTTGGTACCTATTTCTCCCCAGTATTTTTAATCATATTTCCCTAACATTGAGATACTTGGGCTAAAACTATTTTTTTTCTTTATATGTTTCTAGGCTTCACAGTCAAATTAGGTTCAACTGTAAGAAAAAGCAAGTATAAGAGTGAGTTTTTGTTTCCTTAACTGTACTCCTTGAACTCACCTCTCCATTACCTTCTCACCACCCACCCAGTTGACACAGATATTTCAGAAAAACTTTGAAGACTGTAGATTTGATATGAAATAGTCCATTATTTAAAGCATTCTCTAGGGTGCAATATTGCCCCTAACGATGGGTCAAATTTTAGGGATGGGGAGCATCGGTTCTCAGCAGGCAAAATCTTAGCTATTAAATTAGCTGTGGCCTTCCAGACGATTTGCATACTGCATATTTGTACATATACAAATATATGATGTATCTAGGGTATTAAAAACTCATAGGAGCTTTGGATTAGGGAGAACTAGCCTAAAAAGATGCTGTAAGGAAGCAATAATAAAACTTTAAAAAGTTAACACTGCTTTAAAGACTATGGCCTCCTATTTTCTTCTACAATAATTGCATAGAAACAGTCCCTTTCCTAGTGCCCGCTCATGTGCTCCTTTATTTTGTCCATCTGTTTTCCTAATACTGTGTTTCTATAAGGTTTGAACATCGTTTATTTAGGTTTGACAATTTTCTTTTGCCTGCAAGCATTTTTAGTAGTACTTCTGTCTTTGCTAAACTAATTTGTAATTAGGAAAGGACCCATCTAGAGTGTATGGTTGTTAAACATCCGGTTGATTCATCTCTTTGATAACTGAATCTTTCTTTGTCATTACCATTACATCACTTTGCCTTAAAACTGTTTATTTCCAGAGCAGCTCTGGCTAGGAAATCAGGGTTGCCTTGAGTTATTGGGTGACAATTTCCTTTTTTGTTCAAATCTCTTTTTGTGGCGTATATGCCATTTCTTGTTTATTTAAAATATGATTTGACAACATATTCTCATCCTTATTTTATATGTACAGTTGACACTTTGCACAATGCAGGAGTTGGGGAAATCAACCCCCTATCTGTGTCTAACTTTTGACTCCCCAGAAACTTTACTAATAGCCTGCTCTTGACCGAAAGCCCTGCCAATAACATAAACACATAAACGGTCGATTAGCACATATTTTGTATGTTACATATATGATATACGATACTCTTAAAACAAGCTAGAGAGAAGAAAATGTTAGGAATCATACAGAAGGGGAGGAAGGTGCACTCAGTGTAACTTTTATTTAAAAAATCTGCACATAAGTGGGTCCGAGCAGCTCAAATCTCTGTTGTTCAAGGGTCAATTATAAATATATACACATATGTATATCTGTATGCTAAATTGTGTCTATAGATTGGCTAACCTGAATAGCACAGCCTTCCTTAAATATTCAATTATATGTGCATGTTGCAAGCTGACCCAATATTACATGTTTTACACATGTATATTTAGCAATCAGTTGTGTTCCTTTTTTAAAAAAATTGTCCTCATTCAGATGTTTTTAAAACATCATCAAATTGGCTTTTAATAGTTTGTTGTAGGCTCCTTTTAAGGAAAACTGATATATAGTTGAGAAAATACAATTTATTCACAAGGGGAAAAGCACAAATATTAAATGCATACGTTATTACATCAAATTAATGTGGCCTTACAAATATTTCATACTGATAACTTCCAAATGTTCTTCTCCAACCCAGATTTCTCCCGCAAACTCTAGATCAGGAGCTACCAAACTGCAGCCCTCAGGCCAAATTCAGCCACAGCCTGTTTTTTAAAATAAAGGTTTACTTGGAACATAGCTATGTCATTCCCCTGCATATTGTCTGGGGCTACACAAAGGCAAAGTAGTTGTGACAGAGAACATCTGGCCCACAAAGCCTAAAATATTTACTATCTGGTCCTTTATGAAAATGTCTGCTGACACCTGCTCTATTCATATATCCAACTCCCTTCTATCGTCACTTAGATGTCTGAAAGTGTACCAAATCATAAATGCTCAAAACCAAATTCTCATCTTTCCTCTAAAATCTTTTCCAACCAGAGTCCTATCCATCCCAGTTCATGGTAATCATCTTTCAGGTTAAGTGAGAAATTTTAGAGTCACATCTTCACTCCTTACTTTCTCTCATACTCTATTCTCAATCCATTAGATATAAAGCCTCCTACTGGCTTTATTTTCAACATACTCAGAATTCAGTCTTGGATCGGCCCCTCTGCTGCTAGCATTCTGGCTTGAACCAGTGCCATAGTTTAACTAGGTTGCTACCATCTTTACAATATACATCCAGAGTAATCCTGATAACATGGAAGTCAGACTATGTCCCTTCTCTACTTCAAACCTTACAGTAGTTCCTGATTTCCCTTAAAGTGATAGCTAAAATGCCTGTAATAGCCCACAAGCCCTGCATGGTCTGGCTCTCCTCTAGTACCACCCTGACCTACTCTTCACCACTCTCCCCATCACTTGCTCTAATCCAGCCTCTTGAGTCTCCTTGCTGCTCTCAGAAACGCCACACGTGCTTCAAGCCTTTGCCTGAACTGTCTTCAGCCTGGAGTTTGCATCATTGTGATATCCACATAACTCACCCTCTCAGCTTTTTCAAAGTCTTTTCTCAGTGAGGCATACCCTGGTCATCTTATTTACGACTGCAAACTGTCATCCTTCCAACACCTCCTCCAAAGACTTTATCCCTTCCCTTGCTCTATTTTCTCCACAGTACTATCTTTATCATATATAATTTACTTAGTTATTATATATATTTTTTATTTCCTACTTCCCCCATTAGAATGTAAACTCTGTTAAACAGGGTTCAGGAGACGTTTCATTTACATTTACCTATCTTTATCCTAAGCACATAGGGTGTCAGCCCATAAAAGCCTCGAGGAAATGTTTTGTAAATGCAAAATGAACATTGATTTAAATTTTTTCAGTGAAAAGCATAACACATTTTTTTCAGCTAACCTTTTTAAAGGCCTTTTATGTGTGACTATACAAGTATGTTCTTCTGGATATTTTTTCTTGTCTCATGATAGTATAATTGTAAATATGTTCAAACTATGATAGCACTTTCTTATGTAGGACCACTTCAACTCAGTATTTCTGAGATTACTGCTTTTTCAGCCTTTCTTCTAAATAGTCAGTACAGTATTTCCATGTCACATTGAGAATTGTTGATGCTCAGTGGTAATCTATTAGCCATCTTATCCTTCCAAATCTACTACTTCTATCTTAGTAAACTTACAATTCTATTAACAGAATTCTTATATTTGAACCTATCCACATTTAAGAAAATAATTCCCCATCAAAACTTTGTCTTAACCTACACTCTTTAGAAACCAGAGCCTGAAGCAACAATTATAATAGTTACCTTTTACTGAAGAAGTGCAAGCTTGGGGCAGGGATGGTAGAAAATTGATAGTAAGACAAGGAAAGATGCAAAGCAATGCAACGCCGTGGGCTATTGCACTAGCTGCCCTTCTCGATAAGTTGAAAAAAGAAGCAGTAAAGGCCCTGAGTAGGCATGTTCTGGTAGGCAGGAATTTCTTTGCAACGATTGCAAGGAAGGGCCGTAGTTCAAAGTAGCCAACCAAAGAGACAAAGGGAGATGTGTCTGCCTGGCACCTTCTGATTCCTACTTCCTGGTGGTCAACGTTTGCCTCAGAGAATTCCCTTTCCTGCCATCATACCATCTTGCCCTCCAGGGTGCAGGTGAGGTGACTTGGCAAGGACGAGCATTGCATGTGAGAAATTAGACTACCTGGGCCCAGTATTTAAATCTGACCTAAGCCAACTCTGAAAACTATGGAAGGGTATTGGTCAAGTCATTGATGGTCTGCAAGGAGGGTAGATTCTTCAGAAATAGGACACTGAGGGAATCTGAAAAGGTACACAAAGTTTATATATTAATACAAAGCCACCAACTCCAGTTACCAGCTTTGCTCAGCCTCAAGCCGTGCTCAGAAAAATCATGCCCTTTACCTTTATTCATTGAATTCCTCCAAGTTTTCTAACTCTTCTTGGTCACAACCTAAATTTTTGCCACTTTTTTTTTTTGAGATGTAGTCTCGCTCTGTCACTCAGGGTGGAGTGCCATGGCACAGTCTCGGCTCACTACAACCTCCACCTCCCAGGTTGCAGCAATTCTCCTGCCGCAGCCTCCTCAGTAGTTAGGATTACAGGAGTGCACTACCACGTCTGGCTAATTTTTTAAATTTTTAGTAGAGACAGGGTTTCACCATGTTGGCCAGACTGGTCTTGAACTCCTGACCTCAGGTGATTTGCCATACTCAGCCTCCCAAAGTCCTGAGATTACAGGTGTGAGCCACCATACAAACCCATATTTGTTCTCTCACTTCTAATCAACACACTCCAAACCCCACTCCTGGTCTCACACCCCATGGGTTCTTTTATGGTCTTCCTTGCTTTATTGTTCAGAGTCAGCCAGTTCAGGGTTGTGTTTGCTTGGAGGCCTAGCCCACACTCAGGAAAGTCTCCAACACTTATCTGCTTTGTCTGTTCCTACTTCTGGGTTGCCCAGCATACTAGAAAAAGTCACATAAATGTTACACAAATTCATACATTTATACTATTTAAACTATCTACACTGCTGTCCTGTAATCCTTCTATTCATCTCAAATGAACTCTGTAACATTTTCACCATCCAACTGCAAACATTGTTTTTCTGAAGCCCCAAATTCCAATTTGTTGTCTCACTTATTTTTTATTTATTTATTTTTTTTGAGGCGGAGTCTTGCTCTGTCGCCCGGACTGGAGTGCAGTGGCCGGATCTCAGCTCACTGCAAGCTCCGCCTCCCGAGTTTACGCCATTCTCCTGCCTCAGCCTCCCGAGGAGCTGGGACTACAGGCGCCCGCCACCTCGCCTGGCTAGTTTTGTATTTTTTTTTGGTAGAGACGGGGTTTCACCGTGTTAGCCAGGATGGTCTCGATCTCCTGACCTCGTGATCCGCCCGTCTCGGCCTCCCAAAGTGCTGGGATTACAGGCTTGAGCCACCGCGCCTGGCCTGTCTCACTTATTTTTAAAAATTTTATTCTGGTAACAGCACTTAACATGAGGTCTACCTGCTTTACAAAATTTTAACTGTACAATACAGTATTTCTAACTATGAGTAACATTGTACAGATCTTTAGAACTTATTCAGCTTGTATTAATTGAAACTTTCTGCTTATTGATTATCAACTCCCTATTTCCTCCTCCCCTCCCATCTTACTTCCTACAGATTATTAAATTTACTGATTTATTATTTCACAAACATTCAGAATGGGCCATCCCAATGCAGAAATCTTTTCTAAGTTATTTTACTGGAGTATTGTTTTTACTGGTACCATGATTCCATCCTGAAGTACCTCCTATAGAAATTTACCTCAATAATTACTCACTCTGTTTTCTCTCTCCCATTTTTCTGTATCCATCATCTGAAGCTGTTAACCAGGGCCTCTTCTATCCTAAAATTGAAACATACAAGAAGGAAGTGAAACAAAGCAATTAATCACTATTTCATTTCTTTTTGTGTGTGTGTCAGTTACAACCTAATACAGATTTAATTATATGGCAAAGACAGTATTTCCATCAGTATATATTTAGAGATATTTAGATAAGACATAGCTTGGGATGGAAAAATACAAAAGTACAAACTTCAGCTTTTACTATATGAATTATTTCATATGGTTAAACCCAAAGTGGCATATTCAGGTGTTAGCAGTAAAAAGTGATTTGAGTAAGTACCTAGAATTTGACCAGGACGCATAGTTCAGCAAGCAAGCTCATGTTCCTTTAGGAGACAAAAACTGAGTTAAGATGCAACCTTACTAGTATGTAATTGTAAATTTTTTTCTCTTACACTTCATCAGTTAGTATTCAACCTCAATAATTTAAAAATGCACCCATTTCCTGGTTAATAATTATTTATATAAAAATAATAGAAGCACTTCAGGAACAGTAGTTTGAGGGACTCCATGAACTCGCTCCCCATAGAATCAATCATAATTGGTGAAAATTATAAAAATCAACCATTTAAAGTATCTGTGTATTGTCCTAAGGGCATAGACCAAATGGAAAACATTTATTCAAGAAAATCTAAACCTCAGAAGAGTGAGGGCCTATAGTTTTGATCTACAACCCCATTTCCAGTTCCATGTGTTGGAAGCTCTACTCTGGGTAGCTGTAACCTAGAAAACAGGGCTCTTTTTTCCTCCATGTTCTTGTCCAGGACAGTCTCTCCTTGACAGGCCACTTGCATTTCTCACTGCCCCAACTCTCAGGCTCTGAGTTGTAGAATCTCTATTTAGGTCAGCATGGCCGATAGATCTGGGGCTCTCTTCCTGTACCCATTTCCCACTCACAAGGTGGAAGTGCTGGCCCAGCCACGGAAGACTGAGAATACCAAACCCTAATCACTCCTGCTCCAGCCCATTTGTAAGAGCAGAGATTTCATGTCAGAAGAAGCTAGCAGAGAAGACCAGAGACTCAAGTCCCAGGCCTGTGACCTGCCAGAGGGGTATTGTTTTGTTTTGTTTGTTTGTTTTTGTTTTTGTTTTGAGATGGAGTTTCGCTCTGTTGCCCAGGCTGGAGTGCAGTGGCATGATTTCGGCTCACTGCAAACTTCGCCTTCCGGGTTCAAGTGATTCTCCTGCCTCAGCCTCCTGAGTAGCTGGGATTATGGGTACCCACCACCATGCCCAGCTAATTTTTGTATTTTTAGTAGAGACGGGGTTTCACCATCTTAGTCAGGCTGGTCTTGAACTCCTAACCTTGTGATCTGCCTGCCTCAGCCTTCCAAAGTACTGGGATTACAGGCATCAGTCACCTGAGCCTGGCCAGGGGTATCATTATAAGAGAAGCTAGCCACTGTCCCCACCCCCAGCTCAGGAGAAGTGGTGCAGAGTTTCTTCCTGAAGGCAAACAGCAGCATGTAGGAAGAAGAAACTCCACAGCTCACTCTAGGGGAACTGACTTTATTTGGAACAGAACATGGGAAGCTTTACTCCTAAGTGTGTTCTCAAAAACACTGGAAATTTCAGTGGTTAACATTAAAAGGATGAGCAGACTATAGATCAACTTATAGGCAAGACACACAAAAATATATCAACTCTTAAAACTCAATAAGAAAATCAACAACTCAGTTTAAAAAGGGGGAAAAGACCTAAACAAACACCTCACAAAAGAAGATAAAAAGGTGTGTGTTAAATAAGCATATGAAAAGATATTCAAAATTATGTCATGAAATTTCAAATAAAAACAAGATATGGCTATACATGTATCAGAATGGCTAAAAGTCAAAAATCTGATAATACCAGATAATGCTGGTGAGGATATACAGTAACAGGGACTGTAATTCCCCTTACTGGGAGGAATGCAAAATGGTATGGACAGGCAGTTTTTTTTTTTTTTTTTTATTAAGGTAAACAGTCCTACCGTTTGATCCAGCAACCACATTCCTATGTATCTATTGAAATGAATTGAAACCTGGGCACAGTGGCTCATGCCTGTAATCCCAGCACTTTGGGAAGCTTAGAGAGGAGGACTGCTGGAGCCCAAGAGTTTGAGCCCAGCACGGGCAATATGGCAAGACCCAGTCTCTACAAAAAAAAAAAATTAAAATAATTAGACAGGCTTGCTGGCATGTGTCTGCAGTCCTAGCTACTAAGGAGTCTGAAGTGGGAGGATTGTTAGGGCCAGGGAGGTCGAGGCTGCAGTGAATAGTGATCATGCTGCTGCACTGCTACCTGGGTGACAGAGCAAGACCCTGTCGCAAAAAAAATAAACCAATGAGTGAGTTGATTATGTCTACACAAAAATCTACATGTGAATGTTCATAGCAGCTTTATTTACAGTTGCCAAAAACTGGAAGCAGCCAAGATGTCATTCAATAGGTGAGTAGATAAATGTGGCCTATGTATACAATGGAATATTGCTATAAATTGAATGTTCATCCCCTCCCAAACTCATGTTGAAATCTAATTGCTGTTGTAACAATATTAAGAGATGGGACTGGTAAGAGGGGATATGGCCATAAGAGCTCTGCCGGCATGCGTGGATTCCTTGTAAAAGGATGAGTTCAACCCCCTTGCGTCTCTCTCTTGCCCTCTCTCTGCCCTCTGCTTTCTGCCATGGGATGACTTGGCAACAAGGCCACCGGATGTCAGCCCCTTGATCCAGGACTTTCCAGTCTCCAAAACTGTGAGGAAATAAGTTTCTGTTCTCTATAAATTACCCAGTTTGTGGTATTTTGTTACAAGAGCACAAGATGAACTAAGATAAGTATTATCTAGAGATAAAAAGAAATGAGTTATTAAGCTATGAAAGACAGAAAGGAAACTTAAATGCATATTGTTAAGTGAAAAAAGCCAGTATAAAAAGGCTATGTACTGTATCTTCCCAACTACATAATATTGTAGGAAACGCAAAACTATCAAGATGGAGAAAAGATCAGTGTTTTTCAGAAGTTCAGGGGGAGGGATGATAGGTGTAGCACAGGAGATTTCTTAGGGCATTGAAACTATTCTATATGATATGATAATGGTAGATACATGGCATTTCACATTAGTCAAAGCATATGTAACTGTACAGCACAAAGAATGAACCCTAAAGCAAACTATGGACTTCAAATCCTCACCAGTATTGGTATTACCGGGTCTTTGGATTTTAATCATAGTTGATAATGTAACAATATTGTTCCACTGATTGTAACATCAATTGTAACAAATGTGCTACACTAATGCAAGATGTTAATAATAGGAGAAACTGGGGATGTAAGAAGTGGTGGGATATATAGGAGTTCTCTGCACTATCTTTAATAAAATCTTAAATAAATGAAAAACAGCTGATGGAATGTAATAAGAAAGGCTTCTCAAAAGCCGCCCCCCCCCCTTTTTTTGCCATGTTGACAATGTCATGTTTTGGCATGATTGCTTTCAACATCTTTGTAATTTTGCCATGTTTACTTTCAACATCTTCGTAATTGGCTATAGTCAGCTCTGAGAGATGACACATAAGATTTTGACCTGATGTCAGCCTCCTCAATGATGAATCAACTACAATGTTTCCCATTTTTCATAAGAGCTAACTCAGCTCTAGAAACCGAATTACTAAAATCAGGAAGAAAAGAGAGGATGCCACTACCACCTTAAAGCAATTTTTAAAAATAATTATAAGGGAATAATCTGAGCAATTGAATGCTAACAAATTAGTTAACATAGATGAAATGGACAAGTTCCTAGGACACAAACTACTGAATCTAACTCAAGAAACTGAAAATCTGAATATACCTATAAAGAACTCAAACAAATATACAAGAAAAAAACAAACAACCCCATCAAAAAGTGGGCAAAGGATATGAACAGACATTTCTCAAAAGAAGACATTCATACAGCCAACAGACACATGAAAAAAAT
>NW_016809297.1:788081-790586 GCF_001698545.2 Rhinopithecus bieti | reverse complement strand
AAAAATAATAAATAAATAAAAAAAAATTAAAATAAATAAATAAATAAAGCTTAAAAGAAAAAAAGAAATAGATTGAATTCGTAATTTAAAACCTGTGCACAAAGAAAAGTACAGGCAAAAATGACTTCACTGGTGAATTTTACCAAACATTTAAAAAAGAATTAATGCCCATCCCCAACAAACTCTCCAAAAAATAGAAGACATGTTTTCCAATTTTGCCTATGAGGCCATTACCCTAATACAAAACCTGAAAAGGCATCATGAGAAAAGGTGAAAGTGACAAGTTAATATCTCCTAAAATAAGGTGCAAAATCATTAACAAAACACTATCAAAATGAATGTAGCAACACATACACAAAAGGGTTATACATCAAGACCAAGTGAGATTTATTCAGGAGTCCGTGATTCATTTAACACCCCAAAATAAATCAGTGTAATAGAATATATTACAAAAATAACATCTCAATTGATCAATAAGAAGCATTCGACAAACCAAATATCCTTTCATAGTACAAGTATGCAACAAAGAGAAGGAAACTTTCTTAATCATAAAATCTATGAAACAGTTCATAGCTGTCATCATATTTGATGGTGAAAATAGAGAGCTTTTCACCGAAGATCAGGAATGAGACAAGGATGCCTATTCTTTCCACTTCTATCCATGACAGCACTAGGTATTCTATTCAAGGAAATTAGGCAAGAAAAAGTAATAAAAGGAATCTAAAATTAAACTAATCACAGATGACATGACTTTGTATATAAACAATCCTAAGGAACAAAACAAACTCTAACAGCTAATAAACAAGTTCAGCAAGGTTTCAGGATACATCCATATGCAAAAATCAGTGGTATTTATGCATATAAATATATTCAGCCCCTGTCCCACATCCATGGATTTAACCAACTGCAGATTGAAAATATTTGAAAACAAATGTACTTAACATGTACAGAATTTTTCTTGGTCCCTAAATAGTATATTATAACAACTATTTACATAATATCTACATTGTATTAGGTATCATAAGTAACCTAGAGATTATTTTAGGTATAGAAAAGATGTGCATAGGTTATATGAAAATACTATCCCATTTTATGTTAGGATTTGAGTGTCCATGGATTTTGGTATTTACATGAGGTCTTAGAAACAATTCCTCACAAATAACAAGGGACAGCTATACAACTAACAATCAGGAAATGAAATTAAGGAAACAATTCCATTTACAATAGCACACAGAAGAATAAAATACCTATAATTTAATTCCACAAAAGAAATGCAATACTTATCAACTGAAAACTACCATAAAACATTGTCAAAAGAAATTAAAGAAGATGTAAATAAATGGAAAGACATCCCATGTTCACAGATAAGAAAACTTTGACTGTCTTTGGGTTGGTCCTGGAGCAAGATGGCCGAATAGGAACAGCTCCAGTCTCCAGCTCCCAGCGCGAGTGACACAGAAGATGGGTGATTTCTGCAGGTTCAACTGAGGTACCGGGTTCATCTCACTGGGAAGTGCTGGACAATCGGTGCTGGTCAGCTGCTGCAGCCCGACCAGTGAGAGCTGAAGCAGGGCGACGCATCGCCTCACCTGGGAAGTACAAGGGTGAAGGGAATCCCTTTCCCTAGCCAGGGGAACTGAGACACACAACACCTGGAAAATTGGTTAACTCCCACCCTAATACTGCCCTTTACCAAGGGTCTTTGCAAACGGCACATCAAGAGATTATATCCCACACCTGGCCTGGAGAGTCCCACGCCCACAGAGCCTCCCTCATTTCTAGCACAGCAGTATGCGATCTAACTGCCAGGCAGCAGCGAGGCTGGGGAGGGGTGCCCGCCATTGCCGCCTGCCATTACTGAGGCTTAAGTAGGTAAACAAAGCCGCCTGGAAGCTTGAACTGGGTGGAGCCAACAGCAGCTCTAGGAGACCTGCCTGTCTGTAGAATCCACGTCTGGGGACAGCACACAGCTAAACAAAAAGTAGCAGAAAGCTCTGCAGATGCAAATGACCCTGTCTGACAGCTTTGAAGAGTGCAGTGGATCTCCCAACATGGAGCTTGAGATCTGAGAATGGACAGACTGCCTGCTCAAGTGGGTCCCTGACCCCTGAGTAGCCTAACTGGGAGACATCTCCCACTAGGTGCAGACTGACACCCAACACCTCACACGGTGGGGTACACCCCTGAGATGAAGCTTCCAGAGCAAGAATCAGACAGGATCACTTGCTGTTCAGCAATATTCTATCTTCTGTAGGCTCTGCTGCTGATACCCAGGCAAACAGGGTCTGGAGTGGACCTCAAGCAATTTCCAACAGACCTACAGCTGAGGGTCCTGACTGTTAGAAGGAAAACTAACAAACAGAAAGGACATCCACACCAAAACCCCATCAGTACGTCAACATCATCAAAGACCAAAGGCAGATAAAACCACAAAGATGGGGAAAAAGCAGGGCAGAAAAGCTGGAAATTCAAAAAATCAGAGTGCATCTCCCCCTCCAAAGGAAT
>NW_016809297.1:756798-784170 GCF_001698545.2 Rhinopithecus bieti | reverse complement strand
TACTGGGGCCTATTATGGGGATGGGGGAGGGGGGAGGGATGGCATTGGGAGTTATACCTGATGTAAACGACGACTTAATGGGTGCTGACGAGTTGATGGGTGCAGCACACCAACATGGCACAAGTATACATATGTAACAATGTATACTTTCACCATGACCAGGCTAGCCTCGAGCTCCTGACCTCAGGTGATCCGCCTGCCTCAGTCTCCCAAAGTGCTGGGATTACAGGCATGAGCCACCGTGCCCAGCAATAGACTTCATTTTACAAAGAAAATGTAATTATTCTAAGTAAAGTTTCCAAATGTATGAAGCAAAAGTTGGCAGCATTACTAAAAGAGACATTCTGTAATCATGGTGGAGACATTAACAAACCTTTCCCAGTAACTTGATAGATCAAGTATACAGAGATATCAGAAATTACTAGACCATTAAGCACATCCTAAAGGAGTTTAAAGAAACCAAAAGAGTTTAAAACTGCGTGTTTAACTGATTTGTACATAACAGACAATAACCAAAACTGAAAGAAGTTATGTTTAAAGTACATTTCTATCAGGTAGTGGATCTTAGTTTGCCTGTTTGATGATTTTATGGCTTATTTTTATAAGTCGATCATTGTGGAAAGTGACCTAGCATTTATGAAATGCCTAGTGTGTACCAGATGTTTTACTTGTAATCCTCAGACAACCTCATGAGAATAATTATCTTCATTTAACAAAGAGGAAACAAAGACTCGGGAAAACTAAGTGATTTCCTAAATTCTGGTAAGTGGTAGAGTTCATGTTTGGACTTACAGTTGTCTCATAGAGTCCTTTTCTGAGTATATTTTAGAAGTGAGACATTATTTCTTGATTAAGTGCTTGACTGCTCCCTTGAAACAAGATACTAAATTTTGAGCATGGGTAAATGTATGTAATTCTACCGTAAAGAGAAATTCATATAAAATCCCTTTTTATGTCTCCCTTTTCCTCTCTTCCTTTTTCTTCCTATAAGCCCAAATCACTATAAAAAATGAAGAGTTAACACTACCCATCATTATAAATTATTTGCTGCAGGCTTTAGTGCAGAAGAAAATGAAAGCTCACCTTACGAATATTAGGTGAATAAGATGCTAGCGCTTACAAAGTGGAGTTAACCTGTTTTAACCAAGAGATGCTATGCCAAAGAGTATAAAAATTGAAGAGGAAAGTTTAGCTTTCTTAGAATATGTGTATATTAGATGAGGTATAATAGATGATATTTATTTAGCCAGGCTTTGTGTTTTAAATATATAATTTTATTTGTGTATCCCATCAATTCTGTGAAAAAGGTACTACTGTATTCCACATGTTATAAGTGAGAAAAATGAGGTTCAGCGCAGTTAGATACCTGTGCCTAAAGTTTCACTGATAAATAAGTAGTAGAGCAAGAATAGACCCCAAGAGTCCGTGATGGTAACCACATAAACCATATTTTCCTCAGAGGTATGTGAAGGTCTCCTAAAACCAGAATTTTTTTTTTTTTTTTTTCTGGTAAAAGCAGACTTACAGTCTATATTTTCTTCCATTCATTTTTTTTCACTTCTGATCCAGAGCATGCCTTTATTTCACTCATCCAATCTATTGGACAACCTTGAACTTTTCTAGATTTCTTTTTGGGGGATTGACTGTGACCACATGTGTGTTAAAATGGACAACTGTTCTGTTGTCTGAAGAGATTCTAGTCTATTACTTTTATAGGTGTTCTACAGATATAGAATTAGGAAAAGCATTGTCTACATGAAGAAATTTGGAAAACGCAAGGAAAACCAACCAGAAGGCCAAAGTTGAGGAAGACTCGTGTCTGAGAAAATGAAAGTGTACATCACGCTTAGGTAAGAGAAGCCTAGGATACAGGAAAGAGCAGATTCAAATCCAATCCAAAAGCTGAACATTGACCAGCATCGTACTAAAATAAACGTACCATATGGAATAAATGGGAAGATTTTTCATCTCACATGTAGTCTAATGCTTCCTGCTTCTCTCTTCAAGTTCTAAGAACTAACAGGCAAGTACTTTTAGCCGCAGGTGAAGTTTGAGAGAGATCGGGACTAACAGAAGTATGCTGTGTTTGGAATGTGTGTTCTTCCGCCAGCTGTAGGACATGAGTGTCTCCTCTTGGGTGCCTGTAGCCTAGCTTGTTTCTTTCTGGAATCTTTAGCCATGCACTACATCAATTATAGGAATAATAGCTATGAAAGACTCCAAGTTTTCCCTTCTTTCCATATCTGAGGTGAGAAAGATATAGATTAGGTAAAATGCTGTTCCCATTTCAAATATGCAGCCTGACAAAGCAACACTACTTTCTCAAGCAGTTGCAGTGTACTACAATCCAGTCTTTGGGATTAGAAATCTGAAAGACTCAGACTAATGCTACTGAAATCAAAAGTTTCCTTTTACTGGTTTCATCCTTATTGGTAAAAGGTACAGATGAAATTATTGTATTTGTTTAGCATTAATTGTAATTTTTGAAATGTACTCACCACTTACTAAAGGTTATAAAGCACTGACATTATGTTTAATGACAGAATCTAATGAAATTCTTTTTTTTTCTTTTTTCCTTTCTTGTTGGATACCGGGAGTCTCCGCTCCTGTCGCCAGGCCTGGGAGTGCAGTGGGGCGATCTGTCGCCACCTGACAAGCTCCCGCCTCCTGGGTTCACCGCCGCCATTCTCCTGGGCCTCGGCCTCTTGAGTAGCTGGGCTACAGGCGCCCACGCCCACCTCGCCCGGCTAAGTTTTTGTATTTTTTCAGTAGAGACGGGGGTTTCCACCGTGTTACCAGAATGGTCTCGATTTCCTGCACCTCGTGATCCGCTTGCCTCGGCCCTCCCAAGCTGCTGCGGATTCACAGGGTGCAGCCACCGCGCCCGCCTATATGAATAATTTTTAAAAACATTCTGCCAGTAGGTGTAATCCCAGACTTTGGGAGGCCATAAGTGGGCTGCATCACGAGGTCAGCGAGATCGAAGACCATTCGCCTGGCTAACAGACCCAGTAGAATCCCCGTCTCTACTAAAAATATTTTTCAAAAAATTCAAGCCGGGCGTGGTGGCGGGCGCGCCTGTAGTTCCAGCGCTACACAAGAGGGCTGAGCAGGAGAATGGCGTGAGACCCGGAGTGTCGGAGCTTGCAGTGAGCTGAGATTGGCGCACGCAGTACTCCAGCCTGGGACAGAGCGAGAAATGTCCAAAAAAAAAAAAAAAACAAAAAAAAATTCTGTCAGTTGACAAGTAAAACAAAAAAAAATCAAAAAAAAAACTGCAATATCCATCCTCTATTGCTTCATATGTGTTCATTGATATTTTCCACAATGTCCAAAATAATGTATTTTATGTAGCTTCTACTCATGAAATATTAGTTGATTTTTTTTTTTTTTTTTTCCGTAGAGGATTCATTTCAAGTTATCTCCCAAACCTTGTTGAGCTAAAGTTCAATCTGTCTCTCAGAGGTGGAAACACCTACTTGTAACTGAAAAGTCACTGGGGCTTGTGTTTTGATGCCAGTAAAGACTCATTCATCATTGTTAATGATGTTGGTACACCTGTTTATAAGTTACAGGTACAGAAAAGCCTGAAATAGTAATGTCTTACCCAGACAGATATGGGGACATTTTCTGTTTTATTCTAGAGGGAACACTTTTTCTCACTTTGTTTCAAAATGACTTTGCAGACAGTGAGAGTGATGGGTGTTTTACTCTTACCATTGACTCTCAAATTTGCAGTAAACCACGTGGTTTCTTTCTTAGAAATACAGAAATTATGAGCTGGAAATAACCTTAGAAAACAGCCCCATTATTTTACAGATGAGGAAACAGGAACCCAGAAAATGATGAGCACCTTTCCAAGGTACTAGATTTAGTTAGCAGCTGAGCCAGAACTGGAGTCTATATTTGCCTTATTCCACCTCCAGTGTTGTTTCCCCACCACACACAATCCTGTTTTACATATCTCAAGCCAAATAACCAGTCAGTTCACCAAAGAAAGTCCAGTTGATTGTCTGACCTGTTAGCCTGTAATGAGCTCTGCAAAATTCCCCATTCTTTGTACTACATAGGTGATGCTATTATTAATTGTATTAGACAGTGGCTGCTTCATGTAGACAAAAGGAGAACATGACTTTTCTGAACTTTGTACCACAATATGCTGTATTTTATTCTAAGAAAATCCTATTTTAGGAACACTGAATTCTGTAACTGATTAGGTTTCCCTTTTCTAAATGACTGCTAGACAGCTAAGAGCAAATGTGTGGCCTAATTTTACTAGTGGAAAGGGCACTGTGTAATCTAGTGTTCTATTATCCTTAGTCCTGCCTTTATTTTACATCCTTATCTTTGACTTTTTTCTTTTGATTTTACACTTATTTTGTACCATCTTGCTTTATTCAATCATTGAAATTTAATTCCTTCTTGTGACAATGTAAATATAGATAAATGTAGGTGGGATTGGTTTTAATATGCAACAATTTTGTTATGATAGATTGTTTCAACATTTATTCCAGTTTATTTTGAATATATCTAGAAGCCTTTACTAACTCAAGTTGATTAGTTTACCCTCTTCAACCTTGGGCTACTCTCATTTTGATAAGTTTACATCATGAAGATGACATGAGGAAATTAAATTATTTTGTAACTTGTTTACATAATTTGATTTGCCTGAACTACATCTGAACCTGAGTTCAAACTTACAGAAGATAAATAACAAATTTGCTATAAAATGTATCTCATACATATAGAGAGAAGTTAACTAGCATTAGTTTTAAAATTCTTTTTACCAGGTAAAATGTTTGCTTTATTGGGCATTTCCTTGGAGTTGAAAAAGCTGTCTGTTTAGCAGATACATTTCTGAGAGATCAATAGTATCGACTTAAACTTCAAAGGGTGCCTTTTTCCAAATATTTTACATTATTAGCACTTAAAGAAATAAAGATACATGGTGGATTATGGAATAGCTCAGAATTTGTCTAACAATCCTCACTCATGTTTGCAATTAGTTCAGGGCCTAGCAATGATTTGATTTTGTTTGAAAGTTAATTTACTTTATGAAGTAACATTTGCTATTTGTGATTATTCACAAGGCACAAGACTTCAAAAGTAAAATATTTCATTGGTTCTTCGTGAGTTTCTTCCCTCAGTTTTTCTAAGGATTCAGCTATGTACATCCTTGCCTGTTATGTGCGTGGTGATATTATTACTTGTAGGTAACTCCAAAGACTTGAAAATAATCAACATGTTGTTGAGATTCTATGATTTTAAAGCATCCTGAAAACCACGAGAAAGTGTGTTTGAGAAATAAACACATTACAAAATAAGGCATGAGAATATTGCATCTGTTGGTTCAGTAAGTTCTCACTGAGAAAATTAGAGAACAAAACATAGCATGGTATGCTGCTTAAGTTATACTCACCAGATGAAAGCACATTTAATAAATGATGGAATAAACACACAGTTATTTCAAAAAATAGGCAAGTTAGACCTAGGGCTACATTATCCTGTAGAGCAGCCTCTACATACATGTGGCTATTTGAGTACTTAGAGTGTGTCTAGCATTAAACTGAGATGTGTTGTAAGTACAAAACATATGCTGAATTTCAAAGATACAGTACAAACAAAAATATGAAATATCTCACTAATAATTTCATATTGATTTCCTATAGGAATAATATTTTAGATATACTTGATTGAATAAAATACAGTAATAAAAGTAATTTTACCAGTAAAACCTGAGGATTGGTAGAAAATGATATAGAAAATTTCAACAAGAAACAAGATTAGTTTTAATGCTCTTGTTGGTCTCCCAGTAATTTTATTCCTGGAAATTTATTTTTTAGAGACAAAGTCTCACGATGTTGCCCAGGCTGGTCTCAAACTCCTGGGCTCAAGTGATATTCCCACTGTGGCCTCCCAAAGTGCTGAAATGACAGGTGTGAGCTGTCATGCCTGGCCTCTTATTCCTGGAAGTTTAAACTAAGAAATAACAGTAATAAAATCTATATGTACATCACATATAATGACCACAAGTATACACCCAAAGCATGCGCACGTGAATGCACACACACTGAGTCCATTAGCAAATACATATTGCTTAACAATAAAAGAATTAACTAATTTCAGACAGACAATTTGAAGTTGGTATATGTAAATTAAATATGATACATGGAAAAATCAAACAAGGTGATACACAGTATAATTGTACTGTGCATGCAAATCAAAAGGGACCAGAAATAAATATTCAAAATAACATTGGTGTGCTGAGGCAATAAAAGTATAAGTGATTTTCATCTTCCGGTTTTTGAAGCATTACTGATATACCATCTTTTACATTAATTTTTAAAGAGATAAAAGGGAAAATAATGTATTACACAGAAACTAGCATACCTTGTATATTAGGCTGCTTGGGCTGGCATAACAAAATACCGTAAACTGGGTGGCTTAAACAACAGAAATCTGTTTTCTCACAGTTCCAGAGGCTGGAAAGCCCAAGATGAAGGTGCTAGGCAGTTCGGTTCCTGGTGGAGCTCTCTTCCAGGCTTTCAGAGAGCTGCCTTTCTAACTGTGTCTTCACGTGGTAGGGGGTGGGCAGGAGATCTTCTTAAAAGACCACCAATTCTGTTAGTTTAGGGCCCCACCTTTATGATCTTTTAAAACTGCAATTACCTCCTAAAAGCCCTGTTTCCAAGTATAGTCACACTGGGAGTTAGGGCTTCAATATATGAATTTTGGGGAAAGCACAGTTCAGGCCATAGCATTTTATAATGTGACCTCATGCTATAATACAAAGAACATAAACATTGTATTTAAAGAAGTTTGAAATTGAACTCAAATTCCATTGCAAAGAAGCTATTTATTTAACTCCTCCAAGTTTCCATTTTCTTAACTGTAAAATAGGGAATGAACATTTATTTCATAGGATTGTTTTCTTTTTGTCCCGTTTTTTTTCTTTACTCCTTTTTTCTTTATTGCCTTCTTTGAGAATAATCAAGTTTATTTTTTCATTTACAAGCTTTTGTATTCTTATGATTTTCTTAGAGATTACCATATGCATCTTTGATCTATTAGAATATCTATAAATTAATGGTATTGTTACTTTTTGGAAAATAAAATAATCTTACAACCTGTAAACTGTTCTTAAACTCTTCCTACATTTTGTGCTATTGCTATCACATAGCATTTCAGCTCCAATTTTATCCTTTGATGTCTGTTCTGTGAAAATGAGAATGGGCCTAGGACTGCCTTAGTTTGTTTACTGTTGCTATAACAAAATGCCACAGACTGGGCAATTTATAAAGCGTGGCAATTTATTTGGCTCATAGTTCTTGAGGCTGGAAGTGGCCTCCTCTTGTGAGGTCCTTCTGGCTGCTTCATCCTGTGGCTGAAGGCCTCACATAACAAGAGAATACAGGAGATACTGCAAGAGGACCTAACTTGCTTTCATAGCAGTCCCACTCTCAGAATCACGAACCTACTCCTGCAATAACATCACTGATCTATTCATGATTGCAGAGCCCTCATCACCTTGTGAAGATCCCACCTGTCAGCACTGTTACACTGGGGATTAAGTTTCCCACACATGAGCTTTAGGGGACACATTCAAACCATAGCAGGGCCTATCAACTATGTTTTCTTTGCCAGCTGTGGATGCTAAACTTCGAAAGAGGTGCTGAGAAAAGTCATTATTGGAGGAGACAGTATTCTTTCTCGGTTCTACTATGGCTGTCTCACCAGGTTTTTCCACGGTGTGCTTTTTTCTCCACTGCACAGCCCAAGTGGTTTTCTTCAGGGCCTGGTACCACCAGGGTGCAACCTTCTGCAGCATTTAACTGTTGGTATCCACTTGGGTAGCAGTGACCTCAGCCCAAGTCATACAAAGAGGGCTATATTCCTGAAGAGGGAGACCTGTCAAGCGCCTCAATCCAGCAGTGCCTACAACAGCTCCCAAATTCCCTCTGTAAGCCCAATTTCCTCTGTCCACCTGCCCATCAGCCCTAGCTCACCTGTGTCCTACAAGTTTGCTTCCTGTGACCCTCTTATTGTAGATACCATGAGTGTTATTAGTCAGTGTTCTCTAGAGGGACAGAAGTAATAGGATATACATATATATGTATACATAGAATTATATGTGTGTGTGTGTGTGTATGTATATATATCCATATCCATATCCCACAATAGGCCATCTGCAAGCTGAGGAGTAAGGAGAGCCAGTCTGAGTTCCAAAACTGAAGAACTTGTAATCTGATATTTGAGGGCAGGAAGCATATAGCATGGGAGAAAGATGCAGGCTGAGAGGTTAGGTCAGTCTAGCCTTTTCACATTTTTCTGCCTGTTTTATATTTGCTGGCAGCTGATTAGATGGTACCCACCCAGATTAAGGGTGGGTCTGCCTTCCCCAGCCCACTGACTCAAATGTTAATCTCCTTTGGCAACACGCACACAGACACACCCAGGATCAATACTTTGCATTCCTCAAGCCAATCAAGTTGACACTCAGGGTTAACCATCACAATGAGCCACAGACCTCATGTCTACAACCCCCCTCTATCTTCACACCTGCCTACAAACATCAACTTGCCTGAGTGAACAGAAGTTCTTTCCTTTTTTGTTTGTCTCCTGTGGGTTATCTCTGGCCTGGAATGCCCAGATAATTTCTCCAGCATCTACTGGGTTATAACCAATCTTTAGTAAAGTCTGATTCCCCTCCAAAGTTTGTCCTTCCTTGAGTATTCTCCAACTTCCCCAGAATACCTGTTAGAGTTCTTTTTATCTTCATGGTTACTCTGTTGTTTCTGCCTCCTGCTAGGGCTTGGGGTGATACATCTGATAATTTTGCTGTGTTTGAAAATTTGTAAAGGCAATTTCTATTTTCAGCCTAGACGAAGTACCTTGGACTGAATATAACTGCCTGCCGGAAACAAGTAAAAACTGGACAAAATAGAAGAAACACTTGTTTTCAAACATTGTCTGTGACACCACATAGTGATTTTGAGAGATGGGAACACAGCAGGAGAACTCTATGATTTCCCTCACTTACTGATGTGAAAGACTTTCCAGATCAGTGCACAAGGAGGGAAAACCCAGCTGGAGCCTGGTGGTGTTCCTCAGTTATGGAGAAACTGAGATGGAAGGGAGTTTAGGCAGCTGGAATTTGCAGGGAAGAGTTCCAGAGTGGGGGAGTCTGGAGTCCCATAGAGGATTTCAGTTGAATCTTCAATTGAGTATTTACCAGTGTACGTATGAGAAGAAACTTTCTGAGACTGAGTAAAAAGAAAACCACATGAAAGGATTAGAGAAAGCAATCCTCAAAACATGAACAGAATCAGCAATAATGTGTGTTCCCATCAGCCAGAATGGAAAATAACTCATAATTCGAGGATATTGGGTGGAGTATTACATCAATAGTGAGTAAAATTAGCTCTAGATTAAAGCCTCCTCCAATTATGTCTAACAAATTTAAAAGCAAGGCTCCAAAAGATCAAACTCTTTCCATGTAACTTAACTGCATCTTAGAGTGAAGTTCAAGGATATTAATAAGATTACAAAAATATCCAGCCCTCAACAAGGTAATACTCACAATTTAAAAATTGTCAGGCATGCATTGAAGGAGGAAAATGCAACTGGCGTGAAGAGAAAATTAAACTGGAAAATGATGCAGATGAAAGTGCAGACAAGGACTTTAAAAATAGTATGTTCAATTAGATAGAGAAAAATTTAGCATCTTAAGGGATGTGTAATATATCAAAAAAACTAAAATCAACTTCTAGAGATAAGATCTGCAAAGTCTGGGATGAAAAGTTTACTGGAAGGGATTAACAGAAGATTAAGCACTGCTGAAAGATTAGTAAACTTGAAGGCATAGCAATTGATGAGGTTCAAAACACACTACCCCCAGACACCTTGGCATATGGAGTGTTGTAAGCTGAAGGGGGCTGAGAAAACCTCAGAAGCAGGAAGGTTTCTCTGACTTTCTCCTACCTTTCTCCCCTGAAGCAGGTGATAAAGGCTAGAAAGAATCCTCTGACCTTCTGCCCCATGCAGGTCATAAAACTTAGAAATAATATTCTGACCTTTCCCTCGAGCATATTATAAGACCCTCACGTGACAGGTAGCCTCCCTGTACCCAAAGGAAAGGAAGGCCCTTCTCTTTGAAGACATAGGGACATAGAGAATAATCGGAACAAACAAGCCTTGCTACATTTCCCCCAGTTCGTCATCATTAGACCATACCCTCTTTGTCTAATTCTACTTCTCAACAGCTATCCGTTTCTTCATCAAACTTAGCATAAAAATACATTTCCCTGTTTCTTTGGGTCTTCATTTCTGAAGGCTCTCATGTCACATAAAATTTATTAAATAAATTTGTATGCTTTTGTCTTGTTAATATGTTTTTATCAGTTTTATTGTTAAAGCTGGTCAGGGACTCTAAGAGGGTCAAGGAAAATCTGCTTCCCCTACACAATTAAAATATCCAAAATGATAGAAGGCAGAAGAGAAATGACTGACAAAAAGGTGCATCAGTAAGCTTTGGAACAACTTCAAGTTACTCAATATATGTGTAATTTGAGTCCATAAAGTATAGAAGTGAAAGAGACATAAAAATATTTAAAGAAATGACTTAAAATTTCCAAATTTCATAAAAATTATAAGTCTGCAGATCCAAGAAGCTAAATGAACTTGAACAAGAAACAAGTCAAGGAAAAGTACATCAGGACATATAACAAACAAATGTTTAAAACGAATAATGAACTGAGCACATTAAAAGCAGCCAAAGAAAAAAAGATATGTTACAAATGGAGGAACAAAGACAAGGATGGCAACACATTTCTCATCTGAAACAATGCAAAAGACAAGTGAGCAGTATCTCTAAAGTACTTTAAGAACAAATCTGGTCAACATATAAACTTTCTGCAACAAAGAAAAGCTGAAACAAATCAATAGCAGTGGACCTGTACTAAAAGAAATAGTAAAAATTCCTTCAGACAGAAGCAGAGTGGTAACAAATGAGATCTGTACCTATAAAGAGGAATGAAGACTAGAGTCATCCTTCAGTATCCACAAGGGATTGTTTCTAGGATCCCTGTTGGATACCGAAGTCCACAGATGCTCAAGTGCCTTGTATAAAATGGCATACTATTCGCATATAACCTATGAAAATTTTCTGCATACTTTAAATTATCTCTAGATTACTTATAATACCTAATATAATAGAAATGCTATGTAAGTAGTTGTTATCCTCTATTTTTTAGGGAATAATGACAAGAAAAAAATCTGTAAGTCCTTAGTATAGATGCAGCCATTCTAGGCCTAACTACATAGTACAGGTCAGCAACAGAGCAAACATTTTCTGAAATTTTTAAAAAGTATGTTCGACCCACAGTTAGTTAAATCTATTGATACAGAACCTGCAAATACAGAAGGCTGACTAGAAATAAAATAAATGTGCATATATATAAATTAATTTTAACTTATGTTTTATCTCTTTAAAAGTAAACCAAGTATCTTAAGGAAAATATAACAACACATTCGGGGCTTGTAATATATGTAGAAATCAAATATATGACAACAATAGAACAAAATCTAGTGAGGGGGAAGTATACTGTTTCAAGGTTTATATCTGTACATTAAGTGGTAGCATATTACTCAAATGTAGATTGTGGTAAGTTAAACAAGTATACTACTAGCCTTAAAGCAACATTAACAACAAAATAGAACAAAGAACTTTAGCTAAAATTCTTACAAAGGAGATAAAATGGAATCATAAAAAAATAATTTCTACAAAGATAGAAAAAAGAATGGAATAAGGAACATGGGGGAAATTAAGAACTAAAGAACAAGATGACACATTTATATTCAATTCAGTAATTACATCAAATGTGAATGATGTAAACATTTTAGTTTAAAGGCAAATATTGCTGAATTAGATAAAAAAGCAAGCAAGAAAATATGGTGCTTATATGAAATATACTTACATATGAAGACATAAATAGGTTAAAAGTAAAAGGATAGGAAAAAATACCATGATAACAGTAGTCAGCAGAAAGCTGGATTGGCTGTATTAATGTCAAAGTAGGTTTCAGAGCAGAGGATATTACCAGGGATAAGAAAGTTGTTTCATAATAATAAAGGGTTGAATTTATCAAGTGACTTTAACAATCCTAAACATTTATGCACTTAATGGTAGGTCCTTTAAAATAGATGAAGCCAAAACAGAATTGAAAGAACTATGCAAACCCACAATTATAGTTGGAAATTAACACCTACTTTAAATTAATGTATTGAATAAACAGATAAAAATATAAGGATAAAAAGACACTATCAATCAGCTTTATCTAACTGATATTTATAGAACACCGCACCCACCAGCAGAATACACATTCTTTTCAAGTGTATATGGACATTTTACAAAGATATATATTATTGTTTGCTGTACAATAAAGTGCCAATAAATTTAAAAAGAATCAAGTATGTCCACTGAGCATAATGAAATTGAATTAGAAATCAATAGCATAAAAATCACTAGAAAATCCCTAATATTTGGGAACTACAAATCATACTTCTTAATGTCCCATAGGTCAGAAAAGAAAGAAGGGAAATTATAAAAATATTTTAAACCAAATCAAAATGAAAAAGCAAGTTTGCAAAATTTCGAGGATGCAGCAGACACAGAGCTTAGAAGTAAACCCATAGCAAAGAAAGTCTGTATCAGAAAAAGAAGAAACTTCTCAAGTCAGAGGTCTCGGTTTCATATTTAAGGAAGGAAAAAATGGAAATCAAACCCAAATGTAGACTGAAGAAAGGAAATAATAACAATAATTGCAGAAATCCATAAAACACAAAACAAATATAATGGAGAAAATTAATCAAAAGCTGGTGTTTTGAGAAGGGCAATATAATCAATAAAGTCAGACTGATGAGAAAAAAAGAAAAAAGCAGAAATTACCACTGTTTGGAGTGAGAAGTGACACCACTAGAGTTTCTATATACATTTAAAAAACATAGCAAGAGAAAATATTATTTTGGTAAGTATGTTATTCATTTAGATGAGTTAAATGAACTAGGCAAAAACCTTGAAAGATGTAACCAAGAAAGTTCATTCAAGGAGAACTAGATAGTCTAAATAGTCTTATATCTATTAAAAAATTAAATTTTATTTTCACTTCCAAAAGCTTCCTTGAGCCCCACCTCCTTCTTTGTAGTAACAACACTTAGCATAAGATCTACATTCTTAGCAAATTTTTAAGTATCATAGTCTCCCTTTATCTGCAGTTTCACTTTCTGCAGTTTCAGTTATCTATGGTTAACTTTTTTCCAAAAATATTAAATGGAAAATTTCAGAAGTAAACAAAACTTAATACCTTTTAACTGTACACCATTCTGAGTAGCATGATGAAATTCATATGCAAATAAACCAGTAAACTTCAGAATACAATAATCCACTGCCCTAATCACCCCAGGGCCAGGTACTAGGCAACTAAGGACAGCCCCTATACCCCAGAGCCCGCTGAAATTATTCAAACTAGCCAAGCCTCACTCACCTTGACATGCCTATCCCAGGGAAACCATGCAAAAAAAGCATCATCCGCGCTTTCCCCTCATTCCTTCTGCCTCCAGACTGACCTGGGTACCTCCCCAAGTGGCCCAGCATGGCATGTCCCTTCCTTGGGAACTGTATGTAAGTAACAATCTATCTTTCCAACAGCAGTCCTCACCTGATCTGTTGGCCTCACTGTACCTAATAAAAACAAAATCACAGCCACATTTTAAAATAGCACCATTTACTATGTGCAAGTTATATCTCAATCCATTTATGAAAAGAAAAATATAGTAATTTAAAATTGAAAAGCCCCTTTAAGAACCTTTATAATTTTTGTTTCCATTTCCTTCGTCCCTCAGAGAGAATTCTTGTTTCTTCTGCAGGCTTTAGAGCAGAGTACCTGATAGAACTTTCTGCAATTATGGAAAAATTTTATATCTGTGCTTTCTAATATGCTAGCAACTTGCTACTTGTGACTGATGAGCAGTTGAAATGTGGTCATTTGAGGAACTCAGTTGTTAGTTTAATTTAATTTCTACCAATTTTAATTCAAATTTAGTCACATGTGACCAGTAGCTACTGTATTGGACTGTGTAGCTCTAGAGGTTGTTGATGATGTGATCTCCCCCAGAGCAAATATTCTCTTATTTTAGTAGACAGGAAATCTATTTGATCCAGTAAGGAATTAAATAGATTAATTGATTTGAGGCTGCATTTCCGTTTTGTAAGGCTCTATTTTGATTTGCTCTTACTCCTGGAGTATAGATCCTCACAGATCTCAATTAAATTGTTAGTGGGACCAAACTCTATTTTTGTCTTAGTAGCCTGTAATACAACTTTTGTTTGTTTCTTAACCCGTGCAATTTAAGAGTCAACAAATGCTTTGAGGGAAACAGTGGCACAAGGTTTCAGGTTCACTCTTCTGTGATTTTTCTTGGCTCCTTGATCTTGGCCCCTCAAGTTCTGGCTGTCGTAATTTTCTCCAAAAACTTCAAAGAGCTGATGTTTGTAACTTATCCAGTTTACATAGTTATTCTCAGCATGAAGCTTAATTTATGCAAGCTCCATTACCATAGCAAGTTGTGGAGATCCTCATAGGATTCGTCGGTAAAGTATTACATATAAAGTTGTTATTTCACTGACAATACATGTTTCCTCTTCTTTTAACTTAGAACTAGCAGTAGGTCCTAAGGTAATAGTAAAATTTGATTTCTGTAAACTTAGGAAGTCTAAGTAGTAAAATTTAAATTTCAGTAGCTTCTCAGTGCCCTTTCTCCTGCTCAAGTTGCTTTTAGTCAATTTATTAGAGACTTGTAGTTTACCAAACCACCTCTCAGGATTTACTCCTTGCTTAGTATGATCTCTTTAGAGCTTCCCTTCCCTCGCTTCAAAACTCAGTAGTGTCTGTCCCATATTCTCAATTCCAGTTCCTTTACTCTATGCTCTGAAAGCTTACCATGCCCCTCCATTAAAGCAGAGTTAGCCATTAAGTGTCCTCCAGTCTCTACATGCTAATGTCTTTCTGTATCTTCATTTTCCATGCTCCATGTGAGGTAACTTTCTGAAATCCAGGCCTTGTGCTGTCACTTTACTGCTTTATACCTCTCAGTCATTCCCCATTACCCATAGGAAAAAGCTCAAACTCCTTGACATGGTGCATAAGACCTTTCATGTGCCAGTCACAGGTGACCTTTCTGGCGCATTTTTAGCTTGACTTCCACATGCATCAAAAGTTCAATTTTCCAGATGTTTTCGTGGAAATGGAGTTTTAATTTTTTTCCCCAGAACATGTTATATCTGTCACATTCTTCTATTTTTGTCATGTGCTACTCTTTCTCTTAAATACTCTTTCTTCCTCTTTTCCCAGAAAATATTCTACTCACTCTTCATGGTCCACTGAAGCATCACCTGTGTTGTGAGACCTTCCTTCTGATGTTTTTCTCCAGCTGGTCTGTTAGCTCCTGAAGCTTATGCTATTTTCTTATTCATTGTGTGTCATTTTCTTATGTCCCCTTAGCACCACCTTGACAAGTAATAATTGCTTTACAAGTGTTTGTTTTATACAACTGAATTGCAGTGAATAGCAGGGCTTAGCCCGAGCTTCAGCTGATTCTTTAGACAGAAAACTAAGTATTTCAAGCCTTGCATGTAAATCCCAGGCAAGGCTATTTTGGTCAGGTGAATGTTTTAGCACTTGTCAGCTCATGGCGTGGAGGTAGCTGCCAGCTTTCCCTCACATCTTGCGCCTGTCCTGGATATCATAAATGATATTGTCGTTTTTAAGCACAGCAAAGTTTTTTATACTCCCTTCAAAGGAAATAAGTTTTATACAGTTACATATGGGAAAAGTCTGTATGTAAATACTAATATCTTAGAATTTGAGCCATAAGCTACATCTGTACCTTGAAATTTACTTCTGAATTGTCATCACAGTATGTTACAGAGTAGCTCCATGATTCCTTAATAAGTTAGTTGACTCTCAGCTAGGGTAGTAAATTTTCTTGAACAATTGAGGTCAGAGGTATCTGGGTTACTTTTTAGATGAAGGTTATTTTCTAGCTTAATGCTCTGAAGGTCTAAACTACAATGTAACTTTAAATGCAAAACAGGCACTGCTTGTGCCTGAAGCAGTGGAAAAATGAGGTCTTAATACACATCATGTAAGGTTTCTTAAATATACACTGTGCTATAAAATTGAAATAATGAGAAGAAAAAATAACTGAAAACACTTTTAGAGTACACCTTGGGACATCTAAATAATGTTGGAATGGAAAAGGAATAAAATGTTGCAGGAAGTCAGGGACCCCGAACGGAGGGACCGGCTGAAGCTGGTGGCAGAAGAAACATAAATTGTGAAGATTCATGACATTTAATTAGTATTCCCCAATTAATACTTATTATAATTTCTTACGCCTGTTTTTTACCTGAAGTCTCTGAACATAGATTGTGAAGATTTCATGGACACTTATCACGTTCCCAATCAATACACTTGTGATTCCTATGCCTGTTTTACTTTAATTTCTTTTTTTTTTTTTTCTTTTTTTTTTTTTTTTTTTTTTTGAGACGGAGTCTTGCTCTGCCACCCAGGCGCTGGAGTGCAGTCGGCCGGATCTCAGCTCACTGCAAGTCGCTCCCGGGTTTACGCCATTCTGCCTGCCTCAGCACTCCCGAGTAAGCTGGGACTACAGGCGCCCACCTCGTCGCCCGGCTTAGTCGTTTTTTGTATTTCTCAGAGTAGAGAGGGTTTCACCGTATTAGCCAGGATGGTCTCGATCTCCTGACCTCGTGAGCTCGCGCCCGCTCGGCCTCACCAAAAAGCGGGATCACAGGGCTTGAGCCACCGGGCGCCGGCCACTTTAATTTCTTAATTCTGTCATCTTCCGTAAACTGAGGACGGGAGGTATTGTCGCCCTCGGACCGAGCGCAACTCAAGCAACCTTCACCGTGATGAGCCCTGTGAATGATTGTGTTAACTGCACAATTGTACTTGTGAGAAGCATGTTGTTTGAACAATATGAACTTCTGGGCACCTTGGAAAAAGAACAGGATAACAGCATGTTCAGGGAACAAGGGCGATATAGAACCTTTGGAACCCTGACTGCCGGTGATCCAGATGGAAACAGGCCTAATGATTATCTGCTTCTTCAAGGCAAATAGGAGAAATATCACTCTGAACTGTAACTTTTTCTTAGCAAGGAATACTCCTGAGAAAGAGAGGATGTGCCCTGGAGGGTAGGTCTATAAATGGCCCCCTTGGAGGCGGCCATCTTTTATGGTCAAAGCCGAAGGGATGAAAAAAGCCCTGGTCTCCTGTAGCGCTCCCAGGCTTATTAGGACAAGAAAATTCCCGCCTAATAAATTTTGGTCAGACAGGTTGTCTGCTCTCAAACCCTGTCTCCTGATAAGGTGTTATCAATGACTATGCGTGCCCGAAACTTCATTAGCAATTTTAATTTCGCCCCATCCTGTGGTCCTGTGATCTTGCCCTGCCTCCATTTGCTTTGTGATATTTTATTACCTTGTGAAGTATGTGATCTCTTGTGACCCACACCCTATTTGTGCACTCCCTCCCCTTTTGAAAATCGCTAAAAAATCCTTGCTGGTTTTACCGCTCAGGGAGCATCACGGAACCTGACAACATGTGATGTCTCCCCTGGACACCCAGCTTTAAAATTTCTCTCTTTTGTACTCTTTCCCTTTATTTCTCAGACCAACCAAGATGCTTAGGGAAATAGAAAAGAACCCATGTGAACTATCGGGGTGGGTTCCCCTGATGATAAAATACATTCAGTTATACCTGGGAGAGTTATAGAAAGAAAATAGAATGTCTCCTAGTTGAAAATTTGATGTCCCCTGGAAAAACTGCAGGCGTTTATGTTGCTGTCAGCAGTTGGAACAGGACCAGTGTTTCCACTGTAGGAATGGATGGCTGCAGAGACATGAACAGAGGCTCCATTAAGTCACAGAAATTTGAGGGGAGTATAATCCCATGAGGAAAGCCACTGAGAATGATTCAGCTCCAAATCAGAAGGTAAACCAGGGTCAGGTCAGGGAGGGACAGTGGATCTCTGAGGCACAGGCAAGGCATTCTCTTCTTAGCTCCAAAACTGGAGAAAGCAACAGAGAATTTTTTCCAATGGATACCTTACTGCATAAAGACAATCTCAAAGAGGAAGCTGCTCAGATCTGTTCTATACTAGACTCAAGCAGAGAATTTCTGGAGCTGGTAATACCAGTGGGCTGGGGTAGGTCCCCTAATGCCATTGGTGGAAACTCTACCCCCAGCTGGTATCCAGGCTCTTGACACCATCGTGAGAAGGAATTTAAAGATGAGTCAGAACATGGTGAAAGTATGGAGATTTATTGCCAAGTGGAAAGTACACACTGAAGAAAGGGGAGCGTGGGTGTTCTTGAGAGAGTTGAGTGCAAGGGGGTTTGGGGGTGCTTCCTTTATGAATTTCTTTAACCAAGGGATAGAATAATTCCTGAAAAAGGGTAGAGAGTTCTTGGAACTTTGGTGCCACCCATTTTTACACCTAATATGGATGTTCCTGGAACTGTCATGGTGCTGTTGGTTGTGCGATTTAGTGTGTTGATAAGCATATGACGAGGTCCTAAGTGAGACCTAGGTCAAATCCAGTGCCATATTGGGTGCAGTTGTTCCTACTGGGCTTGGTCCATACCCTGTTTTTCAGGATCTTATCAGCTCATGGCCTTTAGTCATGTGAAACTGCCTGGAATGTTTTATTCTCCTGTGACCAACCTGTATTATTCCTGTCTTACTGGGATGTTCCCTTCCTCCCTAACTCAGTACCTCTGCTCACCTAGGAGCATGTACAGCTAGTGCCTTCCTGTGTAAGAAGTGGAAATTTGGATAGATAAATTCTGTGTTCCCAAAACTAGATAGAAGGAACAAAATAAAATATAGGGCTGTATACTAAAAAGGAAAGGCTTTATATTTACTGCAAAAACAGCATTTGTACATTGTAGCATATAAGCCACTGATCAGCAAATGTATAATATCAAGCTGAAAAGGACAGGCTGAAGAAAATATTAATTTGGATAGGAATTAGGTGATTGGGACCATTCAGAGGATCCTAAAGAGATTTTTTTTTTTTTTTTTTTTTTTTTTTTTTTTTTTTTTAACAATTAGTGCCTAAACTCTCACTTCCACACCAAGAAATTGCGATAATTCTACTTGGGAAGTAAGAAGCTCTCTTTCCCACCTCCCATTGAGACTCACTAGTGTTGTTTTTGGTGATTTCTTAATTTAGTGGAGAGTTAATATATATGAGTCTTTGTTGAGACATACCATGTGATAAAGAAATCATGTAAAATAGTCTCATGCACAGAATCGTATTATATTCTCATTATATTCTCATGATGTCTTCACAACATTGCACAAATGATGCTTAAACATACCAGTTTAGACTTTGCACTTTGCACTTGGAATTTGGCACTGGAATTTGAAACACTATCTCTTTCAGCCATTTTGACTTCCTTTGAGCTTCTTTTCTCTGAGATTCATTGAACTCAAATATCTGATAAAATGGCAGCATTGTCCCAAGTTTCAGTTTTAGAAAGAGGACATATTTCACTATCATCTCAGATGCCAGCATGTGCCACATTCCATCCGTCAATACTCAGGCGGCCAGGACTATATGAAAATGCTTTAAGATTTTCCATCCAGGACTTGCACAACTTTAGAGGAAAGAAAAAAAAGGTTAGCTCCTGACCTGTGCCTTGAGTGGTAATAGATATTTCTCCAATTCATCATATATTTTGGAGTTGTCCCCATATATAATTTAATTTTTAAAATGTATGTTAGATGACAAAAACTGTTAGAGCCCTAATGTGAGTCAATATTGACAGTTGTCAGATGAGGAATTTTCTCATGGAAAATAGACTTAGTCATTTAATATAAACCATCACAGAGAAAAAATAAAAGTCACCAAGCTTTAAGACTTCCACCCCTAGCAAATGTTATCCCAACAAATAATTTATTCTTCAGAGGACTAGCATGACTTAAATTTATTTCATTATTTATTATATTAAGAAATACATACTAAAGGATATAAAAAGACCATCTAAGCTTCTCTAAGCCTTTGTAGAGAGCTGACTTTTTGAGGTGCCAACATTCCACATTTGCTGATCAAATGAAAAGCAACATGAAATGACTATCTATAGCACATTTTTCATTCATTGCACAGAACTGGCCTGAGGCTTGTTTAAAAAGTACCAGATTTTTTTTAAAGAAATATATTTGTCTTTGTGTGGTGACAGATACTCTTTGAAATTATAAAGTATGGAATAGCAGAGTTTGCCATTTGAAATCAGGAAATAAAAATTTCCCCAAGTCACATGTGAGAGACAGAGTTCCCTCTGAGGTTCTTTAACATCATCACAGTACAAGGCCTGCCACTTTGAATTCTGTAGCTCAGTTAGGAGGGCTAATCAATTCCTAAAGGCAGAGGGTCCATCCAAGAAGCATTTCTTGCTTTGACTGGGGTGTCAGGTGTATTAACATATCAATTGCGCTATACCACAGTGTAAGGGCTATGTCACATTTTTGTACTTTGTGCCTCATAAACAAGGATTATACTCAGGTGAATGAGACAAATTTTTCACTTTATAGCTGGGAGAAAAAGTTTACGTTCATAAGAGAAGGTCTTTGTGCTGTGGAAGTAGTCATTTCACCCCTGAGAGGATATCATTAATTACAGTTATGATAAAGGCGAATAAATAGAGCCATACAGTTACAAAATATATTTTACTGGTTGACAAGCTAAAGAAAAATTGATAGATAATAATACAACATGTTGACAAGTCTGTGTGGAAACTAGCATTCTTATACAGATACCTGGTTACTAGGAAATTAAAATGGTGACACATTTTTAGGGAGTCAATGTGAAAATAAAGTTATGAAGAATAGATTGGAGTCAGCAATTCTACTTCTAGAAATTTATTACGCACATATATTTGCAAGGACATGAGGACATGATATTCATTGCAATACTGTTGTAACAGAAAAAGCAAACTAGATGTTTAATCAATGTGGAATTGGTAAAATTAACTGTGATTTATCCAAACAATGGAATACCACCTACCAGTACAATTATATAGCAGTATAAATGCTATGTTCCCTTTTGGGTAAAAATAGGAATATATATTTATACACCCCCCACCAACACACAAACCACATACATGTAGTACTTTATAAGCTTTTCTATGCAATATATCCAGGAAATATTTCTGGAAGGGTACATAGGAACTGCTATGCTGCTTTTTCTAGGAAGGGAAACTGAGGCCTGGAATGGGAAAGTGATACATTTTTTATTATATTTATTATTTTATACAGTCAGAAAGTTTCTCTATGTCCATGAATTTTTTATAGTTGGAAATATATATATTTCAGAAGTCAATTTTGAAATAAATCCTATCTTTTTTGTCTTATATGTTGCTGTGGATAAAATCTCCCAATAGGCTAATTGGACAAAAATTCAGGCTGTGGCCAGCCCTTACTGTGTGAAAGGTTGTGGCATTAAGAATGTTCAGGCCCTGGCCAGGCATAGTGGCTCATGCCTGAAATCTCAGCAC
The DNA here is from genome assembly GCF_001698545.2 of Rhinopithecus bieti. Lineage (NCBI taxonomy): Eukaryota > Metazoa > Chordata > Mammalia > Primates > Cercopithecidae > Rhinopithecus > Rhinopithecus bieti. The sequence continues at coordinate 762,533 of NW_016809297.1, read as the reverse complement.
TTTGGGAGGCTGAGGCGGGCAGATCATGAGGTGAAGAGATTGAGATCATCCTGGCCAACATGGTGAAACCCCTCTATCAGGGGAACACCCCACCCCGATATTTATCGTGGGTTATTTTCTATTTCCCTAAGCATCTCAGCTGGCCTGAGAAATGAAGGGAAAGAGTACAAAAGAGAGAAATTTTAAAGCTGGGTGTCCGGGGAGACATCACATGTCGGCAGGTTCTGTGATGCTCCCTGAGCTGTAAACCCAGCAAGTATTTATTAGCGATTTTCAAAAGGGGAGGGAGTGTATGAATAGGGTGTGGGTCACAGAGATCACATACTTCACAAGGTAATAAAATATCACAAAGCAAATGGAGGCAGGGTGAGATCACAGGACCACAGGATGGTGTGAAATTAAAATTGCTAATGAAGTTTCAGGCACGCATTGTCACCGATAACATCTTATCAGGAGACAGGGTTTGAGAGCAGACAACTTGTCTGACCAAAATTTATTAGGCGGGAATTTTCTTGTCCTAATAAGCCTGGGAGCGCTACAGGAGATGGGGGCTTCTTTCGTCCCTTTGGCTTCGACCGTAAAAGACACCTGCCTCGAGGGGCCATTTATAGACCTACACTCAGGGCACATTTTCTTTCTCAGGGATGTTCTTGCTGAGNGGATAAAATCTCCCAATAGGCTAATTGGACAAAAATTCAGGCTGTGGCCAGCCCTTACTGTGTGAAAGGTTGTGGCATTAAGAATGTTCAGGCCCTGGCCAGGCATAGTGGCTCATGCCTGAAATCTCAGCACTTTGGGAGGCTGAGGCGGGCAGATCATGAGGTGAAGAGATTGAGATCATCCTGGCCAACATGGTGAAACCCCTCTATCAGGGGAACACCCCACCCCCGATATTTATCGTGGGTTATTTTCTATTTCCCTAAGCATCTCAGCTGGCCTGAGAAATGAAGGGAAAGAGTACAAAAGAGAGAAATTTTAAAGCTGGGTGTCCGGGGGAGACATCACATGTCGGCAGGTTCTGTGATGCTCCCTGAGCTGTAAAGCCAGCAAGTTTTTATTAGCGATTTTCAAAAGGGGAGGGAGTGTATGAATAGGGTGTGGGTCACAGAGATCACATACTTCACAAGGTAATAAAATATCACAAAGCAAATGGAGGCAGGGTGAGATCACAGGACCACAGGATGGTGTGAAATTAAAATTGCTAATGAAGTTTCAGGCACGCATTGTCACCGATAACATCTTATCAGGAGACAGGGTTTGAGAGCAGACAACTTGTCTGACCAAAATTTATTAGGCGGGAATTTTCTTGTCCTAATAAGCCTGGGAGCGCTACAGGAGATGGGGCTTCTTTCGTCCCTTTGGCTTCGACCGTAAAAGACACCTGCCTCGAGGGGCCATTTATAGACCTACACTCAGGGCACATTTTCTTTCTCAGGGATGTTCTTGCTGAGAAAAAGAATTCAGTGATATTTCTCCTATTTGCCTTTGAAAGAAGAGAAATATGGCTCTGTTCTGTCCGGCTCACCAACAGTCAGACTCCAAGTCTTATCTCCCTTGTTCCCTGAACATTGCTGTTATCCTGTTCTTTTTTCAAGGTGCCCAGATTTCATATTGTTCAAACACACATGCTCTTCAAACAATTTGTGCAGTTAATGCAATCATCACAGGGTCCTGAGGAGACAATCATCCTCCTCAGTTTACGAAGATGATGGGATTAAAAGATTAAAGTAAAGACAGGCACAGGAAATCACAAGGGTATATTGATTGGAGAAGTGATAAGTGTCCACGAAATCTTCACAATTTATGTTCAGAGATTGCAGTAAAGACAGGTATAAGAAATTATAAAAATGTTGATTTGGGGAACTAATAAATGTCCATGAAATATTCACAATTTATGTTCTTCTGCCACGGCTTCAGCCAGTCCCTCTGTTTGGGGTCCCTGACTTCCCGCAACACCTGTCTCTACTAAAAATACAAAAATTAGGTGGGCATGGTGGCGTGGGCCTGTAGTCTCAGCTACTCGGGAGGCTGGGGCAGGTGAATTGCTTCAACTTGGGAGGCAGAGGTTGCAGTGAGCCGAGATCATGCCACTACACTCCAGCCTGGCTACAGACCAAGACTTCGTCTCAGCAACAACAACAATGAAAAACAAGAATGTTCAGGTCCTACCTGTGACAGAAACAATGACAGAAACTAGTGACCAGTCAGTTATTGCAATCGTTAACAATTACTAATATTTATTTATTTAGTACTTAGTATGGGAACAATTCTAGGTGTTTTAGAGAAAAACATATCATTTCATTTCATTCTCGTAATAACCATGAGGAAACTCTCATTACCCCAGTTTATGCAGGGAAGAAAAGAGAGGTTCAAAGAATTTAAGCAGCTTGTCTGAAGTACCCAGGTGCTCTTCTTCCTCCTGAGTCACTATTTCCTGAGTGAGCCAGCTGGCTTTCCCTTCACTTTCTTTGAGAACTTGCTCAAGCACCTTGTCAGTGAGGAATCCTGTGTCCTTCCTTTGTAAAGTTAGCTTCCCAACTGTCCTAATATCTTTATCTATTTTTCACCATATAATGTATCTAACATGACAAACTATGTATTTACTCAATTACTTGTTGACTGTCTTCCGTGTCCCCCATTAGAATATAAGATCCTCAAGGGTAGCAGATTGCCTGATATTGTCTGTTTTTTTCACCCCTTTACTTATTTCAACACCAGGCACAAAGTGGACATTTAGAAAATATTTGTTGAATAGATGAATGAAGGGAACACATAAAACTGTGTTAGAAGTTTGATTTAAGGACTTGTCCCTAAGCCAGCAAACCTATATCCCTTGCTAGACAGTCAATCAGCCCATGATGGCGTAGATCATATCTCTTCAGCTTTATATTCCCAATGTCTAGCACAGTGCAAAATAGAATTATGCACTCTATTAATACTTGTGTCTCAAGCATGGTTGGTAACCACGCTAGACATGGATGGAAACTTTGCCTCCACACACCTCAGATGGTGGCCCACTTGGGGTTTTCATTTTCCTGTCTGCTCACTCCTCTGTATTTGATGGCCAAAACTTGGATCTATGGGCTCCTGCATCACTCATTTATTTACTGAATGCATCTCTACTTCTCTCCCTTTTCAGGGCTGTTTTTGTCTGCACCATTTATTTGACATTTCTCATTTACTATTTTATCTTTAATTTTGTGTGCATTCATATCTTTTCAGTCCAACTTGATGTTTTAGTGATTTGTATCTCTCTGATATTTCTTTGTATCATTTATAGAAGGATGTGCCTGAATGAGTAAATGAATGAATGAATTTGATGGTGAAAAACGTTTTATGACAGGAAGTGAGAAAGAAGATAAAACAACATGCATAATGATTAAGTTGACAGAGTTAGCCACCTGAAGATTTAATTAACTTAAATGGAACTTACTTAATAGACTACTTATTGCAATCCCCCAAATACCTCTGGAACAGTGGTAGAGGTGAAACTTACAGCATCTTCTGAAAGCAGAATGTGAACAAGAAAACTCCGATAAGATTTTTTTCTAAGTTTGAGTTTGTTCATTCCTTTTTTAATTTGACTAGGTTTCATTGAGAAATAACTTTTAAACAAAAAAACTCTCAAATATAAAAATCACACGGAATGTTTTAAGTACATTAATTATTAATGTGTTTTTAGGCAGTGTTCCCTTTCTATGTTTATAAAATTATATGCTTGCTTTTCTGTTTCAGGATACATAATACTAAGGCGTGGGAACCACATTTGCAATGATGGGTTGCCTGAAGCAATGCTAAACTCATTTCTATGCATTCTATAGGAGGGAATGACTGGATGTTGAGAAGCTCAGAAAAGGAAAGTACTTGGAGAAATGAAGTATGTGGCCGGGTATGGTGGCTCATGCCTGTAATCCCCACACTTTGGGAGGCCAAGGCAGACGGATCACAAGGTCAGGAGTTCGAGACTAGCCTGGCCAATATGGTGAAACCCCGTCTCTACTAAAAATATACAAAAAACCAAAACAAAACGAAACAACAACAACAACAACAACAACAACAACAACAACAACAACAAAAACTAGCTGGGCATAGTGGCAGGAGAATCACTTGAACCCAGGCAGGAGGTGGAGGTTGCAGTGAGCTGAGATTGTGCCACTACACTCCAGCCTGGGCAACAGAGGGAGACTCCATCTAAAAAAAAAAAAAGAAAAAAAGAAATGAGGTATGTACTTTTGCTGGGAAAAAAAAAAATGCAGTCACAGTCCAATTTGGGGATATCCCAAAAGCACATAACTGGGGAAGCTTGTGCTAGTGCTCAGGAAGTATAATTCTTTTGAGAAATGACACAGTGCCTCTTAAAAACTATTGAGCTCTTACCAAAAAAAATGCTCAATGAATCACAAACAGAATGCATGTGACAAATGAAATGAATATAAGCAGTTCACCAAAGATGTATGATTCAGAAGGTTAACCCAGTTGCTAATGGTCTGATGAGCTGGAACAATTTTCTATCTAGAGAGTGCCAGAAACAATCTGAAAGTGATCAGAATAGGCATTTAAAGTCAAACCCAAAGTGTTCGTCATATATTCAAAAACTACTTTCTGACTTGTATAAATTAATTTCACAATCTCCTGATAGGTTTTGGCTCACAATGTCAAATTTTGGCAACTTAGGGTTGTTATCTATTTTATTTGCCTCTAGAGAGAAAAGCTCTCACCCAGATGCAGACATCTGTTTGCTCTTAGCGCTATTGTTTCTTTCTGGGCTTGCCAACTTTGTCTATTGAAATATGGTATTTAAAAATTCTTTCAGTATGACACCCTAAGGATAGCTTGTAATAAAAAGTGACCCTCTAAACAAAGTTGGGCAAAATAATTTTGAGAACAAGAAAGCAGGTCAATATGAAATGGATATGTTATACTCAGAAATGGGATCCGTGAGTTCTTGTAGTCTCATTTAACAAATATCTTTTTGATAGGCTCAATGATAAATCAATAAAAATGTGTTAAAGAGGAAATCCCTGATACTTAAAAAAATTATTTGTTGATTTAATGTAATTTGTCATTAAAATAATTGCCTCTAAAGATAGTATATCAAGCACACTAATGAATTAAAAGTGAACTTAGCAGTTAAACAAATTTTCATGTTAAACATTAAACCTACTTTGAAAATTCACACATTGCTAGATTCAATTTAAAAATTAACCTCAAGCCAGTTTAGAGATGTACATACTGTAATTTTATGCATTACAAAAGTTCTAATGTATATTTGTAACAATTCATTTGGGAATATAAATAACCATAACAACACCAAGAAAAAAGGGGACATCTGAAATTTATTTATCTAAGTGATACAGATTTCTAACAATATAAGATCCTTTAGGTTGTCTTCAAAGACAGAAGTAATAAGCAACTACATTGGATTGGATGTGCTAAAGACTAAATATCTGCCATTAAGTCCCCAGAGCTCATGTCAGAAATGGCATGTTGTCCTCACAGAGATGTGGACTCAATGGTTTGGTAAATATTTTTATGTAGATGTAGACTCAGAGGGGACATTTGGCCGTCATGCTGGCAGCTTATTTTCAAATAGTCCAAAGAGTAAAGGAATGCTTATTTTGAAATTACTTTTCAGTTTAAGTACTTTAAAACCTAGTGTTACCCAATCAGAACTATGAGTGTGTGTTGAATTTTTTTTTTTTTTTTTTTTTTTTTTTTTTTTTTTTTTTTTTTTT
>NW_016809297.1:724250-752636 GCF_001698545.2 Rhinopithecus bieti | reverse complement strand
CANCGCAGACTGCTGTGTTAGCAGTGAGGGAGGCTTCGTGGGCGTGGGACCCTCCCGGCCAGGATTGGGATATATTCTCCTGGTGTGCCTGTATGCTTACAGCGCAGTATTGGGGTGGGAGTTACCCGATTTTCCAGGTGTTGTGTGTCTCAGTTCCCCTGGCTAGGAAAACGGATCCCCTTCCCCCTTGCGCTTCCAGGTGAGGCGATGCCTCGCCCTGCTTCAGCTCTCGCTGGTCAGGCTGCAGCAGCTGACCAGCACCGATTGTCCGGCACTCCCTAGTGAGATGACCCCAGTACCTCAGTTGAAAATACAGAAATCACCGGTCTTCTGTGTCGCTCGCGCTGGGAGTTGGAGACTGGAGCTGTTCCTATTCGGCCATCTTGCTCCGCCCCCCCGTCCGTGTGTTGAATTTAAAGTAATACATTAAACCTTCTTTTCTTTCTAGAGTAACAGAGCTAACAAACGTTAAAAGTGCCTTTTGCCACCACTTTAAGGCTGTTTAATCAAAATTAGAAAGACAATTAATGGGGAAATAAACCAGCATTCACAGGGAGAATGCAGGCCTGCAAAAGTGAAAAGGTTTTATTAAATAAGGAAATAGGGAAACACCTAAAATTGGTTGTTTATTTCCATTGTTCCTGGAAAAGAATTAAGATTTGGGATTCCAAATACCATCGGAAATGACTGCCTTTGGGGTACTATTGCATAAGGGAAAGGCTTAAATATCTAAAAATTAAATCCCATTGTCAGATGCATAACAATAAACAATGAGAAGGTTAAAATGACTCTGCTTTTCAAAGAGCTGAATCTCTGCCATGGTCAATAAATTAGATTACTCATTTCTAAATTGTCTAATGTTGCAGGAACTGACATTTACTTATAAAAGGAATATTTATGACAAAGTAATGATGCTCTTGGACTAGATTATTGTATGATTTTTATGCTTCCTGATAATAGATATGTGATTGTTTTATCATTACTACGTATTTTGGAGTTCTTTAGTACTTTGATTTAAGAAAAAAAAAAACTTTCAAGTTCCAACAAAATAGCAAAAATAGGTCATGGCTTTCTCCATGCCTTCTTCAATTTCCAGGAGTGTTATGTCTGACATGTGATTTGGTCGGATTGGTCCCCTGTGGGCTAGCTTTGACTGACTCATATGGCTCATCCCACTTCCCCTTCTTAAGGGTAAGGTTCATATCTTTAAGCAATTAGAAAAAAAAAAACCCACCCTATTGAAAATAAAACTGATGCTTGAGGTAACACATTAAGACTAAACTGCAGTAGATTATAGCCACTTATTCAATCAAAAGCATACAGTGTGGCTTTTAACTCCTACTCTGTTTTGAGGCAGGGAGGTGAAGCAGCCAGGATATATTAAATAACTGTACCAGAGAGAAGAAAATGCAGCAAACATGAGAGAATGAGATAGAAGGCAAACTTTCTAAACTTCTCAGCTTCACTGTGAATTGGCTTTGCTTGGATTGTAACTGGGAGGAAAACTGAAAAGGATAATGTAGTAGGTTTCTTCCTTGAAGCTGACAAGATTTATACTTTTTAAAAAAAGAATTTATACTTTTAAAGAAAAGCAAAATCTGTAAAAGGGGGCCTCATTTGTCAGATGTGGTCTTTGAGATTATCCCGCTACACTTGGCCTGTCTCTTTGTCTCTAATTTTCTAAATGCAGAAGTCATCCCTATTAAGCCCTCACGTGTCTGCTCAGCCCTGGCCTGCATGTCCTGTCTCAGGGTGACCGGTTATTAAGGGCTAGAGAAAATATTGGGAGTAAGTTCAGTAGTTCAAACACACAGCCTTACATTCTTTTTGTGGGTTCAGCCCTGGCCCTGTTGACCCTCAAGTGTCCAGGCCTGGATCCAGGTTTTGAGTCCCAGCTCTGTCACAGATTCTTACCACCGTCCTGGCCCCACCTCTTACGTGGCTTTGCAGCAGTACCCTGAAAACGGCTGGCTTTTCTCTCTGACGCTAGTGCCTTCTCATTTAGACTTGCTTTTATCTCATGTTCCAATCATGACTGGCTTGATATTATGAAACTTAGAGATCCTCAGATCATCTCCCTATACTGGCTCTGCTTTCTGGACACTTGACTGCATGGTTCCCTTTACTTGGCTTCTCCTTTGTCCATCCATTTTTCAGCTTCCACCAGCTTCAGGGGTCTGCCCAGATTCCTGACCTCTATCCCCATCCTGATATCTCCTGGCCAGGGCATGTGGGACCACACTGCCATCACCTGGGACGTTTACACCTTGTTTTATCCAAGTAAAATAGAAGTAAATAGATTTTGTTGTTGTTGATGATGATTATTAAATTTTTATATCTTATTGACATACTAAGATTGGCTTTAAGTCATTAAATCATAAGTCTTTAACAAAGATGATAAAAAATTCAAGTTATAATGATACAACAGGATCAAATGGAATTTGCCCCAAATGGTTCATACATGTTTAATATGTTTTTCATTTAGCTCTAAGCCATCAGTTTCAGTCATGTTTTCTGGTAGGAGAAAAGGAGTCATAGATTATTACATGACAGGCTCACAGAGTCATCAAATAAGTCATCTGATTGACTCTTCCTAGATATACTATAAGGTCTGATTAGGAGCACCCTGCCTGCCATCAAGTGAGGCGGGAGAAGGAAACTGAGCTGACCACTGCACATGTCTCGATAATTTCTTGCTATTTGGCAAAACTCTATGGGTTTCAGGGGGGTTACAAAGGGGGTGTTTTTAATAATTTCTAGAAGTTAATTCATGATACTAAAGGAATTTGTCAATTTTTTTTGTCAGAAAAAAAACTATGGTCTCAAATGGCTCATATATCCCTGTAAAAAATCAGATTGTGGAATGTAGAACCATCTGAATATAAGAGTATTAATTCACCCCAGTGCTGAGGTGAGTAAAGCTGGAGATTTTCACATCTTCACAGCAGGAGAAGAATTAGTCAAAGTTACAATGAATCAAAACTTGGAAAAGTTTCATATCAATTTCCTCATGAAATTGAATGTCTAGTAAACCTTTTCTAAAAAACCAGGATAACATATTTCTATGCTTTTAAAATGTTTTGAACATGAGGATCAATAAATAGGTTCTAGTAAAATTATTTTAGTTATAAAACAGGGAACTACATTGTGATTTCATTTTTATTCCGCTAAGTTAATACTGATCAATTCTCTAAACTACATTTATTAACAAAGGCGAGAATACAAAATATNATATATCCCTGTAAAAAATCAGATTGTGGAATGTAGAACCATCTGAATATAAGAGTATTAATTCACCCCAGTGCTGAGGTGAGTAAAGCTGGAGATTTTCACATCTTCACAGCAGGAGAAGAATTAGTCAAAGTTACAATGAATCAAAACTTGGAAAAGTTTCATATCAATTTCCTCATGAAATTGAATGTCTAGTAAACCTTTTCTAAAAAACCAGGATAACATATTTCTATGCTTTTTAAAAATGTTTTGAACATGAGGATCAATAAATAGGTTCTAGTAAAATTATTTTAGTTATAAAACAGGGAACTACATTGTGATTTCATTTTTATTCCGCTAAGTTAATACTGATCAATTCTCTAAACTACATTTATTAACAAAGGCGAGAATACAAAATATTAAGCCAAAAATAACATCGATTTGTAGTCCAGCTGATTTCTATCTGAAGATGCATTTCAAAGTTTGGTCATTTAAAAAGCAGTTCTCTTTAGTACTACTCCTTCATATTTAGGATACAAGAGAATATAGGAAATAATAGAATTGAATACTAAGAACTTTTATATCCAAATTTCTTATTTCTTTCTACAATAAATAAGTTTCACCAATCTTTTCCATCATAGCTATCTTAAACTTTTCTTTTTTTGAGGGGAGATTTCTTAATGGGAAAATAAAATCTATTTTACTGAACAGTTGGCTTTTAACAAACTGGTGAATCTGAAATTGGTACCAGGAATCCCTCACTGTGGAGGTAACCAATACTTATGAAGGACTACTGGATAAAATGATTTGGTGATTGGTATTCCTTATCTTCACCAAGAGATTTTTAAAAAAGGTGAATATAGGACAAGCAGGATATAATTTTGTCCTACAGTGAGTCCATGTAGAATTTGAAATTAGATATATTCTCTTAACTTTAAATCCCTTGCAAACTTAATGAGTGTCATAGATTTTGAAGTGTTTTAAAAAAACTTGCTGTATATATTTAGGGTTTAATATATGATGTTTAGATATACATGCATATAGTGAAAAGGTTACTATAGTGAAACAAATGGACATAGCTATCATCTCACAGTTACCCCTTTATTTGTATTCATTTATTTATTTTGGTAACAGGATCACCTAAAATTTCCTTTTAGAAAAAGTCCTGAGCACAGTACAGTATTTAAGAATAGTCCTCATGTTGTCCATTAGGTCTCTAGATGTGTTCATCTTCCCTATCTGATGTTTTACAACCTTTGACTCACATTTCCCCATTCTCCTCCTAATGCTATAACAAACATGAGTATACAATTTTTCCTTGATCTTATTTTCAATTCTTTTGGAAATATACCCAAATGTGGGTTTGTAGGATATTGTAATTATATTTTTAATTTTAAAAGGAATTTCCATATTGCTTTCTATATTGAGGCTATACTATTTTGCATTCCCACCAACAACAAAAGAGAGTCTTAGTTTCTCCATATCCTCACCAACACTTGTTATTTCCTCTTTTGACTTAAAAATAAAAATAGAAAACGATGTGAGGTAATATCTCATTGTGGTTTCAATTTTCTTTTTTCTAATGATCATAAGGATGCTGAACATTTCTCATGTTTCCTGGACATTTGTATATCTTTGTAGGAATATCTATTTAGCTGTGTGACCATTTTAAAATTAGATTGTTTTTGTTGTTGTTGAGTGGTAGGAGCTCTTGATATATTTTGGCTATTAACCCCATATCAGATATATGGTTCACAAATATTTTCTCATTACATATGCTGTCTTCTTACTGCTGATTGTTTCCTTTGCTGTGTGCAATTTTGAAAGTTTAATGTAGTCTATTTTGCTTTTTTTGTCTGTGCTTTTGGTGCCATATCGAAGAAATCATTGCCAACACCAGTATTATGAAGCTTTCCCCCTATGTTTTCCTTTAGGAGTTTATGGTTTCAAGTCTAATCCATTTTGACTTAATTTTTGTGTATTGTCTAAGGTAAGGTGCTAACTTTATTATTTTGCAGGTGGATGTTCAGTTTTCCCAACATTATTTGTTGAAGAAGCTACCTTTTCCCTATTGTGTAACCTTCACACCTTTGTGACCATATGTGTCAGGGTTATCTCTGGGTTCTCTATTTTGCTCCATTGTTCTATATGTCTGTTTTTATGCCAGTAACACTGTTTGGATTACTGTAGCTGCGTAATATGTTTTGAAATCAAGATGTGTGAAGTCTCCAGCTTTGCTTTTCTCTTCCAAGATGGTTTTGATTATTCAGAGTCCCATGAGATTCCATGCAAATTTTACAATTAAAAAATTAATTCCATTGGAATGTTGATAGGGAATTCATTGAATCTGTAGATCACTTTGGGTAGTATGGATGTCTTAATAAGATTAAGTCTTTTAATCCATAAACACAGGGTGTCTGCATTTTTGTATGTCTTCTTTAATTTCTGTCAGCAATGTTTTGTAGTTTTCTGTACACAAGTTTTTCACCTCCTTGGCTAAGTTCCTTTTTTTTTTTTTTTTTTTCTTTGGTTGCTATTGATACTATTGTAAATGGAATTGTTTTCTTTTAATTTTCGTAATCTACTTTTCAGATTGTTCATTGTTAGTGTATAGAAACACAACTGATTTTTGTGTGCTAATTTTATATACTGTAACTTTGCTAAATTGTTTATTAGTTCTAGCAGTGTTTTGTGGAGTCTTTAGGGTTTTCTATATACAAGAGATTTTTTTGTGATTTTTTTTTCTTTGTTCATCAACTATTGTTAGTGTATTTTATTTGTGGCCCGAGACAATTCTTCCAGTGTTTCCCAGGGAAGCCAAAGAACCTGTCAAAGAGACAGATACGTAGTAAATATTCATGAAATTTTTGAATGCATGCATGCATGCATGAGCAAATGAGTGAATAATCTGATGATGTTTATAAGCATAAAAATTTACTCTTAATGTAAGTTTTAAGCAGCTCTTTAATTTGAGATTCTAGAGCTCTCTCCATTTTGCTTTATCACCTAGAAATAGGAAACTACTTTTATGTCCCTAAACATGGTATATTGTTTCATGCCTTTATGAGCATGCTCATGTTGCTCCTTCTGCCTAGAATGGTTCTTCTCCACTGGTACAAATGGCAAGGTTCTGTGTATCCATTAGTACACAGCTGGGAGGCCAACTTTCCTGTAAAGGCCTCACTGCAACTCCCCTTCACAGAGGAAAACATCCCCCACTCTGAGCTATATGCATGCTTTTCACCTTGCATATGCTTCTGAGATTCACTGTACCATATACTTTTTTGTATATATCTTGATTATATTGGACGAATCTTTAGGGAAGGATCAAAGGCTTACTATTCTTTGTTTTACGTAATTTACACTATCTCTGGTATTCATCAGCATTTCAACAAGAAAAAGTTGAATATTATAGAAGCCAATAGAGGTGAGGATTAAGGAGGGGCTACTACTTAGTATCATAAGTAAGGAAATGATTCAGAGATACAATAATTAATGTGGAGAGTAATATTAATAGAAAAAATAATAATGCTAGCCTTAGATACAAGGGGATTTAGAGACAAGAGACTATATGATAACCAAGTGGATGATATAGTCATTTTTGTTACGCATAGAACATCTGCCTATAATAAGAATTGCTTTATTGATAATACATCTAATAGTTGAATATCTAATAACAAATATATGTAGAGGGCATTTTCCCTCTTTCCAGGTTTCATATATATGAAAACTCCCATTGCATTGTTTTAAAATTTGATATGCAACAATTGTGAACCACAATTTCAATTGGCCCTGAATTGATCACCATGATATTTAATCTTTTTATCAAATATTGTAAATTTGATCCTATAGTGTGGCTATCATGGAAGACAGTCTTTACCACAGACCTTGATGAGAGACTATGCTTATCACATGAAAGACTGGCATTAAGCAAACAGTTTGAAGTGTCAGGTATTTGTAATTCAAAAGATTAAGCATGAAGCTTTAGGAAAATACAAATGAAATTAAATGTGAACCGTTTAACCTCAAGTACCCTTTTCACACACCCAATTTACACGTTTGGCAAGTATGCCCAGGCTCAAAACCTTGAAACCAAGCATGCTGCAAAACCATATGTACATGGTTTATTAAAAATCAGTTACAGATGTATTGGACGAGTTCTAAAGTTGGTTCTGTAAGCAGAACAAGTGGAAAAGCAACATGGTGTGTAGAGATGTGGTTAAGATCATGAGTTCTGCAGTCAAACTCTTAGTTCAAAGCTCATTCCACTCCTTAATCCTATAAGACTTGAGAAAAGTTACTTAATTTCAGTTTTATCATCTATAGAACTTGAGATTTCAATAACACCAAGCTCAATGAGTAATTGTGAAGTTGAAATAAGATAATGTTTTGAATAGTGTCTAACACATTTTAAAGGCTCAATAAACATTTGCTGTTACTATTCTACACAAAGGGACATTAATGACAATATAACCAAATTAGAACAGAGCTATTTGTTAAGATTGTTAATAAGGCCTATTGTGTTTATTTTCTACTCTATGCCAGGTGTTGAGCAAGATACTCTAAGTAAATAATTTCACTTACCTTCACATTATGCTATGAGTATTATTAACCTTATTTTATAAAAGAGGAGATTAAGACTCAGAGATGTTACACAATTTGCTCAAGATCATGGAACTAATCAGTGCAGATACAGGTTTCAAACCCAGGTATGTTAGGCTCCTAATCCTGTACTCTTTGCATACTTTTTTCAATGGAGTTTAGAGTCTGACTGGAAAAGTTGAAGAGATGATCCTTCATTGAGTACTTGTTAATTGTACTGTTGTATGCTTTCACATCAGCCTATGCTACATCTCAAATTTTAATCAAATCGATTTCTAAACCCAGGAGAAGACACATGAAAAAAAGAGCACACCAAATATGGTTTCTCTAAAATAGCCCTGGATTCTCAAAAGGAATAACTGACCTTGGTGCAAAAGTTGAAACAATGCCCCTAATTCTGTTAGGACGCTTTATGAAATCTGGAGATCAAGAGCTTTGTATATCAAAATGCTCTGGGGCCAGAAAACTTCTCCCTCTATTCCATGGGGCAGTGAGGTGAATGGTGTACAACTAGGGACGGAAAGGGAGGCACCTAAACTACAATCAAAAGAGACAAGGTAATGTCTGGAAGTTAAAGAGGTAAGATGAAAGAAATTTCTGGATGGCCAGAGGTCAATGTAGAACCTATTAGAAGTTAATGTATAACTATCAATTGATATTACTTTCAAGGAAACATGGAGCTAAGCCCTCAAAAGAAGTTCTTTGAACATATTCTTTTCCTAAAAATACTGTCCTTACTCCCCATCTGTCCCCAGTCAGTATCAGAACTTTTCACAACTGTGGTTTCCATGGCTGCTCAACTTGAATTCAGTGTCTATGATTTTGGAAACCTAACATTTGACCCTCTGCTCTCACTTCTTACTAGCAAATCTCCTTTGTTCCCACTCAATTCCTCTTCTATTTACTGCCAATCAGAACTGTTAGAGCCAACAAGAAGAAAACTAAATAACCCTATTAAAAAGTGGGCAAAGGACATGAACAGACATTTCTCCAAAGAAGACATACAATCAGCCAACAAACATTTAAAAAATGCTCAGCATCACTAATGATCAGAGAAATGCAAAGCAAAACCACAATGAGACACTGTCTCACATTCATGAGAATGGTTATCAAAAAGCCAAAAATTAACAGATGTTTGTGAGGCTGCAGAGAAAAGGGAATGCTCCTAAACTGCTGGCAAGAATGTAATAATTCAGCCCCTCTGAAAGCAGTGTGGGGATTTCTCAAATCAAACTAGAACTACCCTTTGATCCCGTTAGTGGATATATGCTCAAAGGAAAATCAATTGTTCTACCAGAAATACAACTGCTCTTTGTTTATCACAGCATTATTCACAATAGCAAAGACATGGAGTCTACTCAGCCCATCAATAGTGGATTGGATAAAGAAAATGTGGTACATACAACCATGGAATATTACACTGTTATAAAAAATGAAATAACATCCTTTGTAGCAACATGGATGCAGCTGCAGGCTGTTATCCTAAGTGAATTAACAGAAACAAAAGAAAAATCAAATACCACACGTTCTTTCTTATAAGTGGGAGGTAAACAGGGGGTACACATGCACATAAAGACGGGAATAATAGGCACTGGGAATTCCAAAAGGAGAGAGAGGGGAAGCAGTTAAGGGTTGGAAAACTACCTATTGGGTACTATGTTCACTATTTGAGTGATGGGTTCAGTCGAAGCCCAAACTTCAGCATCCATGTAACAAACCTGTACATGTATCCCTTAAATCTAAAGTAAAAACAAAGTTGTCTTAGAGAAACTGAATTTCCAGTGTTTCTCTGAGATGTACCCCCACTCTGTGTATCTTTTCACTTCTTTTCCTTTTCTCCACAGGTTGCCACAACTCTAACTTTCCTGGCCGAATTCAAAATCTAAAATGCTGCATACACACACAAAAAAATAGGTTTCACTTCTTGGAAAGAGATGGCACTTGCTTTGTGGGTTAGGCTAGCAGGTGATAGACCAATCCAAAATGAGTAGGTGAGTAATAAAATAAATTATAAGAACACTGAGTTTATTAAAATACAATGCAAAGCACGTTATATTGGTTATTACATTCTTTGAAGTTGGTATTCTTATTTTCCTGATTTTACGTGCGAAGAACTGAGGCTTATGAAGGTCAAACACAGTATCAAAAAATCTAAGGCATCTGACGTTGGAATAATGTGGAGTCCTGACCCCCTCCTTGCCCAGGGTACTTACTGGAGGTAGCGGTGCAAGGAGACCTGCTAGGCGGCTGACTATATCCTCTTTCTTGATCTGGGTGCTGATTACATAGGAGTGCTTACTCTGTAAGCTTTCAACAAGTTTTATATGTCTTATATGTATGTTATAATTCAACAAATCTTTAAATTTTAAAAACTCGAATGTTAAAAATACTTGTTCAAAGTCTCTGTGGAAGAGTTGAAATACAATGGAGATCTGTCTGCCTGCAGAGCCCAAATATTTAAACTGAGCCCACTGCCTTCTATTTTACAGCCTCACCGGATAATGCAAAGACTGTGACATTGAATCGCCTTAAAATCTGGGGTTATTACTGTCTGAATAATCTCAGGGAACCAGACTGGTTCCTTTTATAGTGGAAAAATGGGCAAACAATCATTGCAGAAAAAAACATTTATTATGGATTTGGGCAAAGAGGATGTTGAAACTGAGTCTCAGCAGCTGCTGCAACAGGAACCAAGGCTTGCTTTCCAGGGGCCTCAAGGCTGTCAAAGAGAAATTACTTGACACTCAACGTGGAGTTTAGGTTTTTCTTCCATCCTAAATCTGGGTTGAGCACAATAAATTGGACTAAAATTCTACCACCCTGGACTGGACAACAGAGTGGAAATGAGGTTAATCTTCATTTAGACTCATTATTAGGAGCTTCACTCAGAAAGGAAAAGGATCCCCAAAAGCATCTAAGACAAAACGAAGTAGAAAAGAAAAGGAAAACTTCAAACCAAAAGGACTAGTCAGAGAGGTGAAAACCTATAGGGCACAGTAGACCTGAAACCACAGGAAGCTAAACAGAATGAGAAGGTTCTGTTTTTTTTTTACTGGGGGCAAGGTTTGGAAAGGTTTCTGAAGTGCTACTATTTTATCCCCAGGTAGGTGCAAACAATGTAGGGCACCAGCTGGTTTGGGCTCCTCTACGGTGGCATCCCAAATGGAGCTCCTTTTCTCTAAGCATTTAGTGACTACATGTTGCTTGTCCCACAGGGAAAAAGTGGGTCATAAAAATTGTTTTCTGTTTCCTAAAATGCCTAATAAAATGCCTTTACAAATTCTGCGTGTCTAGACTCAGTGACATAAGGCACACTGGTTTCAATAAAGCGTTTTACGAAGTATTTGACACCTGTCCACAGCTCTAGTTTGACCTTGGACAAATCCAGAAAAATATGGAAACTTCACTAGTACCTTTCCCATAGGTGTTTCCCAAGTTTCATAGATAAATAATCTCCATATTTTTTCCACTGAAATATTTACTTCAATGTCACTTTGAGGGTGGCAGGTCTTAGCTTAACCAGGTCATGGTTTTCCTTCCCTTCTGCAGAATTTGCATAAAACTTAAGGTCAGAGCAGGCCAACACACTGGTGGATCTCAGCAGTGCTTCCTTCTTTAGTTGTCTGAAATACTTTATGGCAGGCTGCACACAGCTCATCTTATTTCCATTGCTTTAGACACATAGGAGGTGCTAACATCATTTCATTTTTCTACCATAAGGGAGAGGCTCTGTCCCTCAGGAGATAACATATTTGGACTCAGCCTAGGAATTTAACACAAACACCATTTTAGTAACCGAAACTTTCAAATCCATGCTGGCAAAAAGGAAAGTCAAAAGTCAAAATCATTGTTGGTTACAAAATGAAATCAGTACAGGGAGAAAGAGTAATTGCCAAAAAAATTTCAACCAAATGTAAAACTTTTTTGTGTCTGACACTGTGAAAGGCATGATAAACGATTATGATAAAATGGCGATAAGGACCTTTCCCTTAAAAGGTTGTCATAAGATGAGAAAGATTGTATATAAAGCTCCCAGTGAATGTTAATATGTGCTAGACAATATTCTAAACATTTTACTTGTATTATTTACTTGTATTATCTTTTATTCTTCACACCTACCTAGGAGGTAGGTTCTCAACTCCATTTTACAGATGTAGAAATCCAGGTACAGAGAAGTCTGTATTTCTTGACTCATAAGTCAGGATTGGCACCCAGATATTCTAGCTCCAGAGACCACAGAATTAACCACTGCTTTTCAGAACTGGCCTCAGTGTAGAAAGGAGTTCTGAGCAAGGTCTTGACTGGTGGAACCTGACCAGGTGTGGGCAGCAGGAGATGTTCCCTGTTTCAGCCAGAGGGATCTTTCCCTCCCTCCCTGCCTCCCTTCCTTCCTTCCTTCCTGCCTGCCTTCCTTCCTGCCTTCCTTCCTTCCTTTTCTTCCTTTTCTTCTCTTCCTGTTCTCTCTTTTCTTCTCTCGTTTCTTTCTTTTTTCTTTTCTTTCTTTTCTCCTTTTCTTTTCTTCCTTCCTTTCTTTTCTTTTCTTCTTTACCTTTAAATGCAGGGTACACGTGCAGGTTTGTACATAGGTAAACTTGTGTCATGGAGGTTTGTGGTACAGGTTATTTCATCACCCAGGTATTAAGCCTGGTACCCAGTAGTTATTTTTTCTTGATCCTGTCCCTCCTCCTACCTTCCACTCTCCGAAATGCTCCAGTGTGTGTTGTTCCCCTCTATTTGTCCATGTGTTCTCATCATTTAGTTCTCACTTACAAGTGATAACATGTGGCATTTGGTTTTGTGTTCCTGTGTTAGTTTACTGAGGAAAATGGCCTCCAGCTCCAACCATGTCCCTGCAAAGGACATGATCTCACTGTAAGCGTTCCACTTGAAAATTGGCACAAGATAAGGATGCCCTCTCTCACCACTCCTGTTCAACATAATATTGTAAGTTCTGGGCAGGGCAATCAGGCAAGAGAAAGAAAGAAAGGGCATCAAATAGGAAGAGAGGAAGTCAAACTATCCATGCTTGAAAATTACATGATTCTATACCTAGAAAATCCGATAGGCTCGGCCCAAACGCTTCTTCAGCTGATAAACAACTTTGGCAAAGTCTCAGGATACAAAATCAATGTGCAAAAATCACCAGCATTCCTATAAATCAACAGCAGTCAACTCAAGAACCAAATCAGGAATGAACTCTCATTCACAATTGCTGCAAAGGAGGGATCTTTCTAACTGGTGTCTTTCTAACATAACTTATTTTATGTTCTTGCTTAAAATCCATTGGTCAAATTCAAACTCTGCCTATGTGTCTAACTCATACTGGGTTTTTTGTTGTTTTCTTGCTGTTGCATTTTTTGTTTCCTTAATGCATTATATTTCATTTTGCCATACTCTATTGGAGTTGCTTGAATATGTCTGTGTGTGAAAGACTAGAAGCCTGTGCAGGAATAGTCCATGTTTGTTGTCTCTCTGTTCTACTCCCAGCAGTAGGTAGTAATACTCAAAATATTAAATTAATAGTAAGGCATAGGACGGGCGCGGTGGCTCAAGCCTGTAATCCCAGCACTTTGGGAGGCCGAGACGGGCGGATCACGAGGTCAGGAGATCGAGACCATCCTGGCTAACACGGTGAAACCCCGTCTCTACTAAAAAAATACAAAAAAATTAGCCGGGCGAGATGGCGGGCCCCTGTAGTCCCAGCTACTTGGGAGGCTGAGGCAAGAGAATGGCGTAAACCTGGGAGGCAGAGCTTGCAGTGAGCTGAGATCCGGCCACTGCACTCCAGCCTGGGCGACAGAGCGAGACTCCGTCTCAAAAAAAAAAAAAAAAAAAAAAAAAAATAGTAAGGCATAGACACCAATCAACCAGAGTAGGCATCTGAAGTAAACAGCCAGTGGAATTCTGTCACTGTATAGCCATCAAACTGGATGCCAGACCAATAGTGGGTACTTATTATGAGTGAATGAAGGAATTAATAGATTTAAGAATCATAGCACTTGACGTTTTTTGCCTTCTGTTTGTCTCACCCTTGGCTCCAGTTATATCTTTTTTCTTCTAAATCACATATTTAAATTATATTTTATGAATCTTTAAAAGTGAACTTAAGTCCCTTCCATAAGGATGGAAATAAATAAGTACATAAAACTGTTGGTGAACACTAAGTATCATTTAGAATGATCATCTAAAGATTGCCAAAGTCAGAGCCGGAATGAAGACTAGGCTGTGAGTTATAATTCCTCCTTCTTCCAACTATCAAGCCTTCTGCCTATTGTAAAATTAGGTTCCTTCTGGTACCTAAAATTCTATCTAAGAGATTTATTTCTTGGAATTAAAAGTTTACCTTTCATAGATTAACTGCTGAATTGAAAATTATCCTGGAATGGGTAAATATTAAAGAATGCAATTACTATTAGAACCCTAGCCTTCATTAGTTTTATTGAATTTCTCTCTGATACCTTGAGAATAAAAAAATAAAATTAATTAAAAAGGTACACATTAAATAATGCTGCATATTTTGTATATTCATTAGAGTAAAGAGGGAGAGATTAATCTAAGGCTGTTTTCTAAATGCTAAATACAATACCTGACTACACTACAAGGAATGGGTCATGTATTTTACGCATGAATTCTGATGCCCAGATATTTAGGTTTTAAAAAACTTCCACTTGATTTAAATGCATGTCAGCTACTTTGTTTTCTTAATCTGTTGGAGGGTGGGGACAAGATGTTTTTGAAGTTCTTTTTTTTTGTCCTAATAGTCTAAGATTCTTTGATAAATCAGTTATAGGCACAAAGTCTAGGCAAGCTGAATTTGTGGTTATGGGCCAGTGGAAAAGAACTCTCTTCAGAATTATAGACAAACATTTGTGACCTTAAATGCACTTATACCAGGTTGGTAAATTCCATCATAACTCTCCTCCAGAACTTATAGCTAGTTGTATCAACGTTGATTTGTAGCTATAAGGTTGGCATTTGTACAACTATTTTTCCAAACAAGTTTCCCAATTACGTAACATATGGTTTAGTTGATATTAATCAAGGATGATTGAAGAAGCAGTTCTTCAATATTTATAGTGTGTATGTGAGTATTTGTGGGTGTGGACAAGGAGAAGGCGTAACTTCCTGTATGAATGTACCCTTAGAATTCCAGTTTCATTCTGAATGCTTTTATGATATGTTTTCTACCACGTAGGTGGGAAATTTTCAAAGTGTTCTCTCCTAAGATAATGAGAGTGGCTGTAGGGGAAAAAAGAACCATACAGTTTATACCTTCTGCCACATTAATTTATTTAATCTTCTAAACTGGCAGGGAGTTCTGTCTTCTTACTTCAAATTCCCATGTGCTCATTTAAGTATTCACCAGCCCTTTATGATGGTGTGTTAACAGATTCTAACTGTTCAACAGTCATGTAATGGTGATTTGCTTTCTTGACGTAACAGTTAATTCAGGCTTTTATCCTTTTGTCTATTTTTTAGTTTACCACTAAGAAGCATTATCCATAGTTGAACTTTGTTAAATGGACTGGTCATTTTAATAACTGAATTTTCAGGGTACATAATGCTTAACTCCCAAATATTTTATTTTGAGTCTTATCTTTGAAAGTAATTTAAAAAATAGTCTTTGTCCCTAGGGTAGCAGATACTATATGAGTACTCAGCCCATGATGCATTAATGTTTTGTTACGAGAATGTTATTCAACCTTGCTTCAATTCCTGAGAATTTTCTCTAAGTTTAGGGTGTCATTCTAAATGTCATTCCTAATTTTTCATGACTATAGATATAAAAGGTAGAAGATATTGGAAGGAGTCTCAAATCACTGTGAAGAACTGCTTCATTTCTGATCCTCCCAATATGGGCTACCAACCACAGCAGGCCACTGGAGTACTCTAGAACCTGGGGGTCCCGCTTCACTACTAATGTCATCTCACCCCTAAAATGATACCATGAGGCACTTGGAACAAGATGTCTCCTAGAGTCTGTCTTCTCGGATGCTCGGCACATTGTTTTGTACATCCTCCCCTGGGATTACCTTCTCATTGTCAACATCCCTCCCTTCTATGATGTTTTAAGCCTTTTTTGCATTGGAAATAGACCTCTATATGCCATCCACCGCTTGGAAGATTGCTCTGTCCAGCTAATTGCCTTCTCTGAAGTGTGATTCTTTCCAGAAGTAGTAGATAACCAATCCCTTTTTCCATAACCTCATCAGCATCTGATGTTCTTTTGCTTTTTAGTAATAGCCATTCTGACTGTTGTGAGATGGCATCTCACTGTGGTTTTGATTTGCATTTCTCTAATGATTAATTATGATAAGCATTTTTTCATATATTTGTTAGCCAGATATATGTCTTCTTTTGAAAAGTGTCTATTCATGTCCTTTGTCCATTTTTAATGGGGTTGTTTTTTGCTTGCTGATTTAAGTTCCTTGTAGATTCTGAATATTAGACCTTTGTCAGATGCACAGTTTTCAAATATTTTTTCCTATTCTGTAAGTTGTCTAGTCTGTTGATAGTTTCTTTTGCTGTGCAGAAACTCTTTAATTAGGACCCACTTGTCAATTTTTGGTTTGTTGTAATCGCTTTTGGGGACGGTCATTAATTATTTACCAAGGCTGATGTCCAGAATAGTATTCCCTAGGTTTTCTTGTAACGTTTTTATGTTGTTAGGCCTTAAAATTAAGTCTTTAATCCATTTTGAGTTAATTTTTGTATACGGTAAGAGGAAGGTGTCCAACTTTAGTCTCCTGCATATGGCTAGCCAGTTATCCCAGCACCATTTATTAAACAGGGAGTCCTTTCCTCATTCTTTGTTATTGTTGACTTTGATGAACATCAGGTGATTTAGATGTGTGTCTTTATTTCTGGGCTCTCTATCCTGTTCCATTGGTTGATGCACCTTCGTATCGATACCATGCTATTTTGGTTACTGTAGCCTTTTAGTATAGTTTGAAGTCAGGTAACGTATATCTCCAGCTCTGTTCTTTTTCCTTTGGATGGCTTTGGCAATTTGGGCTCTTCTTTGGTTCTATATACATTTTAGAATATTTCTTTTCTAATTCTGTGATTAATGACATTGGTAGTTTGATAGGAATAGTAATTGCTTTGGGCAGTATAGTCATTTTAACAATATTGATTCTTCCTATCCATGAGCTTCGAACATTTTCCTATTTGTTTGTGTTGTCTCTGATTTCTTTCAGCAGTGTTTTATAATTCTTCTTGTAGATATCTTTTACTTCCTTGATAAGCTATATTCCTAGATATCATTCTTTTTATTTGGCTATTGTAAATGGGATTGTGTTTTTAATTTGGCTTTAGCTTGAACATTATTGGTGGATACTAGTGCTACTGATATTTATGCATTGATTTGTATCCTGAAACTTTACTGAAGTTATTTATCGATTCTATCATATGTTAAGAGACATTTAGGTTAATTCTGTATCTTGACTATTGTGAATTGTGCTAAAGGGAACATGGGAGTGCAGATATCTACTAGACATACTGATTTCAGTTCCTTTGGCTTTAGATCCAGAAGTGTGATTGCAAGATCATATGGTAATGTTTAAGGAACCTACATACTGGTTCCATAATGGGAGTGCTAATTTACCATAATGGGAGTGCTAATCCTACCAATAGCGTATCTGTATCAGGGTTCCTCTTTCTTCATACCCTTGCTATCACTTGTCTTTCATCTTTTGATAACAGGCATTCTAACAGCTATGAAGTAATATCACATTATTGTTTAAATTTGTGATAAGTTGTCCTTGATTAGAGATGTTGAGTTTTTTTTTTTTTTTTTTTTCCATATATCTGTTGGCCATCTGTGTGTTTTCCTTTGAGAAGTGTTCAGGTCCTTTGTCTGTTTCTTACTCAATTTTTTTGTTTTCTTGCTATTGAATTGAATTCGTTATATATTTTGGATAATTAGTCCCTTATTAGATGTGTGTTCTGCAAATATTTTCTTCCGTTCTGTGGATTATTTGTTTGCTCTGTTAATTATTTCCTTTGCTGTGCAGAAGCTTTTTTGTTTGATGCAATCCCATTTTTCTATTTTTGTTTTGTTGACCATGCTTTGGGGATCATATCTAACAAATAATTGCCCAGACCAATGTCATGTAGAGTTTCCCCTATGTTTTCTTCTGGTAGTTTTACAGAGTCTTATGTTTAAGTCTTTAATACATTTGGAGTTGATTTTGTTGATGGTGTGAGATAAGAGTCCAATTTTATTCTTTTGCCTGGGGGGATGAACAACTGGAGTCATAAATTCATGGTTTTATTCTGCAAATATGTGTTTGCTTGTCAGGCTTGTTGGATGTTCCAGGTATTGTGCTACGTGCTAGGGTAGCATAGTTAAACTAATAATGAGCAAGACATAGTTAAGAAACGTTCAGTTTCTTCACTCCAGAAATCTACACAGATAAGAAAATGAACAATTATAGAGAAAGCAATAATCAAAGGTAATAAGGGAACAGAGATAAGGGATCAGCTAACTTAGAGACACACATCACAGAGGAGGTAATGTCTGACCCACGTCTTGAGTGTTCTGACGCATGAAGGGAAGACAAAGGGTGATAAGATGATAATAGGAGATGAGGACATTCCAGTTCTCAGCACAACATTGGGAGGGCCTTTGGTGTGCTGAGAAAACTAAACCTTACATTGAGAGCAACAACTTCTTCTGGCTATTTGAGGTGATATTAAGTGTATAAGGGTTACTAGATTCCTTACCAAGGAATTCAAAAGCAAAGGGGAGTTATGAAAGAGACATGTTGGCTGGGCATGGTAGCTCACGCCTGTAATCCCAGCACTTTGGGAGGCAGAGGTGGGCAGATCATGAGGTCAGGAGTTCGAGACCAGTCTGACTGACATGGTAAAACTCCATCTCTACTAAAAATACAAAAATTAGCCAGGTGTGGTGGTATGTGCCTGTAATCCCAGCTACTCAGGAGGTTGAGGCAGGAGAATCACTTGAACCTGGGAGGTGGAGGTTGCAGTAAGCTGAGATTGTGCCACTGCACTCCAGCCTAGGTGACAGAGTGAGACTTCATCTCAAAAAAAAAAAAAAAAAAAAAGGAAAAGAAACATGTTAAGACTTACACTTCCAAGTTCACTAAGGCTTAGAAACAGGGAATTTTTGTCCCGGGATGAAGATGAATAGGCCGATAGAGAACGCAATGATTGACACGTAGCAGGTAAGGTGAAGGCTAGGTTTCTAGTTTGAATGAATAGGCAAAGAGTATGCTCCCAAACTGACCAGATTAGGATTAAAAGGAAATATATCACCCTCAAACCAAGGATGGCAGACAAGAAGAAGCCATGGATAATACAGAATTAAGTTTCAGAAAAGATGACCAGGTTGTCCTGGCCAAGCTGTGTTGCCACTATGTCAGAGGGTGCAGCCGCCTATGGGGACTCCTATCTGGGAACCTTGACTCATACCCATTCTTCTTTTAAACTTCACTGGCTCTTGGGAAATCAGTGTGCATCACAGTTCCTGACAAATTAAGAGTCCAGAGAATACAGCAATTTTATGATCTAATCATACCAATGTTTCAAGTTGTCATAAAGTTACTAAATTTGTATCTAATATCATTTAAGTAGTAACTAATATAAAAGTATTTCAGCATCAGAATTTAAAATGTGAATCTGTCATTATGCATACAGTTTTCTATTCACAGCAGTTCTACTTATATCCATATACACATGATGGGCTTTGCCACTTGCACATATTGAAGCTAGGATGTCAGCTGGATAGGGCTCACAATCTCAAACTCATGGAAAGTTTGGTAAATTTATCCCTAATGCCTATTCTTGTAAATGACAGATTTTTCACTGAAAACAGGGAATCAAGACAAGCATCCTATATAGACTTCTCAAAGATCATGAAATGATTCTAAGTATGTGCAAAAAAAAAAAAAAAAAAAAAAAAAAAAAAAAAACTCAAGATGCCTGTCATGAATCTCTACAGAACTCTGTCTGAATTCCATGTTACAAATGCTTCCCAATTATGGTAATAAGATATGGAAGAAAATATAAGAAGTAACAACTTTTTATAGCACACTAGTATATCATAAACACATATAGTATTCATTTTATTACTATATTGTTCTTCCTTTAATCACATAATACTTAAATTATTTAGTTTAGAAAGATTATCTGTAATTTTTTAAAAACTCAGTCAGTTCCATAAGCCTTTATAAATATTTTCTTTGGGGATATGAGATTCAACTGACACCATTTTTTCTTTTTCTTACTGAAGAGTGCCTTTTCAGGAATTAATTCTGCTGTTTGAGAAGTATCTAAGTCTTTAGAGGATGTAAAGGTATGGAATATACTCACTCTGCCTCAATCTTCCATGGGAACTCATATTCTTTTTCTCTAGCAATGGTTGGAGCATGTGTTTTGCAGCACCCCTGGGAATAAAAAGAAACAAAACCTATTCTGCCATTGGCATCCAGCTTCCCCAATGTTTTCCTTTGGTAGGTAGCTAGTAGAATGAGAAGCCGGGAAATTATAGCTACAGTCAGTCATTCCTTGGTATATGTGGGGGATTGGTTCTAGGGCCCCTGGAGTATAACCAAATCTGTGTACACTCAAGCTCTGCAGCTGGCCCTTTGGAACCCACATATAAGAAAAGGCTGCCCTTCATACATGTGAGTTTTACATCCCAAGAATACCAAATTTTCGATCCCTATTTAGTTGAAAATATGTGCATATAAGTAGACCCTCGCAGTTCAAACCCATAGTTTTCAAGGGTCAACTGTACTTTAATCTCCATGTTCATCAGCCAAATATACCATGCAATTGCAAAATTCTGAAATCAGTATTTCCTCCTAGGGAATTTCCTTGACATTTACTCTCGTTCTTGTTGTCTAGATAAAACAAAACTGTGAAGAATTTTAGAGAATCCTGTCTGGATAAAACACAATTAGATAATTTCCGATTGCATTAGAATAATGATTAGACATTCTTTTCATTGCATAGTATTTTAATATCTTTTATTGTTTCCCCAGAAAATGTTATTTATATATGATTTTCCATATTGGCATGTTCAGTGCTTTCTTAAATCAGCCATAAAAGTGAAACAGCCAGATAATTGAACACAAAGAAAGATGGGTGTTTGGACTGTTCTTAAATATCGTATTTTAAATTTCATACATTTGTGATCAGTGCGATGATGCTTTGAGGTCAATAAGAAACCATTTTCTGCTGGGCATGGTGGTGCATACCTATAGTCTCAACTGCTCTGTAGGCTGAAGTAGGAGGATCGCTTGAGACCATTTCTGGGCTGTAGTGATCTACACCAATTGGGTGTCTGCACTAAGTTTTGCCTCTATATTATGACCTTCTGGGAGCGGGGTACTGACCCAGTTTGGAGATGGAACTGGTCTAAACTCCTGTGCTGATCAGTGGTGCCATGGTGGCTGTGAATAGTGAACTGCCACTGCCCCCCAGCCTGGGTAACATAGCAAGATGCCATCTCTGAAAATTATTTTTTTCTCATAAAGGGAATACATTTCCCAGCCTTATCTGCTGCCTACCTCATGCTGATCAGTAGTGCGATGGTGGCTGTGAAGAGTGAATTGCCACTGCTCCCCAGACTGGGTAGCATAGCAAGATGCTGTCTCTGAAAATTATTTTTTTCTCAGAAAGAGAATATATTTCGCAGCCTTATCTGCTGTCTACTTCCTCAATTCTTCCCCCTCTCATGACAGCTGACAGCAAAGGCCCATGATTTAGGATCCTCTAAAATCCCACCTGGGAAATGGCTTCTTGCTGACAGTAGATTTTCAAAGCTAAAATCATGTACAAAAAGCAATGGTTGTTTTTTTGAATAATAGCTACAACATAAAATAGAGTAGAATTGCTTTCATTGACTAATGTTTGGTTTGTTAGTTTTATTCACTCAACCTACAGCAATGACATAGCCAGAAACTCCCTGTTCTTAATGACGTAGTGGGTTCTCTGCCTGATAAAGGGCACCACTGTGCTTCAGGGCGCAGCTGCATAATTCCTCTGGCCTTGGGTTCAAATTTCTGTTCTGTTATTTGCTAGGTACATAACCTTGGGCAATTCACTTCACTTTTCTCAGTCTTTGTTTTCTCTTTTGTAAATAGTGAAGAATTCAGTAACTACTCAGGCTGCTGAAGCATTAGCATAGTGCCTCATATATGATGGTTAATTATTATAAGTAAGATAATAACACTTTGTTATTATAATTATTACTGCTACTCTTTGACCACCTTGGGGGGAAAGAAAACCACAAAGATAATCCCCCTTATCATGAGCACTTCCTCTGTTGAAAAGCTCAGTAGAATTCATCACAAAGAGGCTCGGATCAGATAAGAGGCCAGTCATATACTAGTCTTTGGCCACCTCTGAACTCCCTTGAGCATGATATTTGCTGCACAGCCCTACACAGCAACCATGGTAAACTGCAAATTTGTGGAAAAAAAAAAAAACAAAACAAAAACCCAAACACAACATAACGTTGTTGGCACAAATGCTTACATGTTGCCTTATCAAAATGTTGCCACCTGTAGGTCTTCAACCTTGTTTTGAAAAATAACACTTTTAAATTCTTAGAGAAAATATCCGAAATGGCAGATTCAGCATCATTCATGATCAATTTTTGTTTTACTGCATAGGGGAGCCCTGAGACTATTTTCTTCAATAGTTGAGTTGCCTCCATCATAGGTATGACTGAGGGAATAGAAGGATGAGAATTAGCAGAAATTTAAAGGAGCATTGTCAGTGAAAGTTATATAAATTGAATAAAAGTAGAGTGATATTAATGATTTACCATTTAGATGGACTTTTTCTGCTAATTTAGGTCTCCCTTCCTATCCTGCCTCCACATTCCCCAATCCTAATACATATTTGCTCGTGCCTTTTGTGCTGTTGCCATAATAAGCAGCCCAACCCCAGCCCTTATCTGCAGGAAGGAAATTGGGGGTAGCAATAGCTGAAGAAGAACCAAGTTGAACACAGCTATGAGCAACACTGATAAGCACAGGGACACGTCACATATGTGGGATGGACTACATAATATATGGGACCCAGTGGAACATAAAAATGTGGGGTCCCTTATTAAAATATGATTTAGAACTTCGAGATGGTGACAGCCAATCATTAAATCAAGGATCAGGCTCTTTTAAGTATGGAACCCTGTGAAGATGCACAGGTTGGATGTCCATGCAGCTGGCCCTACACATTTTTCCTTCCCTCTTACTGCTAGTCTTATCTGTACAGGAATGGCCTCTGGTGGTCCAGCCTTTAGCATGTCCGTGGAAGTTTACCTTATTCCAAAACCAAGTAAGTATTCAGGTTTTAATGCCAGAGACATGATCTAGCTAATGGTTTAGGATTAAATGATTCTTCTTTTCTAAAGCCTCAGGGACACACCTTTTAATCAACTGTCACCCCCCACACTGTCTGAAAACTAGACATAGTGTATAATATATGAATGTATAGGAAAGAAGAACCTTCAGGAGTTACTTAATTCTCGGCATGCAATGGAAAATATAAACGGAAATATCATTGTAAGAAGGCAAAAAAATTCAACAAGGGAATCATGGACTTCACATATATTATTTTAATTTGAATCAATTATCTTAAAGACCCTATGAATATTTAAGTGTTGTTTTTTCAAAGGCTACTGTACAGTGAGTTATACAAGTAAAACTGGAAAACTCTTGACATTCTTAATATTTGTGAGTTGCATGCCCCTCTGACAACCTGATGAAAGTCATAAAACTCATCCAGGTAAATATCTATTCCCATAAACACACACAGACACACTCACACATGCACACATGCACACATACGTGCATCCCAAGCACCTTGAGATCTATTCAGGAACTTGAGGTTAAACAAATCCTTGCTCTGAAACAAAACTTCTGTTACTGATGCTGAAAGACTCAAAGAGAGCTATTTTAAAACAGAAATAAAGATACAGATTTTATCTTATAGCTAAATGAAGTTAAAGAAATAAGTTGGGGTCAGGTCATAAAGGATCATGCTAATGTTTTCTTAAAAAATGTTTGGTGCAGAAGAATTTTAATTACAGACATGTCATTACACAACTAACTACGTCAGTATTCAGCTCTCAAAAATAAATGTATTTTCTGCATAGCCAAAAGAATGATTTTACATCTAGCAAAATTAATGATTTCTTAATTTCATTTTAGACCCAGCCAAAATCAAATTTCCCCAATTTTTTCCTGCTTTGTCCAAAATCAAGATGCAATCTAGGATCATGCATTGCATCTAGCTATTATATCCCTTGAGCTGCATTTAGTCTAGAATAATCAAGGTTGGTTTCTCATCATTTATTGGAGAGAGCAGATCTCTGAATTTATCTGATGGCTTCTTCTTAGTGTGTTTTAAATCTAGCTCTCTCTCTCTCTTTTTTTATTAATTAGAAGTTCAATCTAATGGCTTGAACAAATTAGCTATTTGGGGCTAGAATGCATCACACCTGATGCTTTATTTAACTGCACTACAATAAGGATAAAGTCTGTCTCCTGTCCCACCACTACAACTGCTGACACTGGACGCTGAAACCACAGAGCCACAGTCCAAGCCCTCTACTGTACTGTTCTCTTTTTCCTTTATGATCAAAAAGTAACCTGTGTAGTACAACTATAGCATTGTATAGAGTTTCAATTCTCCTTCAACCATTTACCATGTTGTTTTAATTCTAAATGAGAATCTATGAATGAACCAATTACTGCAAAAGTGTGATTTTTTTTCTAATTCTACATTCCTTCCATGTTAACTAGACGTTCTCTCATTATCTGGGGATACTGGAATTATCAATTTCCTGTTGAAAAAAACAGGATAAATAGTTTTTAAATCATTCATTTTCTAAGAAAAGATTTGGTTTAATATCTAACCCAAATTATAATATATACATTTTGACCTTTAAAAAACTGTTTAATTGTGCATTGAGGGATATAAAATCACTTTTAAGCCAACTACAAAAAATTATTCTTTTTGATGTTCAATATATCAAAACACTGGCTTGTGGGAATGCTTTCAAGGTGTGTCTACTTTTAAGATAACAGCATTCAATTTTGAAAAATATCTTGAGCTCAAATTATACCAGGATTGGTCTGTACCTTTTGTGTCCCTAGTCAAGAATCAACCATTTCTTCAAGAAACTGATTCCTTTACTGGGGAATGATATCAGAGACCGAAATGTCAGTCTAAGTATACTCATTGATACTGGGGGTGAAATTCCATCTAAGCCATATCAATGGACATGGCAAGAAAATAAATATATTTTTAAATCATAAGTTCATTCGCAGATTTTGAGTTCAATACTAACAATAAAATACCTTTATATAACTTCTTTAATTTCGTAATTGTACCTCTTTTCTCCTGAACATTGAAAATCTTGTTATCTAATAGTTAATAACATTTGTTGGTTTCTGTGCTTGTCCTCAGCCTGTTTTCCCTCACATCAAATAGGGGAAGATACCCTTCCTTTAGTCTATCACCTTTGCAGGCTCCCATGTCAGCCAATATCAGTCACTGGTGGGACTGGGAAGTAGGACAAAGGAAGTAGCCAGAGTATTTCTACCTTTTCTCTCTGTCATGGAAGATGCTTCTGGATATGACTGCTTCTCATCTGTGGTTTCAGTTCTCCAGGATAGGCTGACCTTAGCTCCAGCTGCAAACAGGTGATCTGGTCCTCTGGACTTTGAAACTCATCTTTATGTTTTTTTGCTCCTCTAACCTAAGGTTGGAGAGGCTTCCTGCGTGTCTAAGATCTGGGTGGCCTCATTATCTCCTCTTGGCTTCTTAGTTCTTCCATTACCTATGTAGCTTATTCTCTAAATTACATTCCCTTTTGAAAAAGAGGGTTTTATTGTCCTGGCTGGATCCTGATGATAGAGCTTTATAATATTCTTCAAATAAAGTAGTTATTAAATAAACACTCCTAACAGTAAAACTACTAAAGAAAGTTTAAAATGCCTTTGTTGTTTTTTTCCCTAAAGAATGCGTCCCTAAAGATGTAGTCAAAGATCTATGCTCCAAAGTTACTTTAAATATCCTTTCTTTTTGTGATGACATTAACAATTTATATACAGTAATGTACATTTGTACATTTGCTTTAGTGTGTTTCTAATTTGTAGGGATCTCTTCTACTTTTTTTATCTTTTTTAAAAAAATTAGAGCCATGCATTTACATGGTACAGAAGTCAAAACTAAAATGTATACATAGGTGCCTCTCCTGATTTTTAAATGTGTACATAGATGCCTCTCTTGATCCTTCTCACTTAATTTCCCCTCCCTGCTCTTCATAATTAACCATTTTATTAGCTTTTGTTCATCCTTCCAATATTGTTCTTTTTGCAATACATATATTTCCTTTATTTCTTGTATAAAGGATAGTATGAAAAATACACTATTTTGTAAATACTATTTCATTAAATAATATTATTCCAAAAAATCTCCCCAGAGCAGTACATAGAGATGGTCCTCATTCTTTTATGCTGCTGCATATTAATCTCTATTATATGAATGTGGCATAATTAATTCAGGTGATTCTATATTGCTAATTTCTTGTGTTATTTCCCATTTTTTGCTATAAAATAATAGGAAAATGATCAACTTTGTTCATATGCCATTTTAGACTTCTGTGGGTGTATTTATAAGATAGATTCCTAGAAGCAGGATTGCTGGTTCAAAGTGTAATGCATGTGGACTCTGGTTAGATTTGGCAAATTCTCCTCCACAGGGCTTGTACCCTACAGGAATCCTACCAACAATGCATTCAAGTGCCTATTTTTCTGGTGTCACCAACAGGGTATACTGCTGGGGTTTTTTTGTTTTGTTTTGTTCTGTTTTGTTTTTGCCAGTCTGCTGCGTGATGAATGATACCTCAGTGTATTTGTTTTGTTATGTTTGAAGTTGAACATATTATCACATGTATAAAAGCCATCTGTTATTTTCCTATAACTTATCTGTTCATATGCTTTAACATTCTCAAAAAAATAATGGGAAAAAACATTGGCCTAGAAGTTAGAAGATCAGGCCCTATCATAATTTTTCAATTCTCTAGTCATGGTTTTCAAGCAGACCATAAACTTTCTCTGAGCCTTAGTTTCTATCAGTCAAATGGTTTTGACATAAAAAAAAATAGTATATTAGTATTATTTTGGAATTTATAATATATATTCACTTCTTCTTTATCAAGCAATAATTTATATTTCACGTTTGATTCAATATTTTTCCCCTCCTCTCTCTTAACCTTTGGAGTCTATGTCCTGTAGCTTAAAATCATCATAACCTTTGGAAAGAAAACTTTCATGATTTTCAGATGTCCCATTTCTACTGGTGATAGTGAGGTAAAAGGGTGTCTCCTACATAAAATTCAACAACCAGAAATTCATTTTACTTTTAATGTTATGCTTTCTTTTATTTATTTGGATTAAAATGGAGAGATTTCACAGATTGGAACATATTTACTACTCTAAAACCTGAAGACTGGTGTAAAAATGCCAAAGGAAGATGATAAATAAGAATCCTAATTCTGGTATTGTCTTGATTGGACAAATACCAAAAGCACTGAACTGCCTCTTCCTGAAATTTCCGTGGGTCTGGGTGGTGGCTAGAGTGCTTTGCCATTGCTGGATGTGTCCTCAGTCAGAGTCCAAATTTCGTTCTGATTGTTGTTTCAGGAATCTTCCTTAAAAAAATTAGAATAGTAAGAGAAATGGTAAAAATTCAGTCTTCTTAGAATATTAGCTTTTTTGACACTGTTAATTGGTAAAACTCTTTGTCGAAGGAGAAATGACAGCTGTTTACGTAACCAGATTCCATTCATTTTAATTATTGCTTTTGGCAGGGTACAAAGAGTTTAATCTTTCCTAAATCCCTCTGTAATGTCTGCTCTCTAGAAGGTTCAGTTACACTGGACAAGATCATCATCAGCTACTTGCTATGCACTGATGGCGATGTTACTTGATACAGTTAAGCTAGTTGAAAGGGTAATTACTAGCCAAAGAAATGTGAGATATATGCTAATCCAAGTTCTCAAACAGGCTTCTCAACATATATTTAGATCATTTACCTTAACTTTTACTTATATTTGCTGATACACATCAAATATCCCATCATAATTTCCTCATTTGCCCACTGTATATCTAGATTTTTTTAAAGCAAAATGTAACAAACAAAAGTAAACTGACTAAATAAGTAGACCGGTATCTTTTAGTCTGAATCTATAAATATGTAGTATTGTACTGTACTGTGTTATTAAGTTTTTTAAACTATAGAATTTTGTAGAACAGTAATTTTGTATACTTTCAACTTAAAAATACTAAATTAAATGAAAGCCAAAGTTTTAAATTTGATGATCATTTGGTAAAAATAACCAGAGAAGACTTAATTTCTCAAACTTCCATCCAAATTTTTTTCATAACAATTGCATTAAATGCTTATGTGGTATTTTGTTTTCTTTACTCAGGAACATCTCCACTTAAATTCAATGTTCTGAAAGACATATATGATGTTTCTTGTAAGATTAATAAGATGAAGGAAAAGGACAGGAAAACTCAAGAG
>NW_016809297.1:717474-723543 GCF_001698545.2 Rhinopithecus bieti | reverse complement strand
TGATGAGTCGAGAGGCATAATAGTTTACAGTTAGTTCCTTTTATTTGGACTAATGGCTATAGGTGGTTTATTTGGCTAAACATGATACTGAGTCATTAGTAAAAACATTCCATTGAGTATATAATTATTGGGCACATGAGAGAGTAGCATAGGAAATATATAATTAATTGTATACATTATACTAAAACAAGAATGTATATAAAAGAAGTTGACTCCATATCTTGAAAAAAATTTTAGAGATTAAAGGAACTCCCACAACAACAAATGTTACTAACATGGTAGTATATTTGAAGATTGTGATTTAGAAATGACTTTGTTTACCTATGTTTTTTAAGATGGAGTATCATTCTGTCACCCAGGCTGGAGTGTAGTGGTGTGGTATGATCATAGTTCACTGCAGCCTTGAATTCCAGGGCTCAAGTCATCCTCCTGCCTCAGCCTTCCAAGTGGCTAGGACTACCGGCACCTGCCACTGTGCCCAGCTAATGTTTTGTTTGTTTTTAGAGATGGGATCTTGTTTCATTGCCCAGTCTGGTCTTGAACTCCTGGACTCAAGCAATACTCCCATCTCTGCTGATATTACGGACATTAGTAACTGTGCCCTGCCAGAAATAACTTTTAATAGAGTGATAATTTGAACTATTTTTCAAATATTCCATTAATTATTTCAACATTTTCCAAACTATTAGCTGTGATACATGGATGCATGATGACATTTACAATCTTTATCTTTATTAAAACTCCTGGATTTTTCCATTAGCCCTTTGGTACTTTCAGTTCTATTGCTCAGTCAAACAATTGATCAACTATTTACTAGTACCTACTATAGATAGACTCAGTACTTTGCCACATGCTAAGGATGGGACATACATATGTATAACACATAGTTGCCAAATTCAAGGAATTTACAAGTGTTTAAGGAACAAAATAAATTGATATGAAAAATTAGAGATCAAAACAAGGTAGGCACCATGAATTCTAAGATGTTTCAAAGGAGAAAACAGTTTGCCTTACATTTGCCTACAGTTTGCCAAATCATCTAGCAACACAGTATACTGTAGAGTTTCAATTGTTTACCTTCATGATCCCGTGGTTGACTGGGAGCTGTGGGCCACTACTGCTTCCCAGCACCTTGAGAGAGTATCGTACGGCATGTGGCTAGCCTTGGAAGAGATCAAAATTTAAAGTACAGTTTCTACTTAATGCGTATCCATTTTGCACCACTGCATAGTCAAAAAATCTTAAGTTGAACCATCATAAGTTGGGGACCATCTGTATATCTACATACAAAACAGTGAAGTTTAATTTCTACCTGACACCAAATATGCAAATCAACTCAAAATGGAGCAAATACCTAAATGTAAAAGCTAAAACTACAAAACTCTTAAAAGAAAATAAAAGGGTAAATCTTTGTGACCTGGTATTAGGCAATG
This sequence comes from Rhinopithecus bieti, assembly GCF_001698545.2. Taxonomy (NCBI): domain Eukaryota; kingdom Metazoa; phylum Chordata; class Mammalia; order Primates; family Cercopithecidae; genus Rhinopithecus; species Rhinopithecus bieti. The sequence goes on along the minus strand of NW_016809297.1, from coordinate 722,110 downwards.
GTTACTGTGGTATAATACCAAAAGCATGAGAATCAAAAAATAGATTAATTGGAATTCATCAAAGGTAAAAACTTTTGTTTCAAAGGACACTGTCAAGAACGTGAAAGACAACCCACAGAAGTGGAGAAAATTTTTGCAAATTATATTTTATAAGAGATTTGTCTCCAGAATATATAAAGAACACTTCCTATTCAATAATTTAATTAAAAGATGAACCAACCTTAAAAAATGTACAAAGGATCCAAATAAGCATTTATATATCTAAATGCTTATTTATCTTCTAAATAAGATATATAAATGGTAAATACATGAAAAGATGCTCAACATCATTAGTTATCTGGAAATGTATATCAAAACCACAATGGTCTACCACTTCATACCCACTAAGATGCTATAATATAAAAGATAATTGCAAGTGTTGATAAGGAAGTAGAGAAACTGGAACTCTCATAAACTATTGGTGAGAATGTAAAATGGTACAGATACTTTGGAAACAGCAATTCCTCAAAATGTTAAACATAGACCCAGGATACATATGTTTCAAGATAACTGAAAACATATGTCCATACACCGATACGTTCATGAATATTCTTAGCAACATTATTTATAATAACTCAAAAGTATAAATAACTGAATTATCCATCACCTGGCAAATGAATGAAGAAAGCATGATATATGCATACAATGAAGTATTATTCAGCCATTAAAAAAGAGTACTGATATATGCTATGGCATGGATAAACCTTGAAAATATTATGCTAAGTGAAAGAAGGCAGTCACAAAAGACTATATATTGATATGAAATGTCCAAAATAGGCAAATCCATAGATACAAAAAAGTAGATAGTAATTGCTTAGGACTGGGACTTGGGTTGGGGGTTGGTGGGAAATCTGTAGCTATACCCTGTATCTATTAGCAAATAGATACAAGGGTTCTTCTTTGAGTGATAAAAATGTTCCAAAGTTGATGGTGTTAATAGCTGAACAACTCTGAATATATTAAAAACCAAGGAATTATATGCTTTATATGAGTTATATTTTAACGCTAATTTTAAAAATTAGTATGACTATAACTGGGAAGTTTACATAGTACCATCAGCCCATATGGATTCCATAAACACAAAAGTAATACCATTTTATTAAAAACAAGGTAGGATCCTAAGAAAGAGAATTTTAGACTTTAGAGAAATTTAGAAAATATCTAGTCTTATTTCTAAGTGCCCCCATTTTTTTAGAAAAGCGACTTTAACAACAGAGTGGTGGTTAAGCCTATGGATTCTTGGGGTGACAGACAATGGGTCTCCATCACTTGATGAGTCTCTATCACTTGATGACTGAGTCATGCTAGGAAAGGCATATGAACTCGCAGCCTCAGTGTTCCTATTTACAAGAAGGGGGAGAAGGCAGAAAATCATTTATGTTGTAGCTATTACACACACACACACACACACACACATGCTAGCACAAGGCCTGAAATATAAAGAGTGCTCAATGAAAGTTAGCTAATGTTATAAAAGTTTCTTCTTCTACCTCAAGTTACATAGTATGTGTAGTGGAGCTGGGATAGAAAAAAAATTTGGTTTTCCTTTCTTCTATTCTCTTTCCATTGTACCATTATACCAAAGGTTGAAAAATACTAAATTATTCTACCCAGAAAGAATGTGAATAGCTCTGATGCCAAATCACTTTAGAATAACTGATGTTCTATGATTTTCAGAGTCAACAGACAGAATGAAGGTGGTCTTAAGGTTTTAAAACGGTCTTGTGGTGCTTCTGTCACATCTAGAAGTATAGTTGTGCTAAGACAGTACTTATTCCCTAGCCCTGGGGATCATTTTTCTTTCCTCTGAATTCTCACTCTTGTTTGACATTCAATCTATTACATGTGTTAATCTGATATGATGACATGACATGACATCTGCATGTCTTAGGTAATCAACTGAAAACAACTTTAGGAAGCAACTAGCTTTCAGTATTTATCCACAGCTTATCCTCTGAGAGAAATAAAGAATAATAGCTGTAAATATTTCTTAGAGTTTTGATGGCATTCTGCATGGTTATAAGGCGTTGGCTCCTCTCATACATATGTTTTTGAGGTTACATGATTAATTTGATTGTTTACCTTGGCAAATGTTACCATAGTAGCATTTTGATTAACAGCAAATAAGTTCCTTCTACAGAGGTGCCATGTGAGGTTATTTAGGTGATATTACACAGTATGTAAGTATTAGAAACACTTTATAAGTGTGCACTTATGCACTGCTGATTAGATTACTTTTGATGCAACCGTTCTGAGGGGGATTTTAGCAACAGATCTCAAAAGCCTTCAACCTTTCACTCACCATTTCCACTGCCAAAGATCTGACTAACAAAAATCACAAAATATATGCCCAAATATTTGTTTATTAAAAGTTGACCAAAAGATTCTATAAAATCATGACATCTTGAAAATAACTCAAATGTTCCATCATAATGACTTAGGAAATAAAATTAAACATGTCCATGGTTTGTATTTAAAAGATTGTTTATAATACCTTATGTGAAGATTTTACATAATATGTAAAATAATGTAATAGGTTTCAGAATAATATTCATAATAGGGTTGCAATATTTTAAAAATAACTCTGAATACATTCTACATGTGCATATATATGAATACATATATGCATTAAACTTTATCATTTGGACTTGATTTGCAAAGCATCATTAGTTTTTTACTTAACCTCAATAATTCCTTTAGACACGTGAGCTCTGCAAATCTATGGACTTTGCAGCAGAATGCCTTTCTTTAGAAACCACTGCTATCAGAATGAGAACTGTGAAAACAAATGAGAATGCTTTCATACAGTTATTTTATGGTCTATCAGTATTACTAAATTGTATTCAATTCACCCTCAGTTTTAGACCCTGAAAATGTAGATACCATGAATGTTTATGCAAGAGATTTTACTGAGTATTTTCAGTGAGACCTATTATTGTGTTAATTGAATATAGAAATCCTTTATATTAATCCTTGTAAAATATAATGATTTTAAAACACAGTAGAAAAGTAGAAGGTCTTTTCTGCCTAATGTGCTGCCAATGTGATGTGGTATATTTGAAAGAGATCCAGATGTTATCAAGGCTTTTTTCTTGGTATTCTTCCACCTGTCATCCACTGCTAGGCCTTAAGGCTTGGCAATCTTTTAACATCTTACAGAATTATAGGACATACATCAGACTGCATATGTACTAGTTATGACAGACTATGGTCATTCTCTAAGTCTTATATATCTTTCCTGTTTCTGTCTTAAGTAAAATGTCCAATACCACTGGGAATGCCTATTTAACATTGCTAAGAGAAAAAGAAAATTTATCTTCTTTGCATCTAACCATCTGAGTCAACTCTATTTTTTCCTAACCACTTTATTGAGGTGCAGTTGACATATGAAAAGCTGTGTATATTTAAGGTATACAACTTGGTGAGTTTGGGGATAATATACAGCCATAAAACCATTACCGTATTCTATGCCATCAACATATCCATCACTTCCAAAAGTTTCCTCTCACTCTACTTATTATTATTATTTTTGTGATAAGAATGCTTAGTATAAGATTTAACATTTTAGCAAATTTTCAGCATACAATACAGTATTGTTAACTATAAGTGCTATGGTGTGCAGTAGCTCTCCAGTACTTACTCATCTTGTAAAACTAGAACTTTGTACCCTTTGACTAACATCTCCCTGTTCCCCAACCCTAACCATCCCCTGACAACCACCATTCTATTCTCTGCTTCCATGAGACTATTTTAAATTTGCCATAAAGTTGGTATCATATAACATTTGTCCTTCTGTTCCTGGCTTATTTCACTTAGCACAATGTCCACCACATTCATCTATGTTGTCACAAATGGCACAATTTGCTTCCTTTTCAAGGCTGAATAACATTCCATTGTATAGGTACATATATATGTATATACCACATTTTCTTTATTTCTGTAAATGGACATTTAGGTAGCTTCTGTGTCTTGTCTATTGTGGACAATAGAATTAAAATCAGAATCTTGAAGAGATTATTACCGCTCCCATGTTCATTGTAGAACTATTTGTAATAGCCAGCTCTATTCTTTTTCTAAAAGAAAGCTGAACTCATGTGAATACATAACACAAAAACTGTGGAAAGTACAATAATTATACAAAGAAATAAAGAAGTTAAAAAATCAAGATTCAGTCAGTGCTTTTATCATCCAATTGGGAAATTCCTTCAGTATGATGGTGAGGTACCTTATGTTACCATGTTCTTGCACAATCAAAACAATGACAGTGGTCAACAGTGCCCACATACACTGAACTGATGGCATACATTCCACTATCAGGTAGCTCTTCCTCTAAGTATTACTGTAACCCTACCCACAGCTTCTCCCTATAACGTCTGCCACTCTGAGGTCAAAGTAATTCCTAGTAAGCTGTTTCACAGAAACTATTTTGACATGTGCTTTAAAAAAACCATATATATATATATATATATATATATATCCTATATCTCCTGATATATATATATCTTCATATATATAATATCAGTTGATATATATATGTCATCTCCTGATATATATATGTCATCTCCTGATATATATATCTCCTTATATATATATCTCT
>NW_016809297.1:711896-716433 GCF_001698545.2 Rhinopithecus bieti | reverse complement strand
ATATATATATATATATATATCTCCTGATATCAGGAACACGATGCCAGCAAATTATTAAACTGAATGTTTCTTGATTTTTTAAAAAATATTTTCCTTCCCCAGAAAGAGAGTTGTATCAAGCAATAAAATGGCTATTTTCTTTTCAAATAATTTACACTGATTATTTGAAGCATCTTTAAAATTCGTATTAAATATCCTAAGAGTCGATGGTGGTTTTATTTTAACAGAAAGATTGATGATTCACCCAAAGTTCAACATTATGTATAACTCAGAGCTCTTCATAGCAACTTTCAAATAAGACTATCAGAACTTCTTGCATGAATTGGCACAGGACTCTAGGATAAATTATCGTGGTAAGGATTTTGAGACTTACTACTCCGGACAAGAAAGAGAAACTACAGAGGTTGCTGGCTTCCTCCCAAAACTGAACACTGTAGATGTTACATTAGAGAGAGAGGAGAAAGATGGGTCCACTGAACTAACATGTTAATTGGATTTCTGCAGGGAGGAAAGGCAGATGTGGTTTGGTGTGAAGGAGACAAGCAGCCTGCAGGAGAGACAGGGATTGGGTAACACTGTGGGAGCGAGGCGGGCAGAGGAGGTTTTAATTCTTTAGTTTCATTTTTTTGTTGAGAGAGAATAGCAGCATCCTACATGGCCAACTGTTGTCCAAGGAATAACCTCAGTACAGTCCCAACAAGAGTAAGGAGCTGATGGAAATAAGTCAGACAAGGGAATACTAAATTATCACTACTTCTCCTCCTCTTGTCCCTGCAATTGCTCCAGGAACTAGTAGGTTATCACCACCATCTTCTAAGATGATTATTTTAGAATTCCCCGATGAATTTAATGGCAATTCCTAAGGGTCGTCATTTTCCTGCTAGCACATAGTAGTATGTATGAGGCATTCACAAAAACTGTAATAAGCCTCAAAGGAAGCTTTAATACCTTCCCAAAAGCACAATGTCACATTGTCTGTATTTTCTATGGTAGAGGAAAACTTGAAATTAATAAAAGTAGCCAGAAAAGAAACTCTTTGTTCTTAAATCTAACAAACTTTCTTCTGGTTATTTTATTCAGTATAATTTGTTCATATCCATCAAGCTTCATGACTCTATGATACCTGGATAATATTGTATAAGAATATACTAATATACATGAGAATGAAGTGATTTAAGAAACCCTCTTCCAAATAGCCTCAAGTAATTTTAAAATATAAGTTTTTATTCATAACAATAATGCAATCATTTATTAAACAGCTATTATGCTTAATTTGTTCTTATCTATTTTGTGTCTAATTCTTTTTTTTTTTTTTTTTTTGAGGCGGAGTCTCGCTCTGTCACCCAGGCTGGAGTGCAGTGGCACGATCTCGGCTCACTGCAAGCTCCGTCTCCCGGGTTTAGGCCATTCTCCTGTCTCAGCCTCCCGAGTAGCTGGGACTACAGGCGACCACCACCACACCCGGCTAATTTTTTGTATTTTTAGTAGAGATGGGGTTTCACTGTGTTAGATTTCCTGTCCTCGTGATCCACTGGCCTCGGCCTCCCAAAGCGTTGGGATTACAGGCGTGAGCCACTGCGCCCGATCTTTTGTGTCTAATTCTTAAAAACAACTTCTCACATTCAGAGTCAAGTAACTTGCTCAATGTCATGTGGTTAGTAGAGGTTGAGTCAGGATTTGAGCTAAGTTTTGCAAGATGACGAAATTAACTTTATTTATAGCAATAACCATTCAAGCTGAAGATAAATGTTGTCTAGAAGTGGATTTGTAGAGAATTATGTATGTCTGGCTGAAAATCATGTTAAGAACTTTAGTATTCTTGTATTTTAGAACTATACAATTCATTCATGAAACCATTTTATTGAATGTTTACCATATGGAAATATTTACTGATAAAAAAAGAAAAGCTGTAATCTTTAAGATTTCAAATTTCACAAACAGCTATCTACAAATAACAGAAATGAATCTCCTCAAGAGTCATCTTGAAATTATGCTAAAATTCAATTTTCCTTTGAAACTGGAAAATCCACTAAATGAGACAAAATTTGGTCATTGGTATTCTTCAGCTACTAGTAGGCTGCATAGTGGAGAAATGAAGATAGTAAAACCATGAAAGAATAGAGGGAAAAAAGGCTTATAAACTAAACCATCAAAGTAAATGGCTCTTCTACCTTTTACTGATGGTATGTAATGTACTAGGCAGGATACAGTTTGCACTCTTTAAAAGTCATTTCTAAACAAAAACCTCAGAGACTTTATCTTTCCTAGTAAACACTTATGATTATAGGTGGGGATAAGAGACAATTGTTTATCAAAGAATAGTCCTTTTACACAGACAGATGAATAAGAAGTTTCCTCTCATTGAACTTTGAATCAAACAAGTAGCTTAAATGTAGTTTAATTACAAACATTAATTCCAATACAGTCACTGGACATTTTAGCATATACAGTTTCAAAGAAAAAAAAAAACTTTGAATTCAAAACTATTATATGTAAAATAAAGCAAATATTTTCTCATTTATTTCAAATATGGATGTTTGCTTACATCTTTGGTCCAAATAATATGAAATGGTATACTAACTCATCTACTGAAGACACTAAATATTTTAAATGATTTGATCTTGAAATAATACAATATTTGTAGTTGGATATTTTATTTTCCTCATAATGTGAGAACAAGTAATTCTTTTGATTGTTATATGCATGTTTTCTTCACTAATTTAGAGATTTCTTCATTTATCTTTAGATTTATGTTTCTATTTCATTATCATTTAATTGTAATACAGACAGTTTATGTTTATATACTCTTGATTATGTCATCAATTGTATTTATCCTTGATCAAAGATTATTTTTCCTTGGTCATATGTCAAAATATTTCTGACAAGAGACAGAGAATGGAAATATAAGGGAATTTTTATGACCAGAAATACAAATCCATGAACCAAAAAATGATTCATATGTTTCTGTGATCTTTGAGAATTAGGCTTCTCTTCTTATTTGAAGATAAAACCTATACCTATAAAATATTCTTACAGAAAATGTAGATTTAAAGCACTTTACTCTGAACTCTGCACAAAGAATATGCTTTAAAATGTTGAGCAACTGACGGAGATGTAATTACATTTGACGTATTAAACCTCTCTAGGAATTTTCATTATGATCTTTCCTTTGGGCAAATTGAGCAAGTCTGACCTTTGGCACATTCGAGTTTGAATCTTATGTCATAACACATTATTTGAAAACAAACTAAAAATACAAGAGAAACATCTCAATTTATGAAGTCTACATGAAATGACACAAAATAGTTAAAACTCAATTATCCATAAATAAGTATTTCAGCTTTCCACCACCGAAACTAGAATACAAAAATTGGTTTTGAATAATTATTTGTTGTGATGGCCTGTCAGCTGCCTTCCCACTTTTGGCCCTATAAGGCAGGTCCTTAACATTGCATCATAAAAGTCAGCTTCAGATAGCAACAACATTGAAGGACATTGTTTGGGACCCCTCAGCCACCAGTTCATTTGATCTTAAGCTGTTTCACCCTCTGGTTCTGCTTGCTTGACATCCAGCGCATATCCCTCTGTTTTGTCTTTCTCTTATAGATTTATTGCTTTCTTTCCACTCTTCTGGCATTTGGGCACTGTGGGCTCTGTCTTAACCCACCCCTTAGCCTTAGCTTCTCTTACTGTTTTTAGGGGGTTATGCTCCTCTACTTCTAAGCCCTGAAGAATAGCATCTCTTCTTTGGTTTCCAGAAAGGTCATCTCCATGACCATCATCATTATAACTAATGTGCTGTCTCATGTAATACTCATAACAACCCGATGAAGCAGGTACTATTATTTCCCCATTTTGCCTTGGTCAGTTGTAACTACATTTGAATGACTGAAAATGTCTCACTGCAAGGATCTTTCTGGACATAGTGCCTTTGCCAGTGCTTGGAGACCTTGGTAACATTCTTGGGTGTCTGGCTGTTACTTTCCACTGCTTACTACATGACAGATATGAATTTAAAGTGTTCTAATAATAAAATCAACTTGGCTAGTGCAGGCTAAAATTTGCGGCTTCGGATAAGCCCAATTCGAGGCAGTGTTTCTAAACTCTAAAGGCAATCTTGGTCATCAGCTGCTACTTCTGTTTCCATCAGTATATGTGACCTCACTAAAACCATCTATCTTCAAACTAGGTATAGGTAGAGACAGTAAAACCAGCAACTTTTAAAGAAAGGGTATGTTCCTCACCCCAACCAGTATCATAGGTACCTGCCAATTTTGACAGCAACAAGTCAGGTTGGGTTGGGTAGTCCATGAACAGAGCACGAATACATGTTATTTTTAGTTCTTAGAATACTATTATCATGTCCAGGAGCTGGGTGAACCACTGACCTTTCCTAAAGAGTTAAATTTACTGAGGGCCCTTCATGCTAAAAACGCTCAATAAATTCGGTATTGATGGAATGTACCTCAAAATAATAAGAGCTATTTATGACAAGCCCACAGCTAATATCATACTGAATGGGCAAAAACTGGAAAAA
>NW_016809297.1:675622-710173 GCF_001698545.2 Rhinopithecus bieti | reverse complement strand
TGATATAAATGACGAATTGATGGGTGCTGACGAGTTGATGGGTGCAGCACACCAACATGGCACAAATATACATATGTAACAAACCTGAATGTTATGCACATGTACCCTAGAACTTAAAGTATAATAAAGATAAATAAATAAATAAATAAATAAATAAATAAATAAATAAATAAAAATTTACTGAGGAAAATTAGGAAAAGAGGGGAGAGGGGTAAAATTTGAAATACAACTAAGGAAACTTGAGAGTCAGTAAATATCCTTGTTTGTCTCATGGGATATTCCAATCCAGAATTGTTACTAAAATGTCTAATAGTTATGATTAGTTGACAAGAAACCAGGGTCATAGAAGTTGGCCTGAAAATAGTGCTATGCAAGCTATCCCAGGTATTTTCCATAATTTTATTTCTTTGCTCAGATTTTCTATGTTTTTATTTGTTTTAAGAGGATTTGGAATTGATTTTTGGTGTGTTTTATGACAGCTGCTTTAAAATCTTTGTCAGATAGTCCAACATCTAATTTATCTTGTTATTGGCACCAGTTGATTGTCTTTTCTCATTCAGATTGTAGTTTGCCTGGTTCTTGATTAATGATTTTCTATTGCATCCTGGACATTTTAGTTCTTATGTTAGGAGACACTTGATTCTATTTATATCTTGTGTTTTAGCAGGCAGTTGCCCCGTTTAAGTTCTACTTATCAGTTCTATTCTACTTTTATTGGCTTTAGTTAGAGTGAAAGTTTAGTTTTCTGGGCTCTTGCAGTGTTACTTTGGTTGAATGGTTTTTCATTTTTCTCATGCTATTGGGCTTACTGCTCAATCAATGTTCTGGTGCCATCTGTGGAAGTGGAAGGTACTTCCTTGGGCTACCTACTGTCATTGGGCAACCTGGGGGAAGGCTACTGAGGAACAGAGAAAAGTTAGGATATGCCATCTTGTTCCAAAATTGGGATGCAGCCTGGGTCATCAATCATCCCGGTAAGCATTCTTGAGAGTCTTGAGTGACAAATGAACAAGGATGTTGTCCAGAAAACACTCAGGTAGAAGAACATCTAGATGACAGCTTTCAATAGAGTATTATACCCCGTTTCTTAAAGTCAGCCTTCTATTTTTCAGTCTTACCTTGTGCTTTCTGTAAGGCTCCAGCTTTGTGAAAACCCAGGCTCCACAGAGTTGGCCAGGAGGCCTGCTACCAGGGGATTGGGTAGAAATTCCAAGCAGTAATTCCACTGAGGCCTTAGAATTCCTGGCACAGATAAGCTCTCTACTTTCTTCTCTTTGAAGAAAATGTTTACCCCATAGAGGAAGTAGAGGGTGTTTTTTATTATTTACAAAATATTTTATTCCACAATTACCTGTCTACACACCACTCAAAAACTTAGTATTCCAGATGCTTGTTCAAAGATCCTTCTATTCCCCAATTATATCTCAGCCTGATTTTTCTTCATTTCCTGGCCCTAATCCAGCACTTGACTCAATTGTGCTATTTCTGCCTTAGCTTTCTCAGTATGACCTGGAGTCTTTTTAGTGAGTGTGACTCCTTTTCTAGCTCCAGGTGTCTCAACATAATGCTCTAACAGCTTTGACCAGGCAAGGTCCAAGTTGCTGATATATGTTTACAGCTCCTCACACTAGTTCTGATTTCCTCTGCAGCAAGCCAAATGGTGCTGATACTTCAGATCTTAGAGAAGTGGTGCAGTATAAATCTTGCTTCAAAATAAAATTCCTCTTCTACTTCTGTCCCTGTCAATTCATGCTTACCCTTTATTCCTAGTGATGGGGCTTCTCAAAGACTTGTGTCCATAGCTTTGGGAGTACCCTGACAAAGAAACAGTGGGTGGAATGAGCAATTTATCTCATACTTCTTGGTTGATAGGCCTGTTGCAGAACTGCAGTAGTGATTGGCTAAGAAACAGATTAATTTTTTTTTAATTTAAATAGCTTTTGGGATACTAGCGGTTTTTGGTTACATGGATGAATTGCACAGTGGTGAAGTCTGGGCTTTTAGTCTACCCATCAATTTGAATAGTGTACATTGTGCCCAACAGGTAATTTTTAAGAAACAGACATTGAAGCAGGTATTTGTTGGTCCCATTGACACGTATTGGGACAATCAGAAAGACACACACACACACACACACACACACACACACACACACACACATCTTAATCTTTCCACTAGCTAATCCTGACATCAGAGATTGGGAGACTTTGTTATTGTTGTTCTTCGTTGAACAAATAACTCTTTAATTTACGTGCATCAGACTTATGGCACGATGACCTTTTGCTTCTTTATCCAGTAAGGAATTTTGAGCACACTATTTTATACATGGATTTATAAGGCACGCATATGCAATGTTTATTTACTATGTTATATTTTCTAGTGATGCATTTATTTTAGATTTTCATCTAACAATTATCATAAGGTACAAAATGGTTTTTAACAAAAAGTTATAAACAACTACCATATGCCAGGGACTGTGCAAAATGCTGGAAATACAATGATTTCTTTTGGAAACATGAATCTGGCTCCCAGGAATTATGCAGTATAAAAGAAGAAAAATTATAGGCACACAGGAAGAAATAGCCAAAATATAGCATTATAAATGCAACATCATAAATATGAACAGGAGTAGAGGTCCTACATAAGAACTGCTTTTGACTCAGTGAAGACTCAAGACAGCAGGTGACATTTGAATTTTGTGTTGAGGACAAATAGGAATCAATCACATAAGAAGAGAGGGAAGACATTTCAGGCTTATCAAAGCCTATGCACCAAGTCACAGAGGTGTGGAAAAAGAATATGAATTCCGAGCTACAAGTAACTAACTCTATGATGCTCAAGTACAAAGAACAATGAGATGAGGCCATCCAGTGCTTTGCATCTCATAAGGAGCTCGGATTTTATGTTCTAAAATATAGGAGACCTATAATAAATTTTAAGGTAGAAAGAGATGACAAGATCAGATTTGTATTTTAGAAAAATCAGTGTGTATTACACATAATACTTAATACTTTTAATAGTAAATGTAAATGTATAATCTTATTCAACCATATTGCCTCTTCAAAGAGCAGAAGAGCTATAATGTTATATAAATGTAAGCATAAAAAACATCAGGCATCCCGTACCTCTCAGACAAGGCTTTATGTAAGAACAGCTGAGAGCTTCCTTCTGCCCTCATGAAACCATAAAGAGAAAATGTGTTATCTTAACAGGTAAAACTTTCTTTTTACATCTTCTAGGAAGAATCACAGCCAAATGAAAACAGTATATTCCTGGAATGCCTTTAATGTCTTGTTGTACCAGGACTTCTAGCTGAGTGAGAGTTCCTGCCCCCTGTAAACATAGAACATGCTTGTCTGTGCTATTAACTTATATCCTGTATATGTCTTCCTGACAACTATCCATACAAGTGGCTTTCATTCCCTGTTTCCAGATGAGAATTGAACTCAATGCACATATTGAAAGGAAAGAAAAACCTAGATTTTATATATGGAAATATCCACTCATGATTGGTGCCTTCTTATGGATACTTGATGGTATTGATATTTTTATGTTGCTTGATAAAGATGATTGTCAAAAGAGATCCACAGACAGTGGCTATAAGAGTGAAGGTGCACAGGTCCCTTTGTAGTAGTCAGCTTCTTTGCTACTCCCTGTCTCATGTCCTTCCCCTGCCACAAGGACCCAGAGAAGTAGGCAGGCTGGCAGTGTGAATGATGCTGTCTTACCCTGGCTCTGAAGTGGACACAGATTTCACAGGCCACCTCTATCACTGCAAAAGCACATTGGTCTGGAGTTTATGAAGAAAATACAACTTCTGTTGGCATGTTAGGTATATTATATAAAATACTCCGCATGAAGAAAGCGGTGCAGTTAAAAGCAATTGAAAGATTAAAAAAAGTAACAATGTGGCTTCTCAGTATTTCATGGTACTGGTAGATATGACCTTCACAGACAAACCTAAATCTTTCTTATGTAACTGACATTTAGTCTGTTAGCCATTTTTAATAAAAGAGTAGAGAAGTTACTCTACTGTGGCTTTTGCTGGTACTTTTTATAGCTGTGGTGTGGTAGGAAGTAGGCCCCAAGTTCCCTTGGCAACAAGTAGAGTAGAAGCGATACACAGAAAACTGAATCATCGGTGAATCATCTGAGGATCTCTGTTTCCAATCCTTGGAAATAATTTACCAATTGTTTTTTATTTGTGCAATGTTTGCTGACTCTGAGTGAACACCTCAGAAAACGTAAGATCTTTGGTCAATTTGGTCAATCATTTAAGAGACATTCTGGATGCTCCCAGTAGACCTTAAGATTGATATCTAAACAAAACAAAACTCTGCTTGCTTTAATATGACACTCCTCATTTGAGGAGGAACAGATAGGTGAGTCAAGGTATTGGCAATGGGGAAGTCCCCTTTCTACAAAGAAATCTGATGTCCCCAGAAAAATGTTTCATGACATTGTCACATTTAAACTAAAATGTTAGTCACAACAAATTTTCAGACACCTAAAAAGAGAACCGATATAGTCTCATATGTTTTTTTTTTCTCTCTCTCTCACTTTGTCTGAGACTTATGGACATCAGTTATTCAGTTCCCCCTATTTTTTTTTTTTTACAAATACATCTCATATAATCCCTTTATCTCCACAATTGTTGCTTCTACCTTATATCAAGGTTTACCACTTCATTTATCTTGACTCAGATTGTCCTTTACCTCATTGGATATACAAGGAGAAAGAAAAAAACTCCCCTAAAAATGTTTTATGGCTAGGTGCGGTAGCTCAAATCTGTAATCCCAGCACTTTGGGAAGCTGAGGTGGGCGGATCACCTGAGGTCAGAAGTTGGAGATCAGCATGGCCAACATGGCGAAACCCTATCTGTACTAAAAATGCAAAAATTAGGTGCGTGTGGTGTTGCATGCCTGTAATCCCAGCTACTCAGGAGGCTGAGACAGGAAAATTGCTTGAACCGGGATGTGGAGGTTGCAGTGAGCAGAGATCATGCCACTGCACTCCAGCCCAGGCAACAGAGTAAGACTCAGCCTCTAAATAAATAAATAAATAAATAAATAAATAAATAAATAAATAACAACGCTTTTCATCTGCCACCAGGGACTTGATCAAAACTCTTTAATAGTTCAACGGCTTCTTGAGGACCATGACTTATTTATTATTGTATCTGCAGCACCCATCATGGTGCCTGACCTATAGAATATGTTCAATATGTATTTATTGAATGAAATATATGTATAAAAAACATATATTTTTGCTTATATGCACCCTCCCCCCACACACACACTCCTTAAATCTAAAGCTTCTTGTGAGCAGAAGGCTTATCTTATAAATTGTTGTATTCCTAGTTTCTCGAAGGGTATCTGGTATGTTATAAACATTCAATCAACATTTACTGAAATGGTGAATGAAGTTCAAATGCGAGGCTTATACAGGTGTATGGTATCCTCCCATACCTAGGTGAATTCGTTTCTCACCACTGCCTTCCTTCCTGTGAGGTGAGCCTTTGTACCATTCGAACTCCATGCAACTATTCCTACCAATTCCCTCATATGAACTACCTCATACAAACCACTGCCTACTTAAATTCTATCCTCCAAGTCCCAACTGAAGTCGCATTCTGTTCACAAATGAGACTTCTTAACTCCTTTAGCCCTCACAGATCTTCATGTCATCCAAACTCAGAGTGTCTATGGCCTTTACTTCAATTTGTCTCTACTGACTCATTCTTCCATTGTTTGCCTCCTTTTACATTCCTGGATGATGTTATCTATTTCTTTCACTTTGGCATCTCTCACGTGTTAATGCCACCACACTCCTTCATCTCGAGCCCTGATCTCAGAGCATCAAAACTCATTGTTTCGCAAGTCCTCAGGCTCAAAAATGTTAAGTGAGTTCATGTTGTTCAATTCTGAAGGTATGTTCATTGTATTGTTTTTGTCATAACAAGTCTTTTTGCCTTTAGAGATATATATCAAAATACTTGTGGATGAAATGATATGCTATCTCAAATGTATTTTAAAATAATGTGGGAGGAGATAAAATAAAGCAGGTGTATTATTCTATCTCCTACTGTATGTGCTTGAACTTTTCAAAAGGTTTTAAAACTTTTGTTTTCCTCAATCATCACCTTCCATCACTTTGAACCTGCTCTTCTTTTGCTTAAATGCATCACTGTCCCCTGCATCCCAACTTTCTGGGACACTCACCAGGGGAAAATAGAGATTGACATGTGAAGCTGAGTCAATTCAGTTGCTCATGAGATAAGAGTAGAAGATACTGGTGCCAAGCCAATTTTTTTAAAAAATTTTTTGAAGCAAAGGGACCATCTATATTTTTTAAAGAAAAATGAGAGAGCTGAGTTATCCTGCCACCCCACAATGTTTCCAGCTTTGTGATTCTCTAAAAAGAAGACAAGAGAACATCCCAAATCCATGGCTCTCTTGTTTCCTTTTTTGAACTACGTTTCCCTTCTCTCATCTACTTAGAAACCGTCTACTGAAGCTTTGAGATTCTGCTGAAACATCATCTTGTCTGTTGTATTCCTGAATCTCTGTCTCCCATAGGCAGAATCAAATACTTTTTCGTCAGAATTCCTATAGGACATTATACCCACTTGCTTTTTTAGTACTCACTGTGGAATATAAGTTATTAGTTTACGTGTGTTCGGCATTGTGCTGATGTGGATGAAGAACTAACTTAGATCATCTCCACAAAACTCTAACCTCTGAGTTTTCCTCTCCCTCTTTTCCTCTCCTTGATCCCCCAGTTAGCATAGTGTATTAGAAAAAGTGGATGTTCAATGAAAGTTTGAAATGAATCAGACAGAATCTAATTTCTTCATATTTGTTGCTCCTTTTTTTCCCCTAATATTCATACATCAAGTCTTCTTTCCTAATCTCTCCAACCCAAAAGGGCTCCTTCTTCTTCTGAACTCACAATTTTTTTTTTTTTTTTTTTTTTTTTTTTTTTTTTTTTTTGAGACTGAGTCTTGCTGTCTGGCCCAGGGGGGAGTGCAGTGGCACAATCTCAGCTCATTGCAACATCTACCTCCCGGGTTCAAGTGATTCTCGTGCCTCAGACTCCCGAGTAGCTGGGATTACAGACATGCGCTCTCATACCCGGCTAATTTTTGTATTTTTAGTAGGAACAGGGTTTCGCCATGTTGATTAGGTTGGTCTCGAACTCCTGCCTCAAGTGATCCGCCCACCTTGGCCTCCCCAAGTTCTGTGATTACAGGCGTGAACCACTCTACCCAGCCCACAATTTTTTTTTTCCCTTCATAGCACACATGTCATAATCTGCTTTGCTTTTGGTGAGATGTATCCCATTTCCTTTCTTGTCCAAGACTTTTGAGAACAATGATCATAACTTTTCCTCCTGCTACTTTCTATACTTCTTGAGTGTACTTGATAAATTTGTTGAATTGAATATTTGAGTGTAAAAGAAATGAAGAAAATCTCTCTTTCTTATATGAGATCAGCAGTACCAAATACTTGATATCCAAGATCTGCCTAAATGATTTCATGAGCTCCATTATTCACTGAGGGAGTAAGGAGGTCTGTGCAGGCTACCACACTTGACAACATGAGTACTCACACAGTTCTTTAAGGTTTTCAGAATTATGCAACAGACTTGAACCATTTCATTACTTAATTCTCACAAAAACACAGTAATTAAGGACTTGTATCTCCATTTTAGAGTTGAAGAAGCAAGTTACATTAGTAGCAGTTTCAGAGACGGAGATAAGAATTTTATCCCAAGCCTTTTTGTAAATGCAACTCCATTGTCCTCTCACTCCGAGATGCCTGTGTTTAGTGTATAAATGAGAATGGGCTTAGCTCATCTAATACTTCTCACCCATTACAGGTATTTTAAAGAAGCATTATAGCAAAGGGAGTTAGGAAAAATCTTCTGAAACCCGATTGTGTTCAAATTCTGGTTCTGCCTAGCTGTACGACCCAGGACCAGCCAACAATCACTCTGAAGAGGGGAAAAAAAATTACTTCAATCGCCAGTACTCCGTACTACATGTAATGGTTTGCTTTTATTACTACCTTGAATATTTTTTAAAAGAGTAGAGGATATGCAATATATTTTGTATAATGGGAAAGGAAAAAGAATTTAGTAGCTTTTTGAGATCAATTTTTGAGACTAGTTCTAAGACATTTATGGCATTCACATCTAAAATCCCTTTCGTATTCTCTACAACCTTTCCAAACATACTTATTTTGCAAAATCAGATTGGAAATTATACAGGAATAGTTTTTCTCATAGTATTTCAGTACTTTCAGTTCCATTCCAGCTGGAGTCTAAAATATCCTAGGATGCAGAAATGTAAAATTATGTGAAAACAAAATAATCCAAATGTATTTTTTATCCATTTTCAAAAAATATGTTTTGGTTCACATGTGGAATAAAATAAATGTTGCTATTTACTTGATATTATTGGAATATGAATTAATCATCTCAAAAACAGGGCAACACACTGAGCACTATGCTAATGTCTGCTTGTGAAATAAAACTAGCAAAGTTATAAACATGGATATATAATTTATTTAATCATTGAGTCTATAAATATCTATCTCACATGAGAAGTGGTGCTATAGAAAAAGCACACCCTTTAAAAGTACTCCACATGGGGCTTATACCTTCTGGTATAAGGAGAAATAAAATAAGTGAATAATCACATCCTTTATGAGGGATGCTGTGGAAGGAATGCACAGAGTGATATGAGCTGCTAGACTGGGAGGCAGAAGGGTGACTTTCCATAGGGCTAATTTGGAAAGATTCAAGCAAGAGGGAGTAGAAAAGACGAGGCAGAAACAGAGGTCTTAGGATACTGACCCTTGAGGCCATTTCACAGAATTTGGTGACACTGCATTATGAAAAAATAAAGAAATATCAACCATAGAGAGATAAATTACCAACAATATTGGGTTTTCTCTTTTTCATTTTGATGCTCACTCTACATAGATTTTTGTCCCTAACAGTAAAACTCTTGATTTGGTTCAAATGTAGTTAAAATAGCTTAGACAAAGGTCAACACTATCCAAGATTCACGTGGTTGTATGTCCCTTTCTTTTTTTCCTTTTGGCATAAAAGTACTACTCATATTAAAAATTGTGGAATAAATAACGGAAATTAAAAATAAAATAAAGTTCACCCACAATCGCGAAACCTGAAAGTGGATGTTACTAATATGTTGGTCTATTCCTGAAGCAGGTTTTTTTCCCAATTTCTGTTTGTGGTTTTCTAACCTTTGTGAAATGAGGTTAAATAAAGCAGGCAGCAGATTCAGTTTAGAAAAAAAGACAGCGACAGCAGAGGTCATACTGATACGCAGAGTTCAGATAGTAACAGGCATGCTTTGGCTTAAAAGTTACAATTGATCAGCAAAAATTGTTGTGGTCAGAATAGTATTGCCAGATAAGTGTTTTGATTTTAAATATTGCTAAATCTTATCTCTCTGAGTAGTTGTGTCAATAAGAGATAAGGTCCTGCCTCACTTTGGAAGTAATAGCTTTAAGAGAAAGAGACCCTCAAGGAATGAGCCTTGTTCTGATGGGCAGAGGCTCCCACAGTGGGTGGTGATGCTTTTGGCCCTGACAGGGTCCCAGCTGGGCCCCAGTCCATAACAAGGCCATGGCAGGGAATATTGTTCATTCATATCATCTGAGACCCAGTTTTTCATAACGATCAACATCATATTTTCCTCTACCTCTGTCTCTCCAACTCTCAGACTTAGAAGCCTATAGGTTATAACCTGCTTTTCAAGGCAGTACTGAACTTACAGACCTTAGAACCACCCTCCACTAGACAGTGTGAGACTTGTGCTTCAGGGGCTCAGAGGCAACACCTTCTTCACTTCAACTCTAAGAACAAGCAAAGACATTGAAAACTGAGTACCAGCAGCCGCCAAGTCTTCTAACGAGAGGAGTCTATCCATATCCACTCAAATAAGAATATGCTGATTTGAAGAATCTTCTGCTGGGAACCAGGGATAGGAAATTAGAGGTAGAGATGATTAGACCACTCTTAATTGTTCTCTCATTTTTTCATTTTACACAATAACGAGACTTTTCCCTTTTGCAGCACCTAGTGTCAAAGAACTGATTAGACTGAATGATGAACATAGGCTAGGGGAAATTAAAGTACATTGATTTTATCTCAGGAATCACTTGGCAATTATTTCTTCTGTGTGTGTGTGTGTGTGTGTGTGTATAATCTATCTTCAAAATTATATATAGTATATAATATGTAATCTAGGTATATATATGCATATATATGTATATATATATATTCTATATATTTATCTATTAGTGTGGGTGTGTATTCATTATTGTAAATACTATTCTGTATCTTTTTCATTAAACATAAGCATCTCCCCATGTCATAAATTAATCCTCAAAAACATCTTATTGAATGACTAATAATCTATCATCCAGATATATCATAGTGTGTTTAACAAAAAGTACCCTATTGCTGAACTTTCAGTTGGCTTTCAATGTTATAAATAATACTATAACGAACATTCTAGAATATTTATCTTTTTCTAGTCACTATTGGTTTTTTAGATTAAAATCCCTAGATATAGATCCAGTGTGATCAATCATTTATAGATTTGTTAAGTTTCTTGACCTATATTGTCAAATTGGTCTTCTCACTAAACCCAGCAGCATTAACTATCTTTTAAAAAATATTTACTGGCATTACTTGTAATAAAATTTAAGGTATAAGTCAGAGTCACTTTTTATTTTCCTATTTCTCTTTATTTCTATCTTCTTGGGAGGTAGGGAGACCAAAACAGGACATGTACAAAATTATTAACCACAGTTAAAACACACACGTGCGCACGTACACACGAGCATGTAGTTAAAAAAATGCACACAAGGTTGGTCTATGTGTTTATTTTTCAGAACACTGTTTTCTTAGGGCCATTCCAGTGACCTTGGTTAATATGGCTTTTGAATCCCACATGGCCAACTTTGACTATTTTCAAGTAGAGAAATTCCTAGAACTTATTTGGATACTAATACACTTGAAACAATATGAACCATGGGTTAACATTATGCATTTAAACTACAAAGAAGAGGCCGGGCGCGGTGGCTTATGCCTGTAATCGAGCACTTTGGGAGGCTGAGGCAGACGGATCACCTGAGGTCAGGAGTTTGAGACCAGCCTGGCCAACATGGCAAAACCCCATTTCTAGTTAAAAAAAAAAAAGCAAAAATTAGCCGGGCATGGTGGCGGGTGCCTGTAATCACAGCTACTAGGTAGGCTGAGTCAGGAGAATGGCCTGAACCTGAACCTGGGAGGCGGAGGTTGCAGTGAGCTAAGATCATGCCATTGCACTCCAGCCTAGGCGACAAAACAAGAGAAATCGTCTCATAAATAAATAAATAAATAAATAAATAATAAATTACAC
Organism: Rhinopithecus bieti; assembly: GCF_001698545.2. Lineage (NCBI taxonomy): Eukaryota > Metazoa > Chordata > Mammalia > Primates > Cercopithecidae > Rhinopithecus > Rhinopithecus bieti. The sequence goes on along the minus strand of NW_016809297.1, from coordinate 698,732 downwards.
AGCAGAATATCTGAATAATTTGACTCATGGAATAATGTAGAAATAGCATGGTTTAAACATTAACATTTATAATCTACATTGTGCTTGTTTCATTTAACTATTTCTAAGTGAAATAATTTAGCCTTTGAAATATTTTAGAAACATTTCGTTTTACTAAAATATGTAACTAAAACTTCATTCTGTGGGATTCAGCTGAACTGGTAAAACAAATTCTTTTCCATAGCTGTCAAATCAGACAGCTGTTTTGCTTCTAACAACATGTTATCTTTTTCATATTTGTCATTTCCTTTGTGGAGAGTGTAAACGAGATTGACCAACTTTTCCCCATAATGCTCATTTTTCTCACTCTCTACCTACCTATAATTTATCTATTTTTATACATCCTTCTTATTTAAAATTTAAATACTACAAACAAGACCACTGTACCTTTGACAATAATCCTAAATTCCAATCCCCCTTCACAGAGCCAATAATTGCTACCACGTTAGTGTTGATACACACTTTTTGTTCTATGAATTTGAAATAATCAATAGTTAACAATGAAAATAAATAGTGTTGTTTTGTGTTCTTCTTTTATATAAATGGTATAATAATACACTTACTGTGAGACCAGAAATCTGATTGTTTTTGCTTAACCGTGCCTTCTTTCTTTTAACTTGCCTTCTTTCTTTTTCTTTTGCTGCATTATATCCGATATTGCATCATCCAGCAATCTCTCTATACATAGACATTTAATTCTCTTCCAGTTCTTGGTTGTTAGAAATAAGATGGTGCAATGAACAAGCCTGTACCTGCCTCTTTTTGGACCTAAGCAAGTAGCTCTAAACAAAAATAATATCTCACTATTAAGAATAGTGCTTATTCTTGGTAGATTCTTTTATGAAGACAAATGTATTTCTTTTTTTTACAAAATTGTTTTAATTATAATAAACATATTTTCTTCAGAATGCTTTTCCAAAATCAGGTGAGATGATTAAATGGATTTCCCTCCCTAAATATATTAATGTAGTGAATTCCATAGAAAGATTTCTAATGTTGAGTTATCTTTATATTCCCAAGATAAATCCATACTTCATTATGCTATTATTTTTAATTGCTGTTTTCAATGTGTTACCATTTTATTATACATTTTGTATCCATAGTAATCCTGTTGAAGATAGAAACTTTAATGCAGTGGCTCATGCCTGTAATTCCGGCACTTTGGGAAGCTCAGGCAGATTCCTTGAGCCCAGGAGTTGGAGACCAGCCTGGGCAACATGGCAAAACCCCATCTTTACAAAAAATGTACAAAAATTAGCCAGGCATGGTGGCACATGCCTATGGTCCCAGCTACTTGAAAGGCAGAGGTGGGAGGATTCCTTGAGCCTGGGAGGCCGAGGCTGCAGTGAGCTCTGATTGTGCTACTGCACTCTCTGTTCTGGGTAACAGAGTGAGCCACTGTCTCATGACAAAATGACAACAACAAAAAATACTTGGTCATAAAAAAATCTGAATCTGGAGCTTTGCTGGGGGCTGAAAGGTAGGGAAAATCATTACTGTATTACCACTTCAATGTCTATTATTTTTTCTCTATTTAGGTTTTCCTGTTCTTTTGGAAGTTTAATCAAATTAACCAAATGATAGGCTCAACATATAATAAACTGCAGCTTTTATTCACACCAGTAACAGCCAGTTAGAAAATAAACTGTATACCTCTATATCTGTTACTATTTTTTCATTATTTAAGTTTTCCAGTTCTTCTTTTGCCAATTTTAGTAGTTTTGAAATATATAGAGATATTCTTATTTATTAATTTTAAAATCCATACTTTATTTTGTCTGAATCCTAATTTTCAAAGGTTGATTTATTTTATATGACCTATTAATGAATTCATTTTTTCCAAATTATTTCAATGAATAATTTTAATTTATTCATTAATTGTCATATTTACCTTTCTTGATTCCTTTCTTGGATTTATTTTTGTTCTTTTTTTTAGATTGTTAGAATGGTTGCTTAGTTCTTTTATTTTAACCTTTCTAAGTTTTTTTTTTTTTTCTGTTTTTAAGGCAGAGTCTCGCTCTCTTGCCCAGGCTAGAGTGTAGTGGCGCGATCCTAGCTCACTGCAAACTCTGCCTCCCGGGTTCAAGCAATTCTCTGCCTCAGTCTCTTGAGTAGCTGGGATTACAGGCACCCACCATCACGCCTGGCTAATTTTTGTATTTTAGTGGAGATGGCCAGGCTGGTCTTGGACTCCTGACCTTGTGATCCACCCGCCTCAGCCTCCCAAAGTGCTGGGATTACAGGTGTTAGCCACCGCACACAGCCTTAAGTTTTAATAAATGCATTTAAGTTGACAAACTTTCCTGAGTATTACTTTCTCTACATATCACAGGTTTTGAGAAATACATTATGATATCCATATATATATACACACACACACACACATACATACATATATGTAGTTAGATACAGATAGATATAAGCTTTCATCCACAGTTCCTGGCTTATAATTCCCATAGCCCTTGTTATTTCCTAACTGATTAAACAATGAGCATATATTTTGTTAAAGTATTTGGCCTTTGTTCTTGGTTCCTGAAGCAGCTTCAGAATAGTTTCAGAGCAATAACGGTAAAAGATAGTATTTTGTTGTAATGTTGGGGCACTTTAGGCCTCAGAAAATAGAATCTCTCTCTGACCTTCTCACTCCCTCCTTTCACCTTCTCCTTTTTCTCCCCAAGACAAGCCACAGAAACTAAAATCTATTCTAATTTCCCCCAACCTTTCTGTCTTAGAGCTGGCCATAAAGAAATTCTCTGACCTACCTTATCTGATTGCAGGTCATAAGACCTTCATTTCAGAAGAGGTCCTGCCCATACCTGGAAGGAATGCTACACAGTGAGACTACACAAGAAGACTCTGAACAGATAGGCCTTTCTGGATTTCCCCTCTGAGTCTATTAGCATCAGCTCTATCCCTTTTGTTCCATCACATTTCTACATGGTTGCTCAGTCTTCAATCATGCCCATTCAGTGAAATCTCCATAAGAGGCCCAAAGAGGATGGGGTACAGAGAGCTTGGACAGCTGCACGCAAAGAAGCTTATAGGAAGGTGAACAAGAACTCATCTACAGTAGGGTGGGAGCACCCTAACTCCATGGGAATGGAAGTTCCTGCACTTGGGATCTTTTCAAACCTCACACTGTGGATTACTTTATCTGGCTTTTTATTTATATCCTTTAAAATATCCTTTGTAATAAATGGGTAAATGTGTTTCCCTGAGTTTTGTGAGCTACTCTAGCAAATTGACCATGCTTAAAGAGGGGGTTGGGCCGGGCATGGTGGCTCACGCCTATAATCCCAGCAATTTGGGAGGCCGAGGCGGGCGGATCACCTGAGGTCCAGAGTTTGAGACCAGCCTGACCAACATGGAGAAACCCTATCTCTACTAAAAATACAAAATTAGCCGGGTGTGGTGGCACATGCCTGTAATCCCATCTACTCCTGAGGCTGAGGCAGAAGAATGGCTTGAACCCAGGAGACAGAGGTTGCTGTGAACCGAGATCGTGCCATTGCACTCCAGCCTGGGCAACAAGAACGAAACACCGTCTCAAAAAAAAAAAAAAAAAGAGGGGGTTGTGGGAACCCCAACAGGAAGCTGGTAGGTCAGAAGTTCAGAGGCCTGGACTTGTGACTGGTGTCTGACGTTCGGCAGTCTTGTGGGATCTGACATATCTCTTGGAAGATGACATCAGAATTGAATTGGATTAGAAGACACCCAGCTGGTGTCCACTAGAAAACTGATTGCTTGCCTGTTGGTTGGGAGAAATTTCCACACATTGGGTGAAAGAAGTTTTCTGTGTTGATTGCTGTGGTGTAAAAGCAGAAGAAAAAGTTTTGTTTTTCTACACAGTATGTAATGGTCTTATTTTGAATCTATTCTAAGCATACTTTTTTCAGTCTTTGCTAACATAAAAATTTACATTTTCTTTAGTTATTTAATTTGCTGTATAGCCTTAATATCCTTGTATTCCTTGGATACTTGGGAGATGAAATGTTTATTCTCGGAAAATAGAAAAGCCATGTAGACTACAGAGATTATACTGGGTGACCAGAGATGGAATAGTGCACAATATTTCATTCCTATAAACATGGCTCCTTAACGTGTAACCTGGAGAAAATATTATCCATGTAATGTCCTCTAGTCTTCCAAAAAGACTTAACACTCCTTTGAGAAAGAGAAGAACACTAATCAGTTGAGACTGGAACTCAACAAGCAGGCTCGCATTATTAATATTTTTATTTCTAGGCTCTAGAAAAAAGGCTGCTTCTAATTATACTCAAGGTCCAATGGATTGTAATGTTTTTTAAAAAAATATTAACAGTTCCCTCTTGTAGCCTTGGTCAAACATGAAGCCCTAAACGGGTAAGGATATCTATTGGACTGAAAAAGATATTTCTCAGTGTCTGGGAAAGGAAGAATTGGTCAGATGGTGTGAAGTTCAACTGTGGGACTCATAATCTCTGGCAAATTATGCTGCTTCTAACAAAAACATTCGTGCACACTCATATCCTCTCTTACACTAACTTAATACAGAATTCTGCTAATTTAACTAAGGTAAATGTTTCACACAAAACCCAATTTTGCAGACATTTTATTTTTCTTTTCTGTTTTGATTATCACCTCTCAGCTCAAAGGGTTTTAGGGAGCTAGAAACTCTATTTTTGCAGTGCACAGACTTTCTGTTTCTCCTTTTCATTCACATTTCTAAAGATGATTGGTTATGAATTTAATCTTGTTAACACCATGACCTTTTCACTACCAAGTTTTAAGAATTACCTGTTAGACCACTGAATAATACCATTAGCAAGTAAAGTACATGGGATATATGAAGTTATCAGGCAGAGCAGTATTTGTTCCCTATCAATGTGTAGCTAACAAAACATTACACAGACTACTTTCTGCCTGCTTTGAAAACATTTCGATTAATTTTCTTTTTTGTTCTAAGATGAATAATATTTACATTTCAATTAAAATTTAACTAAATTTGGCAAGCCGTGGGGAGTTCAAAAGTTTGTGAAGGTCCAGAAATCTTAATATTTTATTTGAATTGAATACTCACTTTTTAACCTTAGCCATAAAGCTATATTGGTCTGTTTCCCACTTAGAACTAATCAATTCTTGTATGTTATTCAATAATTGGTCAAGTACATGTGACCCAGGAGTTGCTGATGTGACATTGTCCTTAAAGAAAGAATATTCTGCAAATAATTCATGATACCTGTAAAGAATTTTTGGGGTCCTAAGTGGTGGAGATAGATTGTGACTGTATTTACTGATTTTTACTAGAAATTTGCTCAATTCACTACCTTAACCCTTCCCTAAATGGTTGTGTGTTAGCATATACAAATTAAGTATACATATCAGATTTAATTTGTAAGTTTTATTGGTTGGAAAAAAAAAAAAAAACTTTCATTTTGGCCAGGTGTGGTGGCTCATGCTTGTAATCCCAGCTCTTTGGGAGGCCCAGGTGGGCAGATAATGAGGTCAAGAGATCAAAACCATCCTGGACAACACGGTGAAACCCCATCGCTACTAAAAATACAAAAATCATTAGCTGGGCATGGTGGCAAGTACCTGTAGTCCCAACTACTGGAGAGGCTGAGGCAGGAGAATTGCTTGAACCCGGGAGGCGGAGGTTGCAGTGAGCCGAGATTGCTCCACTGCACTCTAGCCTGGGCAATAGAGCGAGACTCCATCTCAAAAAAAAAAAGAAAAAAGAAAAGCTTTCATTTTAAGAGTAAATCCTAGATTAGAAGTAATAGCAATCAACTGCCAAATAATAAAACCTTGTTAATAACATATTAAAAACTCTAAGGAAAAAACTCTAAGGTTTTATTAAAATGTATATACTTATATCTACCTTTATTCTTTTAGAGAAACAGAAAGCCTTGCCTTTGATTTTAATTAGTAAATATTATGAACTTGTATTAAGTGAAATAGGTTTTAATTTTACTTGTGTAAAACATTTACCTGCCTTCAATTATAGTCATGAAAATGAAGACAAAATCAAAATACAGTCTCTGCCATCAAAGTCAAAGAACATGATCTTTTTTTTAATCTCCAGGTTAATTTTTAGTGTGAAAGCAAACTATCTTAGGCACAATCACATCCTCTTATAATGGTTAAATTCACCTTGTTTTGAGGAGAAAGGCTGCTGTGGAACTTCTTTTGAGAATTGTATATTCATGTCCTCAGCCCACTTCTTTATGGGATTGTCTTTATCTTGTTACTTGGTTTGAGTTCCTTGTAGATCCTGGATAGTAATCCTTTGTCTAATGCATAGTTTGTGAAAATTTTCTCCCACCCCGTGGGTTGTCTGTTTACTTTGCTGATTATTTCTTTTGCCGTGCAGAAGCATTTTAGTTTAATTAAGTCCCATCCATTTATCTTTGTTTTTCTTGTGTTTGCTTTCGGGTTCTTGGTCATGAACTCTTTGCCTAAGCCAATGTCTAGAAGAGTTTTTTCAATGTTATCTTCTAGAATCTTTATGGTTTCAGGTCTTAGATTTAAGTCTTTGATCCACCTTGATTTGATTTTTGTATACGGTGAGAGATAAGGATCCAGTTTCATTCTTCTACAAATGGCTTGCCAATTATACCACACCATTTGAACATTTGAATAGGGTGTCCTTTCCCCACTTTACTTTTTTTGTTTTGTTTTGTCGAAGATCAGTTGGCTGTAAGTATTTGGCTTTATTTCTGGGTTGTCTATTCTCTTCCACTGGTCTATGTGCCTATTTTTATACCTTTCCATGTTCTTTATACAGTAGCTTATCTTTTGATTCTTATGGTTATTAAACATGGAGCCTGTAGCTATTTGGTTGTTGTTTGTTTGTTTAGACACAGGGTCTTGCTGTATTGTCCAGGATGGAGTGCAGTGGCACAGTCATAGCTCACTGCATCCTTAACTTTCCAGGCTCAAGTGATCCTCCCACCTCAGTTTCCCAAGTGAGTAGCAGGGACTACAGGTGCATGCCACCACACCCAGCTAATTAAAAAAAAAAATTAGTAGAGATGGGGTCTTCCCTTATTGCCCAGACTGGTCTCAAACTCCTGGCTTAAAGTGGTCTTCCTGCCTCAGACTCCCAAAGTGCTGGGACTACAGGTGTGAGCCACCATGCCTGACCAAGCCTGTAGCTACTTGTAACCTAGTCCTGTAAATGCTCAATGGGCCTGGTCTTTGCTCTTTGGCTATGGCTGCTTGCCAGCTAGTTTATAAGCTGCATTGGCTTCTCAGCCCAATACATTTATCTTACAAACTCATCCTAGAGCATAAAAAAGGTACATATTTTTTTCACCTACATACTTATGGCTATTAGCTCACTAATCCAGCTCAATTATCTAGATATTCTGTTGGTATGCATTTGTTACCAATGGCCACCTGATCCAAAGTGCTGATGTATTTAGTATCTCTTCAATGATTAATTAGTTTTATGTATAGCAAAGACTAGTTTATCCCCTAATTTGATTAAGAGATAGAAAATCAATTGATGACAAGCCATTCACTTACTCTGGTAACCTTAAAAGTCAGTCAATATGCATGTTCTATGTTCTTATTGAATTTAAAGTATTATCTCCGGGAAATTATCTGAGTTGCCAAATTCATCTAGAATTGCTAGAATTAGGCAAACTTACATTACTATATTTTCCTTCCTGTACATTTTTCCTCCCTGCCCCTTCCCTTTTATCCTTTCTCTCATTTCATCTGCTGAATACAAGTAAATAATGATTACATTCCATTTACATGGTCACAAGAAAAATATCTAAATTTCATCTATATACTTGGAAACACATCACTACCAATCATAAAATGGGAGCTAATATTTGTTGTACATGCTAATTGGTTTACATGTGCTATTTCATGGCCATTCTAGGAGGAATGAATACTGTCATTATGAGTCCTGTTTTGCAAATCGGTATAGAGAGGTTAATTAGACTACCCAAGGTCATACAGGTAGTAATAGTGACATCAGGATTCACTCAAATTATCTAACTCCAGAGCCTATAGCCTAGGAGTGCTCACTCATGTACACACACACACTTTCTCTCTCTCTCTCTCACACACACACACACACACACTATATATATATAAACATTTAAACTTCATAACCTTTAAAGTAAGCACAAATATGTATTCTATACAAATAGAAAAACTGAGGCATAGAGAGATTAAACAATTTGCTCAAGTTAGCACAACTGGTAGTCAGACAAACTGGGAGCCCAAGCATTTTAGCTTCAGAATCTCTGCTTTTAACTGTTATAGTCTCTGTGAAAAATGCTCATAGCAAAAACATGCCATGTCTAGCAATAAATATGTGTCTATATGGAGACACATTTGCAGAAATAGAATGTACTACAAATATACTTATTTTTGTTCAAAAGCATCTTTATTTTCCATCTCTATTGCCAATGTTGTTGTTGTTGTTGTTGTTGTTTTCTGTAGTACTTTTTTTAAATACTTTTAAGTTCTAGGGTACATGTGCACAACGTGCAGGTTTGATACATAGGTATACAAGTGCCATGTTGGTTTGCTGCACCCATCAACTCATCATTTACATTAGGTATTCCTCCTAATGCTATCCCTCCCCCAGTCTCCCACCCCGCCGACAGGCCCGGTGCGTGATGGTCCCCACCTTGTGTCTAAGTGGTCTAATTGTTCAATTCCAACCTATGAGTTAGAACATGCGGTGCTTGATTTTCTGCCCTTGTGATAGTTTGCTGAGAATGATGGTTTCTAGCTTCATCCATGTCCTTGCAAAGGACATGAACTCATCCTTTTTTATGGCTGCATAGTATTCCATGGTGTATATGTTCCACATTTTCTTAATCCAGTCCATCATGCAGTTTCCCAGAGCTGGCAAAACCTGTACACATTTGTATTACACAAATTCCACTTATGTTTCTGATTCATCCCAGTTATTCATAATTAATTTTTTGCTGGTTTTTACATTTACATTTGGCTTATTTATTCTAAATGAGAATCAAATACAAAGGGAAGATATATTTAGTGTCTGAGAATGGAATTAAGGTGGATGGCAACTTCAATCTGTGAAATGATATTAAAAAAATCTTAGAAAGATGGATTAAAACACACAGTCTGTTCACACCCAGATCACATTCACAGTATGAGGTGCTAATTGATAAAAACATGACATTGATGGCAACAGATTAATTCCAGATACAGTTTCCATAATATTATGACTAGAGGAGCAGTCATGAACTTTTCATTCTTATTATGCAGTAGAGAGAACCATAATTGTTTCAACCAGTGTGACTATTTGATTAATGTTTGTCATCGTCTCCATTCCCTGTATTCCATATTCACTCAGAAACTAGGCCTATTTTAAATCACTAGTGTAGGCTCAATATTGGGCCCAGAGAAGGCCCTCAATAAATAATGAATGAAGGAATGGATGAATGAATGGAAGTATCATAGTGACTGAAATATAAGTGCATAGAAACCTAAATTCAATCCCTCATACACCACATATGAAGCCAATGGCACCAAGTTTATCTCACCAGATATAGGTGAGATACCAAACTGGTATGGTACCTCCTACCTTGATGGAATGGCTGAGTCACGACTAGGAAGACAACTGTGATCAGAGCTGGCAGCACCTGGAGACATTTGTCTCTGTTTATTCCCTGATTCAAAATAAAAGAATCACTCCTCAACTGAAGTTATGACCCTATGGATCACTCCTTCCTCCTTGACACTATTTCTTTAGTTGGCTCCCAACACACCACATTCTCCTTGGTTTCTCCTATCATACTCTTCACTCATTTGGGTCCTTTTGCTGGTTTCCCTTCTTCTTCCCCACTTCTTGTCTTTTCATTCTTTTAATAGTGTCTTTAGAAGAGTAGACTTTTTAAGTTTGAGGAAGCCCAATTTATTATATTTTTATTTTGTGGAGTATAGTTTTGGTGCTACAGCTAATACATCTCTGCCTAACCCAGGATCACAAAGATTTTCTCCCATGTTGTCTTCAGGAACTTTTACAATTTTCAGTTTAACATTTAGGTCTATGATCTATTTAAAGTTAATTTTCATGTATGGTGGAAGATATGAATTGAAATTCATATGAATTAGCCATTGGGAAAATATAAATTAAAACCAAGATGAGTTATCACCACACATATATTAAAATGGCTAAAATAAAAATTGCTGACTATATCAAGTGTTGGTGAGGACATGGAGCAGCCCATACATTGCTGGTGTGAGTACAAAGTGATGCTGCCACTTTGGAAAAGAATTTGTAAGTTTCTTACGAAGTTAAACGTGCATTGCTATATGACTCAGCAATCCCACTCATAGTATTTACCCTCAAGAACTGAAAACTTATAGTCACATGAAAACATGTATATGAATATTTATAGCAACTGTTTTTATAATTGCCAAAACTGGAATCAGCCAATATGTCCTTCACTGGGTGAATGGACAAAGAGTTATTCACACATACAATGGAATACTATTCACCAATAAAAAGGAATGGACATTCAACAACATGGTTAACTCTCAAGGCATTATACTGAGTAGAAAAAGCCAGTTCGAAAGGTTACATATGATTATATTATATGACATTCTCAAATATAAAATAGGGTGATGGAGAACAGATCAGTGGTTTTCAGGGAAGGAAGAAGGGAGAAACATGACTAAGGGGATAGCATGAGAAGGATTTTTGGGGTGGCAGAACTTTTCTGTATCCTATTTTATATGAACCTATACATTTGCCAAAATTCATATAATGATACTGAATAAATAATGAAAAACTGCAAATCTAATAGAATTCTTATGCTCATAAATATGTTCAGTTGTGCCTTGGTACCTTCTTTTCTCTGGCAATCTACTCATATCTGAAAGTAAATGGAAAACTAGGAATTGATTGATCAAAATTGACATTACTAATGAAGTATCAGAGATACATATTAACTTGATGAGATTAATTTTACTAGAAACCAGTTCTTTTATGGATAATTTTAGCTTCATTCTCATTCTTGTATTTATTCATACCAGAAATATATATTGAGCACCTACTATGGGCCAGGAAGTATTTTAGGTACTGGGATAGAACAGCAAAAAAATAAAGTCCCTGTCCTCACATATCTTACTTTCTACTGGAAATAAATGGACCAAAACCAAAACAAATAAAAAATCCACAAATAAGTATAGGGAACGTGAGGGGTAAGAATTCCTGTGAAGGAAAAAGCAGAATGGAGGGTTAGAGAATGAAGATGGTTGGGAGAAAGAGAGAGTTGCTATTTTAGATGCATTGGTCCTGGAAGGGGCACCAAGAAAGAGGTATTTATTTTGGCAAAAACGTGACAGAGGATATGGCTATCTAGATATTCCAGAAGAGGGTAGAATAAGGACTAAGACCCTGAGGGGATTCTGGATCTGAGGTGTTCACAGAACAGCAAGGAAATGAGAGCCGCTAAAGCAGCATTAGGAGGGAAGCTGTGGCAGTTTGGTGGCCATGGGTCACGTCTCACAGTGTAGTCCATTTAAAGAGTGAGTGAGATGCAAAACCACTAGCAGTTCTAAGGAACAGATTCATGATCTGAAATGTGTTTTAAAAATAAATGGGGCTGGGCGCGGTGGCTCACACCTGTAATCCCAGCACTTTGGGAGGCTGAGGCGGGTGGATCACGAGGTCAGGAGATCGAGACCATCCTGGCTAACACAGTGAAACCCTGTCTCTACTAAAAATACAAAAAATTAGCCAGGCATGGTGGCGGGTGCCTGTAGTCCCAGCTACTCAGGAGGCTGAGGCAGGAGAATGGCCTGAACCCTGGAGGCAGAGCTTGCAGTGAGTGGAGATCGTGCCACTGCACTCCAGCCTGGGCAACAGAGCCAGACTCTGTCTCAAAAAAAAAGAAAAAAAAATTGCTCTGGGTTGGGTAGAGATCAGATCTCAGGGTGGCAGAGAGATCAATTACGGTGCTATTGAAATTACCGGAGTATGAGATAATGATGACTTGAACTAGGTGGGGGTAGAGATGATCAATAGTTTATCAAATTACAAAGCACATTAGCATAAAGGCTTACATTACATAAATATTTCAGTGTAATAAAAAAATTAAAATGCTAATTTTTTGTTCCTCGATAGCCTAGTTAGCATTCCATAACAAGGCATTCATTTTTCTCAGTTTGATTTTATTATGAAATTATTATGTAATTTTTTATTTGCAGTATTAGGTTAAAGGAATAATCTATTTTAAGTGGAAAGACACAGCATATATCAAGATCTCTATAAAAATCCAAGGCCATATTTTGGAAGTTATATTAAATATAATAATGACATAAGGAGATATTTGGAAAAAATGAGATTGATGATTTTCTCCTTGTATCTTACTGGAATTATTTGAGGATAAATAGTTTTTCAGAACAAGCAAGACAAACAAGATCCTCCTCACTGCCAAATCAGTGAACTTCTCAAGTTCAAAAGAACTCTTTGGCTACTGCCTAGAGCCATTTCCTCATTTTTGATGACAGCAAATGAGTGGTTCATTTTCTGTTTTACAGTGTTATGCCCTTCAGCAAATTCTGAATAAAACTGCTGCACTTGTTTGGTAAGAACTTTTTCAACATTTCATGCTGAACATATCCACTGTTCATAACCAGAGCATACAAGTTCAAAGACTAAAGGCAGCTTTCAAAAACACAAATGCCAAATAAAATGAAAATATAATAATGTGAAACTTTAACATTGATTTGCCAATGATCTGTCTTGAGTTGTTTATAAATCTGACCATACCTTTGCAGTGCCCACCCAGGCTGTGCAATGAGACATTTAGGACCAAGATTCCGAACAATTCATGCATGTTTCAGAGCAAAGTTCAACTCATCGTTTAAAACTTTTACTCAAGACCTTACAGAATCAAGTCATGCTTTCTACGAGTCAAAACATCTGCTGGTGCACTGTTGACCTCCTTGTAAACATTGCCTAATATATGGAGAAAAAAAGTCATATAAAACAAGGTAGTCATGACAAATGTTCAACATTGTCAGCATAGTCAAGAGTCACCACTTCTCCTGAATATATTTGGTGCTACTTCTGTTAAGCAAAATAACTTCCAAACATAAAACTCTGCTACTTAAAATTCAGGCATAAAAACATTTTCCTGGGGCTAATGTATATTTAAAATTTCTACCAATGTCTATGTGTCAGCACTCAACCATGACTTCAGTTTACTGTCAACACACAGACAAAGATTATGCATAGACCATATTGATCAAATTATTTCTTATCAGAGTCTCATTGAAATGCAAAATGGTTAGTACTTAGAAAACCATATGAATCAATTATCCTAATCTGGAACTTGCAGACAGAATGTCAAATGAAATTGTAAGGTCTTATTTTATCTGCATGTGAAATTGAGAGCTGAGAAATATGAGTTTGCTAAGGCTATTTTTGCTTTGTTAATGACAATAACAATGCATGCTCATAAAAAACTTACTTTGTCAGGTATGAGTAACTTCTATGGACTTTCTCATCTTTAGCTCATTTATAATAACTTCTAATTCCTGACTTAAACTGTAAGGTAGAAAAGAAGACGTGGAAAAAGAGAAGAGTAGTTCAGATTCAGTGTTTGAATGTGAGGTGTTTGTAGGACTTTCAAGTAGAGATGTCCAGGAAGCACTGAACTTGTACATTTCATAGTTTAGGAGAGAAACCTGGGCTAAAGATGCAGATTTGTGTCAAAGGATATTGGTGCTAAAAGCAGCTATGTATGTGGAAAAATAAGGAGACACGAGGAAGAAAAGTCCTGGGCACACCAATGTTTATGGGATAGGTAGAAGGGAAGTCCCTGAAGAGAGGGGAAAATAGAGAACAAAAACAGGACATGGTGTTAAGGCTAGGGTGGAAAGCATTCAAGGAAGGGAGAATGGGCAACAACATTATCAGGTGATGCTGAGACATCTGTCTCATGATTTTGACTAGTCTAGGTACTTCATATAAGTGGAATCAGACAATATTTTTCCTTTTGTGGCTGTCTTGTTTCACTTAGCACATTATCCTCAAGTTTCATCTGTGTTGTAGCCATATGTCAGAATTTCCTTTCTTTTTGAGGCTGAATAATATTCCATTGCACCAGGATGCCATGGATAAGAATTCTTAACGTGCATCTAGTAACCTAAACTTTATGGACATACTGTCTAAAAAAGTTATTAAAAACTGAAAATTGAATTTTGATTGAATTGGTTGAAACAATTGGAAGGTATAGAGTCCTGAAACTACAAACTAATCTAGACAGTTTCTGAAAAATAACATTTGTACTTTCTCTAGCATAGAACAATTAATACTGGGAGAAACAAAACAATAATAAGAGTTTAAATTGTATGAGTATATGATTCTTCAGATAATTTTGGTCTTCTTAAATGCTGTGACAGTTTCAAAATGAGAAAGATGGGTAGTGGTTGTACAACACTGTGAATATACTGATGCCATTGAATTGTACACTTTTAATGATTAATTGTATGTGAATTTCATCTCAATGAAAAAAATGCTATAATAGTGGAAATTTTCCTTAAGCTTGGAATTGGAGTTGTATTTTTACTACAAATGTCATATCCCATGTGTTGGTATACAATGCTGATACATTTATATTATAATTAAATGGATTGATTTAACATTACAGTTCATTATTCATAAAAACAGAAGGAAAACGATTTTTAGAGATGCCTTTGCACATATGGTTCTCTCTGCTCAGTATCTTTTCCAAAGTTTGTTCATCCTGCAAGGCCCAACTTATTTGCCATTTTCTTATGAGAGTCTTCCTCATCACATAAAAATAAGTGTTTTCTTCTTTCTATACTCTATTATAGCACTTAACCTCTGCCTGGTTGGGTCTGTTCCCTCTGCTGAACTGAAGGTTTCTTGAGAACAGGATCATGCTCTCTTCCCCTTTGTATTTATCAATCATATAGAATATATACAGTCAATGCTAGTTATGTTAAAACTTACTGTATATAGAGCATTGAGCAATGTCCTTCTGATGACAGTCACTGTTCTTGAAACACTTAGATATAGTCAGTATAGATCAACCATTCATACATGAACTCACTTAAGGACAAAGGTAAAACACTTGCCCAATGCAAAATTATAAGCAATATAATAAGCTGGTTATAACACAATTATCTGTAAAATAGTATGGGTGTGTATCAAATTATTTCTCATGTAACAAAATACCAAACAGAAAGAATTAATGTGTGCGCCAAATGTTAAGCCTTAGATGTGGCTGGGTTTAAAGATCTGAGGATAAAAACATACAAAACAAGACATTCTGGAGAGATAGAAAAACGACAAAGGGAAGTGTGTCATGGGATCCTGGAAAAGAGATTCTTATTAGGGAAGTGGACAAAGATAATCTGGGTCTTTAGAAAAAGATTAGAAACCTCTGAAGATGTGAATAATGACAAAATGTCTGTAATAGAGCTACAAATTTACTCACATCTCCACTCAGATTTGGAAAGAAAATGTTGTGCCTTCATTTCTCTGTACCAATCAGATTGTCTCCATTATGTACACCTACAGGGTAGAGAAAACAAAAAAGGAAAAAATCTAAAATATAGTCCCATTGGAAAAACTAAATCCATTAGAGTATTAGTCCCTGGTAAAATGAGCAGTGTCTTAGAGGCCCTCTTCTTCAGCCATTATCTGTTTGTGCTGTGGAGCAGCACAAACCAGTGGTGCCCTGGTCTGCTGTATGGGCCAAGTGGCAGGGGAGCATCTGTGCAGTGTTCTGGCACCTGCTGAGAAAGTGTAAGCTGGGGGAACTCAGGGTGTGGACATTCTGGACTTGGTCAGGACACAGTTGTCTTCCTGTTGATTCAGCCCCTCCTTAAGCCTCACAACCATTTGGCTACACAACCCCTGAGCCCTGACTTGAGAGTTCCCTAGACCAACCTGACTCTCAATTTACTTCCACCTGTCTCCCTCGGGGCACACAGGCACTTGTGAGCCCTATCTCTGACACACAGGAGGCAGATTACAGGAGGAAGCCACACTCAGGCCTTCTTTCAGTCTACTCTCCACCACCAAGTTGATCTGCTCTGTTGGGCCAGCCAAATATGAGAGTCTTTGGGGGCATCTCATTCCATGTCACACGTCTTCTCCCATGAGGACTTCAGCCTGGAAAGAGGAGATCTAGACACAAGTGTCTCTCTGGCTTCCTCAATCTGCCATTCCCTTTCTCTTCCATTCAACTCTGGGGACCAACCAGACAAGATTTTCCTTCTTCCTTTTTGACTAGAACCTCTTTTCCACAAAACTCTATGATTAATCTTGCTAGGCCAGCTTCTAGAAGTTTTAAAGGGGAAAAAAAGGGAATTTACAAAATCCTCTCAGATACATAGTTTTCAAGGCTACTGTCTGTCTGCGCACTGCCTTTAAGAATATCTTTCCTTCTCTGTGTTTTTGTTGAAATTCACCTAATTTCCACTAAATTCCCAAGTCTGACTATGGGGAAAAAATATTCACAAAAGACATAAAAAACATAAGCACATTACATTTCTCAAAATATTATGTCCATATAGTATACCTATCCCCTAGAACTCTATTCTTTCTCTAACTGGAAAATATATATATTATCCTCCTGTGCTCTATGAAATTTTCCTTAAGAGAAAACTGAAGTTTGTTTGATTTCTGAACTTCTAATGCCCTTTCTTTTCATTAATTTTTCCATGTTTATAGATTCTTTCTTGGTAATTAATGTTACACTCCTTAGTTTTCTAATGTTATAAAATATGTTTACTTTTAATTATTAAGCAGTTCATATTAATTTCTGGATCTTAAAAAGAAAACCTAATTGAGTTTGTAAAAGTTTTGAATCAAATATACTAGCATTTAAATACCCTCTTTGAACTCCATTGTGTTTATTTATTTTCTTTATGAGCAGTTTGGTTCACAATGCTGATTTTAATCCAAATATTTGCCTTCCAAGATGCTGGTTCTACCATTTACAATCCACAGTGTACCTCTTTGTAGAACACTGCTCAGAATTATCTGCAAAGTGAAAGAGAATTTTATTTTCCTGATCCTGTTTGATTATATTTACCTATTGAATTTTTCATTGTGAAACAAGCCCTATGAACATTTACAGAATGCATGTTTCTTTTTTTTCTTTTTTTTTTTTTGGAAACTCTTTCTAGTAGAGTTGATTCTATACCAGTTGTTTTAAACAGTGGAAATATAAATATATTTTGTCAAAAGGAAAATTTGAGCGTGTACATGGATAGCTTATGAGAAGGTGGCTCAAAAATTCAATTATGTGATTTCATCAAATAAAAAAGTAGTTGACACAGTTTTGACTCTAAGTACCAGTCATATCAGTGGGAAAGGATATTTAAGCTAGAAGTTATAGACATAAATTCATTTTAATTATTGTGCATTTTCCATACTGTTCTATCAGATTACCATGTACAGCAACTCGCCATTCAGCAGTTACTCATTTCTAAGGTTGTAAATGTCGAGAAATACCAGACTATCACCCTGGACTCCATAGTGTGATTGTTTTATGTGTGTGTATGTGGTTTCATACCCAAGTGAGTCATTCTGCAAAGAACCTTGAGAATATCAGTCTAGTCTAGACATTTCAATCTTACTGATTGATGCTCAGCTTTGGCATAAGATTATGCATCATTAGAAAGAGGATGTGGGTGTAAAATGGTTCTGTGCAAATACAAACATTATATACTTAAGCCCACAAAATCTTGACTAATCATTTCCTCTGCTAAACCTTTCCATTCCCACTATTTTTTTTTAAATCATCACTTGCATCACCAACTGCTCATCAGTAAACCTCATACCTCTAGAATAATCTCTGCTGTCCTATTTGTATTTCTAGCATACACTATGATGTCTGACTTAGTAGCTTCATAAAAATCTATTGAATTGGCCTGGTGTAATGGCTCACGCCTGTAATCCCAGTACTTTGGGAGGCTGAGGTGGGCAGATCACCTGAGGTCAGGAGTTTGAGAGCAGCCTGACCAACATGGTGAAACCCTATCTCTACTAAAAATAAAAAATTAGCCAGGCATGGTGGTGGGCTCCTGTAATCCTAGCTACTTGGGAGGCTGAGGCAGGAGAATCACTTGAACCCAGGAGGTGAGGTTGCAGTGAGCCGAGATCATGCCATTGCACTCCAGCCTGGATGACAGAATGAGACTCTGTCTCAAAAGAAGCCAAAAACCAAAACCAAAACAAAACAAAAATGTATTGAATGAATACTGACTTCAAGGGACTCAGGAGAAAGCCATCTTGTATGTACCTCTGATATTTTCATCCAACACTTCTTTTCCTCAATCTTTTTCCTAGGTATTTCTACAGCTTCTAGGATTTTGTCACTGTTCCTCACAATGTTCTCCTATTTTGTCAACTAGTAGATATAATAGCTCTGAATGGTCATATATATGTTACTGTTATCAGGGTTTTTTGTTTTATAGGAAAATTGAAGAGAATTGGAGATTTTAAATTTGGGAGAGTGTCTTTGGGAATATCAGTCAATTGAGGATGAATAAATCTGCTAGTGATCATCATAGCAATTCATATGAAAGTTTTAAAAAACCGGATATCAGTTTCACCCCATGCTACTCTTTGGGGTCTCTGATCTTTAGAAGAGTTTGGACTCAACTTGGTAAACACATTTTGAACCCAGTACACCTCTCATGAAACATCTTGATGAGCATGATATAGAGGGCACACCTTGCCAAAGAGTAAAGATATATATTTTATCTTTAATGAGAAAATGCTGATTTTCATGGGACAAGAACAGGAAATCCTTTTAGAATCATCAAGGGCAGCATCAAAATGGGAAATATAGTATGGAAAGTTCAATTTTCCTAGGAAGAGGAGAGTAAAAATGCTCTGTCTTTTGAGATTTGGAAAGAAAAAATGTCCACTGCTTTGTTTGAGCCAAAATCAAGGCTGTATGACAGCTGATATGTTCAGTTGTTAAATTATAAGCAATTCTATACTGGTTGGTACAATAGCTGCTGCTGCCATATTTGCCCTATTCCTTTTCCTGTAAACAGGAAAAGGAGAGTAAGAGTGTTCTTTGAGTTTGGGGATTTAGAAAGAAAAAATGCCCAATGCTTTGCTTGAGCCAAAATCAAGG
Organism: Rhinopithecus bieti; assembly: GCF_001698545.2. Taxonomy (NCBI): domain Eukaryota; kingdom Metazoa; phylum Chordata; class Mammalia; order Primates; family Cercopithecidae; genus Rhinopithecus; species Rhinopithecus bieti. The sequence continues at coordinate 679,578 of NW_016809297.1, read as the reverse complement.
CTGTAATACAACTGGTATGTCCAGTTGTTAATTCATAAACAATTCTATATTGGTTGGTATAATATCTGCTTTATTTGCCCTATTCATTTTCCTGGAAATAGAAGAACTTCCAGTTAAGTAACTAATTGGTGAATGCTCAGGGATCTCCAGGATTCTTTCCCAGCACTACAGCTTGCTTTAGTCCTGTTTCATCTATACCCAGATTGTGTTAGCCCAGGTGGAACATTCTGAGTTTAGGCCTGCCAAACATGAGGTGGTAGAGTCCCTTTCGTGGCAAACCAGCACCCAAGATAACAAGCAGAGCTTCAGAGGACCCAGCCCCAGCCACTCTGCCAATGTCCAAGACTGAGGTCAGCTTCATCCCTTACAACTCTAGTGCTCCACCAGAGGGATTCTACAGCCCCCCAATTCCTCAGGCATAACTGTCATCATATTTTGAAACCACCTGCCTGCAGAAAATAGCAATCCATGCCCACAGAATTGGTCCACCACAGCCAAGTCCTCATAGCCTATGCTCTACACTTCATACCCGTGAAGCAACAAGGAGTATGAAGATCTTCCACCTAAATAGCTGAGGTGACTTTGAGGAACAGTCTACCATGCATAATGCTGGGAGAGGCCTGTATCCACCCAAGTCTAAGTATTACTGGTAACTTGGCCCACAACTTTCCAAGGCTAACCTTTATTCTCTTTGACAGGCAGGGCATTGAGATAGGAACAACCCAGTCTGGAGTGAGACATCAAACATGCAAAAGCATCTGTGAACTGTGGAGAGTTAATATATATTACTTCTTCCTGAAGTGTACTTAGACAAAATACTGAAAAATAAATAATCATGCTCTCATTTGGAAGAAAATTCTTTGCTCTCTCTCTCTTTTTTTAATGTTGATCAACTTTCCTCTCGATCTCAATAATCTATTGCCTTTTTTGTCTAGCTTTTCACTATAACACCTATTTCTTATGGCGTTGACCTCCCAAAGATGTTCATGACCTAATCCCAGGAACTTGTCATTATGACTATATTATGTTACATGGCAAAAGGTTATTAAGATTGCAAATAGAATTAAGGTTGTTTATCATCTGACTTGAAAATAGGGAGATTATCTTGGATTATCTGCATGAGCCCAGTCTTTAAAAGCAGAGAAACTTCCCTGACTTTCTGGCCAGAAAGAGAGAACTGACAACAGAAGAATGGCCAGAAAGATGCAACTTGAGAAGGATTCAACCCAACTGTTATGGTTTATATGTTTGTGTCCCTTCAAAATTCATTTTGAAACTTGATCCCCATTGTGATGGTCTTAAGATGTAAGGCCTTTGGGGAAGTGATTACAACACCAGGGCTCTGTCTCTGAGATAAACAGGATTAATGTCCTTATAAAACAGGCTTCAGAGAGCTGCATAGTCCTTCAATCTCTTCTGTCATGTGAGAATACAGGAAGAAGGTGCCATCTTGGAAGCAGAAGATGCAAGTCCTCACCAAATGCTAAATCTGCTGGCACCTTAATTTAGGACGTTCCAACCTCCAGAACTGTGAGAAAAAAAAAAATCAATTATTTATAAATTACCCAGTGTGTAGTATTTTGCTATAGAGGCAACAATGGACTAGGACACGACTACTGCTGACTTTAATGATGGATGAAGGGGACCATGAACCAAAGAACGTGAGCAGCTTTAAATGCTGGAAAAGGCAAGAAAATACATATTCCCCTGGAGCCTCCAAAAAGAAATGCAGCTCTGCTGACACTTTAAAACACAGTGAAACTTGTGTTGGACTTCTAACTTATAGAATTATAAGATAATAAATATGTCTTGCTTAAGCCATTACATTTTTGGAATTTGATACTACAGCAATAGAAAACTAATATACCAACTATCCCTGCCCCGATCCCACAAATAGCAAACAAAATAAGTTTATAATACTAATGACACTACTCTCTTAGGCCGCATTCTCTGAAGTAAAGAAAGATGAAAGCTGTCCCTCTGAATTATCTTTCATTTGGGAGACATTTGCTTTGTTATTGGTCTCTGGTCACAATAGCCAAGATTCGGAAAAAGCCTAACTGAATAATGCTGTGGTGAATGGGCTTGCAGATGTTTCTTGAAGATAGTGATTTTATTTCCCTTGGATATATACCCACACTGGGATTGCTGGATTATACAGCAATTCTTTCCTAATTTTTTGAGGAACCTCCATACTATTTTCCATAATGGCTATACCAATTTACATTCCTATTAACAGTATACCAGGGTTCACTTTTCCCATATCCTTATCAACACTTATCAGGGATGAGGTGATATCTCATTGTGGTTTTGATTTGCATTTGTATTCTATGATTTTCTTGACGATTAGTGATGTTGAGCACACTTGCATATACAGTATCTATTGGCCATTTGTATGTCTTCTTTGAAAAAAAAAGTCTGTTGAGGTCCTTTGCCCATTTTAGGTCATTTGGGTTTTTGCTACTGAGTTGTATTAGTTGCCAATATATTTTGGATATTAACCCCGAATTGCATATATGGATAGCAAATATTTCCAATGATTCTGTTGGTTGTCTTTTTATTTTGTTGATTGTTTACTTGTCTATGCAGAAACTTTTTATTCTGATGTAGTCCCAGTTGGTTATTTTACTTTTGTTGCCTGTGTTTTCGTTGTCAAATCCAAAAAATAATTGCCAAGACCAATGTCAAGGAGCTGTTTCCTTCTACTTTCTTCTAGGAGTTTTATGGTTTCCGGTATTATATTTAAGTATTTAGTCCATTTTGAGGTTATTTTTGTGTACGGTATAAGATAAGGGTCCAATTTTTTTTTTTTTTTTTGCAAGGGATATACAGTTTCCCTGTTTCCCCAACATTCATTGAAAAATAATTGACCATATATGCAAGGGTTTATTTCTGAGCTCACTATTCCAGTCCATTGATTTGTGTCTGTTTTTATGTCAGTATCATACTATTTTGGTTACTATAGGTTTGTCACGTAATTTGGAATCAGGAAATGTGATGCCTCCAACCTTCTGCTTCTTGCTCAAGATTACTTTAGCTCCTCAAAGATATTTGTGGTTCAATGTGACTTTCAGAATTGTTTTTTCTGTTTCTGTGAAAAATGCCATTGAGTTTTAATAGGGATTATATTGGATCTGTAGATACCTTTGGGTAGTATGGACTTTTTAACAATATTAATTCTTCCAACCCAGGAATGCAGAATATATTTCCATTTTGTGTCTTCTTTAATATCTGTCATCAATATTTGATAATTTTCAGCATACAGAACTTTCACATCCTAGGTTAAATATATTCCTAAGTATTTTATTTTTTGATGCTATTTTAAATGTTCTGTTATTTTCACATAGTTCATTGTTAGCATATAGAAATGCAACTAATTTTGCATGTTGATTTTGTATCCTGCAACTTTACTGAATTAGTTTATTACTTTTAAATTCGGGGGGTGGAGTCTTAAAGGTTTTCTCTATATAAGGTCATGTAATTTTCAAACAGAGATAATTTTGATTTTTCATTTTCTCTTTGAATATCTTTTATTAGTTTTTCTTGCTGGATAGCTCTAGTAGGAATTCCAGTACTATATTGAACAGAAAGTAGTGAGAGTAGGCACCCTTGACTCAGGTTCCTGATCTTAGGAGAAATGCTCTCAGCATTTTATCATAAAGTATGATGTTAGCTGTGGACTTGTCATGTATGGCCTTGTTATATTCCTTTTATACCTAATTTGTTGAGTGTTTTTACCATGAAAAAATGTTGAATTCTGTACAATGCTTTTTCTGCAACTATAAATGTAATTATATGATTTTTATCCTTCATTTTGTTAATGTGGTGTGCTACACTTATTAATCTGCATATATTGAACCATCCTTGTATCGCAGGAGTAAATTCCACTGGTCATGCTGTATGATCCTTTATTTATTTATTTATTTATTTATTTATTTATTTATTTATTTTTATTA
>NW_016809297.1:669768-672679 GCF_001698545.2 Rhinopithecus bieti | reverse complement strand
CCGCAGACTGCTGTGTTAGCAATGAGGGAGGCTCCGTGGGCATGGGACCCTCCCGGCCAGGTGTGGGATATATTCTCCTGGTGTGCCAGTTTGCTTAAAGCGCAGTATTGGGGTGGGAGTTACCCGATTTTCCAGGTGTTGTGTGTCTCAGTTCCCCTGGCTAGGAAAAGGGATTCCCTTCCCCCTTGCACTTCCCAGGTGAGGCGATGCCTCGCCCTGCTTCAGTTCTCGCTGGTCTGGCTGCAGCAGCTGACCAGCACCGATTGTCCGGCACTCCCCAGTGAGATGACCCCAGTACCTCAGTTGAAAATGCAGAAATCACTGGTCTTCTGTGTCGCTCGCGCTGGGAGTTGGAGACTGGAGCTGTTCCATTCGGCCATCTTGCTCCACCCCCTGATCCTTTCAATGTACTGTTAAATTCAGTTCACTAGTATTTTTCTAAGGATTTGTGCTTCAAAGTTCATAAAGAATATTGAACTAATAATTTCTGATAGTGTCCTTATCTGGTCTTGTTATTAGGGTAAGGCTGGCCTCATAAAATGGTTTCAAAGTGTTTATTCATCTGCAATTTTTTATAATAGTTTCAGAAGAATTGGTATTAATTCTTTTTTAAATATTTGGTAGATACTGCACATGTACTGCCTGAATCTAATACAGAAGTTGAAATTATTTTAAAAAACATTTTTTCTTAGATGTTTGGTAGAATTCTACAGTGAAACCATCTGTTCCTAGACTTTCCTTTTTGGGTCATATTGCTTACTTATTCAGTGTCCTTACTTGTTATTGGTATGTTCAGATTTTCTATTTTGTCATGATTCAATCTTCATGGGTAGTACATTTCTAAATATTTATCCACTTCTTCTCAGTTATCCAATTTGTTGACATAATTGTTCATAGTAGTCACTTATGATCCTTTGTATTTCTGTGGTATCAGTTGTCTGTCTCCTTTTTCATTTTTGATTTTCTTTTATTTCTTTCATTCGTTTCTCTTTTTTAATCCATCTAAAGGTTTTTGAATTTTTTATTTTCAAAAAATCAACTGTTTTGTTGATGTTTCTATTGTTTTCCAGTCTCTATTTCATTTACTTCTGCTCTGATCTTCATTATATCCTTCCTTCAGTTAACTTTGGGTTTAGTTTGTTCTTCTTCTTGTAGTTCCATGGGGTGTAAAATTAGAATATTTGAGATATTTATTTGTCTTCATGTAGGTATTTATTGCTACAAATATCATCTTAAAAATGCTTTCGATGCATACCATAGCTTTGGTATGTTGTATTTCCATTTTCATTCATTCAGAAATTTTTTTATATTTTCCCTTTTGATCTTCTTTGACCAATTGATTGTTTGGTAGTGTGTTGTTTAAATTCCACATAATTGTACATTTTCCAGTTTTTCTCCTATTATTGATTTCTACTTTCAAACCACTGCAGTCAGGAAAGATACTTGATATAATTCAATTTTCTCAAATTTGTTAAGACTTGTTTTGTAGCCTAATGTATGATTTATCCTGGAGAATGTTCTGTGGGCACTTGAGAAGAATGTGTGTTTGCTCCTGTTAGATAGAATGTTCTGTTTATGTATATTAGGTCCATTTTGTCTAAAGTATAGTTCAAAACCCAATGTTTCCTTATTGATTTTCTATCTAGATGATGTGTCCATTGTTGAAAATGAAGTACTGAAGTCTTCTACTATTATTGTATTGCTGTTTATTTCTCCCTTCAGATCTGCTAATATACATGATATGGTTTGGCTATGTCCCCACCCAAATCTCATCTTGAATTCCCATGTATTGTGGGATGGACCTGGTGGGAGGTAATTGAATCATGGGGGCAATTCTTTCCTGGGCTGTACTCATGAGAGTGAGTAAGTCTCACAAGATCTGATGGTTTTATAAAGAGGAGTTCCCCTGTACAAGCTCTTTCTCTTTGCCTGCTGCCATCCACATAAGTCATGACTTGCTCCTCCTTGCCTTCTGCCATGATTGTCAGGCCTCTCCAGCCATACGGAACTGTAAGTCAATTAAACATCTTTATTTTGTAAATTGCCCAGTCTCAGGTACGTCTTTATCAGAAGCATGAGAACAAATACAATGTGCTTTATATATTTAGATGCTCCAGTGTTAGATGCATATATATTTACAATTGTTATATTCTCTTAAAGAATTGACCTCTTTATCATTACATAAAGATACTCATTGTCTCTTGTAACAGTTTTTTACTTAAATTCTATTTTGCCTGAATAAATATAGCTTCCCTCTTCTCCTTTGGTTTCCATTTGCAAGGAATCTTTTTCCATCTCTTCGCTTTCAGCCTATAGATGTCTTTAAAGGTGAGGTAAGTCTCCTTAATCAGTATATAAATGGGTGTTATTTGTTAAAATTCATTAGACCACTCTTTTATTGGTTAACTTAATCTATTTATATTTAAAGTAATTTTTGACAGGTAAGAACTATTTAAATCTATTGGCATTTTGTTGTTTTTGGAATGTTTTGCAGATTTTGTCCTATTCCTCTTCTCTATGTTCCTTTGTGATTTTATAATGTTGTATGGTGGTATGCTTTGATTCTTTATTCTTTGTCCTTTGTGTATCTACCATAGATATTTTTCTTTGTGATTATCATGAGACTTATATAACACTTTTTATAGTAGTACCAGTCTATTGTAAGCTGACAATAACTTTGATTGCATGAAACAACCCTACCCTTTATTCCCCACCCTACCACATTTTATGTTTTCTGATATCACAGTTTACATATTTCTATACTGTGTATCCATTAACAAATTATTGTGTCATTATTACTTTGAATGTTTTTGTCTTTTAACCTTTATACTTAAAAGTGATTTACTCGGCCGGGCGCGGTGGCTCAAGCCTGTAATCCCAGCACTTTGGGAGGCCGAGACGGGCGGATCAC
>NW_016809297.1:628932-669482 GCF_001698545.2 Rhinopithecus bieti | reverse complement strand
AAAAAAAAAAAAAAAAAAAAAAAAAAAAAAAGTGATTTACTCACCATCTTTACAGCATAAGAACATTCTGAATGTGACTATATATGCATCTTTGCCAGTAACTTTTATGCTTTCATATGATTTCATGTTATCATAATTAGCAGCATTTTATTTCAGTGTGAAGAACTCGCTATAGATTTTTTTGTAAGGCAGTTCTAGTGGTGATACACTCCCTCACTTTTGTTTGTCTGGGAGAGTCTTTATCCTTCATTCATTTCCATAGGACAGCTTCGCTGGATAAAGTATTCTAGGTTGGCAGGGTTTGTTTTTGTTTTTGTTTCTGTTTCCTTTTAGCACTTTGAATATATTATCCCACACTCTTATGGCCTGCTAGGTTTCTGCTGAGAAATGTGCTGACACTGTTAGATTCTTTTGTATGTCACAAGGTTGTTTTTTTCTCTTTCTGCTTTCGAAATTCTCTTTTATTTTTGACAGATTATGTGTCATTGAAGACCTCTTTGGTTTGAAACTGCTTATAAATTTTTGAGCTTTATATTCCTGGATATCCATATTTCTTACCAAATATGGGATGTTTTGAGCCATTATTTCTTTAAAGAAGGTTTCTGCCCCTTTCTCATTTTCTCTTCTCCTTCTGCTACTCTCATAATGTGCATATCATGCCACTTGCTGGTGTCCTACAAATCCCTGAGGCTTTCTTCACATTTTACTTTTTATTCCTTCAATTGGATAATTTCAAATGACTGTCTTTGAGTTCGCAAATTCTCTCCTCTGCTTGATCAAGTTTGCTATTGACACTTTCTATTGCATTTTTCATTTCATTCATTGTATTATTCAGTTCCAGAATTTGTTTGATTCTTCTTCATGATTTCTATGTCTTTATTGACCTTTTAGTTTTGTTCATGTATTGTTTTTCTGATTTGTTCAGTTTTCTATCTGTTCTCTTGTAGCCCACCAAATTTTCTTAAAATAATTATTTTGAATTATTTGGTAATTCATAGACATCCATTTCTTTGGGATCAGTTATTAGAAAATTATTGTATGCCTTTGTTGATGTCATGCTTCCTTGACTTTTTCATGTTTCTTGTTCCTTGCATTGATGTCTGCTCATTTGATGGAGCAGTCACCTCTTCTAGACTTTACAGACTGGTTTTGGTGAAAAACACCTTCATGTGGAGGTGGGTGCAAGAATGTCATGTAGGTGGGGTGTGACAATTCCAGGTTTGCTGAAGGCACAGTATCTGTGCAGGTCTGTCAGCTGCAGTGAGCATCAGCAAAGGTTGCAGTGGTCTTTAACAGCCAAAGTTCTGGATGTCTGCAGTGGTGGCAACGACGGTTGGGATCCTTGATGATAAAGGATGTTGTGGTCCACTTGATCTCTTTTTCTCCCCCAGATGAAGTTGTGGCCAAGAGAATCACTCTGGGTGCTAAGGGTGGCTCATGGATGCTCATGGGGCAGTGGTATCAGTATCTGATGCATGGCCGCTATGGAGTGTCACAGAGTTGGGGTCTAGAATGTAGGCATGCATGTAGGAACTGCAGCTCCAGAGTCTGTGATAGTTGGTGGCATGGGTTTCCAGGGCCCCTGCAGCAGCACTGGTAATACTGTGTGAGGCTTGGGTGTTTATGGAACAGCTAGGGAGCCAGGGTCAATAAAACAGGCATGTGCAGAACTACAGCAACTCTGGAGTTCAGAATGTGGATGCTCCTGCTTTGGCAGTGACTTGCTGTCCTTGGCACATGTGCTCATAAAGCTGCCACAGAGCTGGTTTCCAGAGAGTGGGCATGCACAGAGCAACCACAGCTCAAGGGTCTTGGGTACAAATAAACCTACTATGGCAGTGGCTCTGGTGTCCCTAGGAATAGGTGCTCAGTGTGGCCATGGAGTTGGGATCTGTAGCATCCCAGCTCCATGGATCCTTGTCTGGATCCATTCTGGATATGCAAGCAGACTGCAGACTGTTGTTTCAAGATATGGAACAATATACCTATGCACATACCTGCTCTAGCAGTGGCTGTGGTGTCTATGATGCAAGAACTCAGGGAGAAGCCATGGAGCCAGGGTATAGAGCAACAGTAGCTCTAAGGTCTGGGGTGCCAGCTGGCCCACAGCAGCAGTGGCTTTGGTGTGTGAAACATGTACATGTGTGATGCAGCCATAGAGTTAGGTTCTGTAATGAGGGTATGCACACAATGGCCACAGCTCTAGGGTTCAGGGTATGCATGGGGTTGGTAGGGCAGTGATAGCCCCAATCCTAGAGTAGCAGAAAAGTGGCTCCTTCTTGGCTAGAGGATTGGGGAAGCAGCTCCCTCTCCTGGGAGGTGCATGGTGTGAATGGTTATTGGTTACCTTAGTGGCAAAAGCTGAGGCATCCTCTGTGCAGCAGGCCACTGTGATCCATGCAGAGAAACACTAAGGGAACCTCCATTGCCAAAGCTATGGGGAATCCATGGCTGTGGCAGGGGCTACTGAGGTCTTTAATGGCAAAAGCTTCCAGGTCCTCTGAAGAGCAGGCCACTGGGGACTGCAGTGGCACCTGATGCATGGCTGACATTGGTAGTCCCTGCTTTTCTTTGTTACTAGCCATCTTCAGATGTCTCAGGTATACTGCTCTCTCCAGCAATCCTTTCTGTGCTGTTATTATCTGTTTTTTACTTCACTATGTTCCTGCAGGTTTTTATTTGTACTATTAAGCCCTTCCAGGGCTATTTTTATTTGTGAATAGCTGTCTGTTGTTTCTGTGGGGGAACAAAAGCTGGTATCTCCTACTCCACCATCTTCCTGATATCACTCTTATTACTTCTGTTTTGAAGGATGCAGCAAACTATGATGAGACAGAAATTAAAGAAATCAAACTAACAGGCTGATTTCATATCCTGACCTGGTACAGAGAGAGCTTAAAATATTGTCAGAAAGAAAATCAGGAATGTGGTATTACTAAAGTTTGCTGAACAAGTTAATTACTTGGAATTGCCAAGTAGATTTATAATCAGAAATGATTTTTTTTTAAAGATTAAATATTTTCTTTACAGACTGAGAAGTAGACACTATGACATGTGGCCTGAATCTAGACCTCATAACAATCCAATAAATCCAAAACTGGGTTAAAGAAACCACATCTAACATTATTCCCTTCCTTTCCAAGCCTTCTGCCTCTGTGCTGCTCATGCTTGTCATCCTCTTAGATCAGACAGTAAGAGCTATACCCTGGCCCCCAGTCTCTTACTCTTCTCACCAGCCCATCTCTAGCCATCAGTACTCTTTTCAGAAAACACAAATGTTATCTGATCTTTCCCCTGCTCAACATCCTTCAATTATCAACTGGCCCAAAAATAATAGCATGTAAACTCTTGTGGTTGGGATTCTCTAGTGTGTGGTTCCTACTTTGCTTCCCAGCCTTACCTCTTGTTTACAATGTGCCCCCACTGCCACTAACAACTTCACCTCCAATATACTCTAACTGCAAGTGTCCAAACATTTCTTGCATCCTGCTGCTTCCATACAAAATAGAACAAACTTGATATTTTTAATGGGAAATTCGGGGTTTAGTCCATCATTCACCAACTTTGACTTGGTACAAGTCACTTTCCCTCTCTCTTCCTTGATTTCATCATCTATAAATAGGAAACTAGGAAGCATATATACTTTACAGAGCAACAGTCAAGGTCAAAGGAGAATGATGGTGAAAGCGCATTTGAAGTTGTAAATTAGCTTCTGGATGATAGTTATTATAAATATGGCCATTCTCCTTCCCAGTTAGATACTTAGCTCCTGTAGACAGGTAAATGCCTTGTCTTCATTTTGATATCCCAAATCTCACAATAATATCCCCTCAAAAAATGTGTGCTGAATAGAATGAAAACATTCTGTATTTTAGGTCCTAACAATTACAACATGCATCATTAAAGGTTTACAAGACACAGGGCTATGGAGGACAGAATTCTCACACCCTCACAAATGAATTTTAAAGAAGCCTACAGATGAAAGAATCCATCTCAATAATATGCATTCTGTTTTCAAAAAGTAATTAGGTCAAAGGAATTAGCACTATTATGATAGGTCTTATTATTACTACTTTTCTTATGCTATTTCTAATAATAATAATATTTACAAGGATCCTGGGAGCTACATAATAGGTAAAGTATAGAAAAAGTCAATGACTATTTTGTAGAAATTTTCACACCTTTAGCATTCATAAGATCCATGAAGTATTAGCTTTCATAATTCATAAGATCCATGAAAAAGTTTTCAAGATGCATTAGTTTTAAACTAAAGGGTAAAATAATGAAGGAAAATGGAGAGAAAAAAGAAGACAAAAAGAAGAAAGAAGTTGCCTTTGTTCATTCTTAACTGTATAATTGCATTTTATATTACAGTTACCCTTTCTTTCTTTACAGGTAGTACCGTCTGAGAAGGAAAGAATCAGATAACACAGATTTTGAAAGCTAAAAGTTTCCTTATGGGTTATCAATTCTGCTGTAGTTTGGATATGGTTTGTTTGTCTCCCCAAAATCTCTTGTTGAAATTTGATTTCCAGTGTGGTGGTGTTGGGAGGTGGGGCCTGGTAGGAGGTGTTTGGGTCATGAATAGATTAATGCCGTCCCTCAGGTGTGAATAAATTCTCACTTTCTTAGTTCTTAGAGAGTTCTTAGTTCTTAGTTCTCACTTCTTAGTTCTTGGAGAGTTGGTTGTTAAAAAGAGCATGGTACCTCCCTTCTTCTCTTGTTTCCTCTCTCACCGTGTGATTTCTTGTGCTCAGGCTCCCCTTCACCTTCCACAATGAGTGGAGGTAATCTGAGGCCTGTACCAGATGCAGATGCCGGTGCCATGTTTCTAATACAGTATGTAGAACTATAAGGAAAATAATCCTCTTTTCTTTATACATTAGCTTCAGGTATTCCTTTATAGCAACATAGAATAGACTAACATAAACTCTAAACTCATTTTTCAAATGAAGAAATCGAGGCATAAAGATGAACCAGTGGCTTAAAATCTGATAAGAGCAGATTAACTTTCTGCAAATTGATTTGACAGTTATCTTTAAATACGTATTCCTTCTAGAAAAGCAGACACTGCCACTTCTGTCTCATATAATGGTATCTTTATTTCCTAGAGAGTCTCTCCAATGTGACAGGAAGTGGTTTTCCTAAAGCTATGATTAACAGCCTCTATGCTTTGTGAGGCACCACAACTACAATGCAGGGAACAATACTCTAGTGCCCTCACAGAGTTTCTGAGCCTCCCACGGCTACTAATTTACTATGAGGGAGTAGGTTAGAACTCAAGAAGATTAGATTCTTCTTTATTATATCAGTATCCTTTTATTTTGTTAACCTAATGCCCCTAACATTTCCCACCATTATACTTCTTTCCTTCCTTTTATACCCAAAGTCCTTAAAATAAGTAGTGTATGCTTACCACCTCCTTTAACTTTCTCACTGTTTAATCTGCTTTTTGGCTGCTTTCCATATGCCAATATTCTTCATGTCAGGGACTTTCCTTTTAGATGAATTCAAATGTCTTTTCTTAATATTCTCCCTCTTGATTCCTTGGTCATATTACATAAGTTTAACTAATGCCCTTCTTGAAACACTTCCATAATTTGGCTTTTATCATCCTGAACAACAAACTTTCCAACCAACACTGACCACTCCTCTAATTATAACTTATCCTCTTGTCTCTTTTCTGTGGGTATTTCTAAAGCTTATTGGTCTTATTGCTGTCTTCTCTTGGCAAATTTATCTATGCTGATGGCTTCAATGACCATGTCAATGTTAATGATCCCCAAATCTTGGTCTTTATTCCTGATCGTTCATGAACATTTTAATCTTATAACTCCACCATTCTCTTAGATCTTTGCCATATGCTAACTTATGTCTAAAGCCAAAGTCATAGTCATACTGACTAAATTGTACTCCTCTCCAATATACCATTTTAAAAAATGAACACTAGAAATTTCTCTTTTTTTATACGTCAAACATATAGTCATCTTTACTCCTACTTTAAAATGTATTTGAAGAAAGGAGTATTCAACTGTATTATTTATTCTTTGTTTTCTTGGTAAATGCCTTCATTTCTATATCTGTTGTCATTACCTGCATCCATTCACCCACCCATCCATCCATCCATCCATCCATCCATCCATCCATCCACTCACCATCATGCCCTGGTTAGTCTTCCTCCAGATAAACCTACTCATAAGTGATCTGTACAAAAAACCTGCAGTGCCAACTTTCACTTGATTAAGTATATTAAGTATTCCTGAATATATTAAGCAGTTCCATCTGATATAACTGTTAGTTCTCATCTGCTTCTAACTTGAATTCTCTCTAAATTAAGCATCATGTGCCCAAGGCTGTGCTCTGTTACAAAAGGGTGGTATCGGTACAGCCTATAGCAGCTGCACTATGTCTTTTGTTTGTTCCTATTTGGGTTGAGAGCAGTTCCGTGGGGAATAAAGAAGGTGAAGAGAAACATCCCACTGCAGTGACAGTTTATTTACTAATGTCCTCGTGGCAATGTCATCCTCACTCTTATGAAGTATTAATTCAAAATCTCTAGTTGTCATTTCTAGATTTTGCCAAAGAGTTACTTCCCTTCATGCAGCACAGCTTCCAACAATATAGAGCCCTTGGCTGCTGTACTTGGAGAGGCTGGCTTCTGTGCCAAAGACATGTATCATTCTGTGTACTTTCTAGCTGCAGTCTCTTTAAAAGCCAACTGTGGGTAATCATCTCAGGGAATAGGCATCTATGTTGTAACCCTTGAAGAATGTTAGCAATCTTTCATTTTTCTACATAATTTTTAAGTCCTGTTGTTTCATAAGCTTATTTATTCTCTGTCTTCATTTGGCAAATATTGTTTGACAAATATTCTTGAGCTACTACCATTGGATACCAGGTATTTTGTTTGGTTCTGAGAATAAAATGTTAAATCTAATAGACCCAGACTGTGCCTTAATAGAGTGGGGAGGACAGATACTGGACAAACAATTACAAAGAAGTTTGAGGAGTATAATGAGGGAAGTACAGAGTTCTGTAGAAGCACGTGGTATTAGCATTACTATCTCAGTTCCACTACTTGTTGGCAGTGAGATCATAATAAAGTTGCTTAATCTCTCAAAGGCTCATTTCCTCATACCTAAAATTGTGGCCAATAATAGCAGCTGCTTCATAGATTATTTTTATTAGGATTAAAAATTTTTAAATGCATTTAACGCAGAATTTGGCACATAGTAAGTACCCAATAAATGTTAACTGCAATAACAAAATAATACTAATTTTACATTTCAAATCATTTTATTTCATTAATTTATACTTCTAAAACTTTAAATTCTGTTTTTTAAATTCCTGGCAGCTATATGTTTTCACTTCTGACTCAATGCTTTTAAAAGTTCTGTATGTTTGTCCATTAATTCAGTTCCTCAGGCATTATTTTATTTAACAAATATTTATTGGGTGCCCACTATATACCAGACCCTGTGTCAGGCACTGATAATAAAATGCTGAGCACAACAAATAGTATCCTTTCCCTGAGGAGCATACAGTCTACTGAAACAGAGGGGCATTAAATAAACCATCACAGGAAGAAGTACAGGATCACAAATGGTATTAACATAGGTGTAAGTACATTTAAAGAAAAAAAAAATGATCTTTAGCAGGGCAAAGGCAAACGAGATTCAAGCTATAAAATTAGAACTAGTCCTAATATCATGAAAATATTATACTTTCTTCTAAAGCCCCAATCCCAAAATTATAAGCATTAATCTTAAAGCCTAGAATATGTGTTTCCAATAAGCTGCTACTTCTTTGCTCTATAAGGTAGCTGAAAAAATCATACTATTTATTACAATTTTGCAACAGGCTACATTATTCAATTAATGACAGTTTAAACATGGTCATATTATTTAAAATGATAGCTACACTAAAACTCTGTTAACATTAGAAATATACTACTCTATTTCAATCTAACAATGCCAGCCACAACATACACGTTTGTTTTGCCAGTGAAAACAAGCAGACACATTAATGAATACACTGATGTTTTATTTAATTTGTTTCCAGGCCCTAGCTCAAAGTGCTTTAAAATGTGGACTCTGGAATCTACCCTAACTGTGAAACCTGTGGCTAGTTACTTAGAATTTCAGTGCTCAGTTTCTTTATTTAGTAAAGTGGGGTTAACAATAGTATCTACCTGAAGTGTTAGAAGAGAATGTGACATGTGCCAGGTGTGGTGCCTCATGCCTGTAATCCTAGCTCTTAGGGAGGGAGAGGTAGGAAGACAGCTGGAGCCCAGGAGTTTGAGACTTGCCTGGACAATGTAGCAAGATCCCATTCTCCAGAATAAGGAAACAAAAAAGACAAAGAATAGAAGAGAATGTGACATGTATTGAGAACCGAGTAATATTAGGGATGAAATGGTAGCTATAGACACTAAGCTTAATTTCTTTCTTTTTTTTTTTTTTTTGAGACAGAGTTTTGCTCTTGTTGCCCAGGCTGGAGTGCAATGGCGCGACCTGGGCTCACCACAACCTCTGCCTCCTGGGTTCAAGCGAGTCTTCTGAGTCAACCTCCCGAGTAGCTGAAATTACAGGCATACGCCAGCATGCCTGGCTAATTTTGTATTTTTAGTAGAGATGGGGTTTCTCCTGTTGGTCAGGCTGGTCTTGAACTCCCAACCTCAGGTGATCCCCCATCTCGGCCTCCCAAAGTGCTGGAATTACAGGCGTGAGCCACCGCGCCTGGACTCTAAGCTTACATTTTTAAAAATGAAGGATTTGAGGATATGATTTAGGGTGATCAGTCTCCCTAATTTGCTGGGGACTGTAGGGTTTCACCTGAGGAAGAACTTCCAGTGAGTCTCATGAACCAATGATGAAATGTATGATGAATCAAGAATCATAATAAATTTAATTTGGGATACTTGAGGGTCATGAATTGTAGTCCTTGAATTTTGATTGATTAACAATATTTTAGTGTTTGTCATATCCCAGAAGCAGAAAGCCAGGGAATAATAAATGGTGCCTCAAGCACACCTGGACTAGTCTACTACTTCCTAAAATAGGCAGAACTTAGCACCTGTCCTTTAACAAAGGCTTGAATAACCACAGCATTTAGAGAGAAGAGTTAAAGGTAAGAGAGAGACCACTGGTCTTCAGATATGTCCTAAGAGCATCACAATAGGTATAGAATGAATAATAATGCTAAATTAAATTCTGGCATTCTTGCTTTTTTCTTATTCTTCTCATGGAAGGTATATATATTATCTTGATGTATTGTTTCCCTTATAAACCTTGAACCTTAATATGGTGTCTAGCAAATGTTTGGTTTTTAACAAAAAATTGTAGAGTTGAATATTCTTAAGGCTGAAGAGATTAACTTTTTATATTCATTTTTTTTTTCACTTTACAGATCAGTGCCTGTTGCAAACGTATATATCAATTTAAAGAGAATTGGAAAGTTCCAAGGTTTGTTGTCACATAGTTGACTTTGCAGGTTAGTATTTATTTTATCAAACATCACTTACGTGCCCTTTACAAATCTAGCTTTGGGAAATTACCATGGTTAGTTTTCTTAGCTCATGCTTCATGATGTACATAGTTTTGCCAATTGTTGTAATGTCAATATGGGACATATAATATGCTAAATACAGTTCTGTATTTAGCAACTGTTCCCGTAAAGCATTCTCCAGCTGTCTGGGAGTCACAATCCATGGTCTTAAATAGATGTATCTGTCATCAGTTTCATTAGCTTTGGATTATATGTGTCATCTGTTGGTTTTGGGTGTAAACTGGAATGTGCAAATATTTTTCTCATTTTATATATATACTATAGTATATATATTATATATATATATATATATATATATATATATATTTTTTTTTTTTTTTTTTTTTTTTTTTTTTTGGTGAGGATGGAGTCTCACTCTGTTGCCAGGCCGGAGTGCAGTGGCCAGATCTCAGCTCACTGCAAAGCTCCGCCTCCACGCCTCCCAGGTTTACGCCATTCTCCTGCCTCAGCCTCCCGAAATATATATTTTTAAAAGGCACATAATTCCCTAGATATTCGTTTTATTCCACAAATTCAGAATCCATAAATTTATTCCACAAATTCAGAATCTACAAATAATTTTGCATTTTAATTGTATGTTATATTCTCATTTATTTGATCTATTATTTATAATTATCATCTATTTCATTTATTACATCCATTATATTTTCATTTCTGATGCCAGAATCCACCTGTGACTATTAAAGATGTAGAGAGGTTTGTTTGCCCTACATCATTCCCTAGTTCCCGCTGAGCATGTACTTAATGGAAAGCTGCAGCAGAGGACTGGGGAAAGCCTTAAATTGTTGGGTAAATGGTAAAGGAGTCTATTTTCATCAAATTGAGAGGCTGAGTGATTAATGTACATGTAATCAACTTAATCGATTTGAGGCAGTTTGCACTGTAAGCACAGATAGGCTAATGACATACAAAAGTAAAAGGAGAAAATCTTTATTAAAAGATCCTACGACACAGAAATATATAAGAAGACATAGACTTTAACTCTCAGTTTCCTCATTCACAAGGGTAAAAGAGAAAACAGGACAGTTACTTCACTTTGTTTAGAACAATGACTCCCAAATTAGTATTCCCTAAGGAAAGTTAAGACAAGTGATCAGGACCTGGGTATCTCCCATCCCTGAGTCAAACAAAGCAGCTCCATGTTCACCTGTTTTCCATATTAGACCAGTTGGTAAATGCTTAACAGCGCTGGAGAATGAGAGATGGGAAGGTTTAGTTTGTAGTACCTGAGACTTCAGGGGTGTAAATGTACATACTATGTCCAATTTCAAGCTATCAACATGACATAACCAATCACAATGTTGGGAAGAGATGCGCACAGTTGACTCTCATGAGGTAAATACTTATCTGGATGACCCATTGGCCTCTTTAGTGCATCTGCTGTGCAAATTACAATTAATTACCAGTGATATGTTGATCACTCCAAGTATATCTCTGGCTTCTCTTTCTCTCCCTAGCCTTTAGAGTCATTTTCTAAATACCTATTGGATACCTTTATTTTCAGGTTCAGCAGACAATTTGTACTCAGTTTGTCCAAAACCAAATTCACTCCCCCATATATATACATATACTTCTGAATTCCCTCTCTCTTAATGGCATCATTATCTGCCCAATCATTGACAAAGAAACATGGGAGGTATCTTAGAAAACTTTACCTTCCATATCAGTTGAGCATCAAAGACTATTTATTTTACCCACAAAATACGCGTCAAATCAATCCTATTCTCTCGTTCTTCATCTGTACTCCTTTAGTTCAGACCTTCATTTTTGTATTATAATAACCTCCTTACTGGTTTTACCTTTTCCCCTTCATTTCCACATTTTTATGAGTTATTTTACCAAATATCGTTTGTATAACAAAACACTCATTGAAAACTACTCAATGAAAATCCATGGACCTCACAGACACTAAGATGTTTTGCCACAGTTTGCTTCCAGACTATTTTTTCATTTTCATCTGCCAATGAATCCCCTACAATAAAGATGATAAAAAATAATTTCTGCTCCTTCTCAACCACAAGCTTAAGACAGATATCACAAATTAATCACAGCCAAGTTTTCACATGGAATAAGGATATAGCTTCAGAAAGCTCATCATTCAACCATGGCTTTCAAGCAGCTACCTACACACTCACAGGAATTTGTTCATGAAAGGCAGCATACTTGGCACCCATTTATCCACTCTTCCACTTTTTATACCATAACAATACTTGTCATTCAAAGGACATACCATGTGGAATTATGCCATCATGCCTTTGAACATGCTATTCCCTTTACCTGAATTATCTTCCCCGTTCATATTTTTCAGGTATATTTACATTTCATCTTTCAAATTTTCTCTCAGGTGTCACTTTTTCTTTGACATTTCCAAGACATCATCCGACCCCCCAAACTCCAAGGAAGCTAAACCCTTATCCTCTGTGCATTGCAATTATCTGTATGCTGACTCCTCAACTAGATTGAGTTTTTGTAGAAAAGGGAAGTATCTAATTCGTCTTTGTTTTCTTAATATCTAACATATTTCCCAGGACACAGTATGTTCATAATAGGTGATTGTACAATTATTGAAATATACAAGAACACACACACAAACCTGCCTCTAGCCTATTCCTCACCCCAATTAATCTCCCTAGACTAATTAGTTTTAGATGTTTATAAAGTGTAGAACAAATATCAGATTCACCTTCAGGCCCCATGATGACTTTACTACTAGTTAAAGTAAGATGAGTAATTTGGTACTTCCCTTAAAAGATTGAACTGGTTAATTCCAAAGCATTCTGGCTCAAAGAGATGAGGATAATCCAATAAGTCAATAAGAATAACCTTACTTCATCAACAGGAACTAGATAGAAATATAACTCTAAAGCTCTATATCCTTTCTTTGTATGTCTTTTAAAAGAAGCAAAACATTGAGGTTATAAAATATAGAAAACATTTTTAAATCAGAAAGAAAGAAATTTGTACATTTCAGGAAGATTTTTCTACCACTATATATAATGCTATAACTAAATAGGATTTTCTTACAAACTTCTGAGAATTAGAAAAAAATCATTCCCTGAGTATTCTTTGGAATTGCCATTTCAATGGTGATGAGAAACATGTATTTGAAAGACAATATGAATAACAATATGCTTTGACTAATGTCTACTCTCAGTATTTGACTGGTATACTTGGAGGAAATCCATGAAATATTTGACCGTGAAATTGTCAACACTGCAAGAGGATTTTCCTTGCCTGATGTAAGGTTGCCAGATATTTAGTTTGAACCCAGATTTATGGATAAATAAGAATCTCCATCCAAACGATGAACAATTATTGTCCTTGATTTTCTATTCCACATCACCAGCAATGATCCTAGGTTCTTAAACATTCACCACAGAAATAACCTAAGTTTATATATGTTGCAGTATAGACTTTTTTCCTTCTTCCAAGGCTCATTTTTTTTTTATTCATTATTTTCTCATTTCTTAAATCAGAGATTCTTAGGATGAGTTTATGGTGTCCGTGAACCCTTAACACTACATATAAAACATGCAAAATATATGTATATTTTCCTTGGGAATAGTATACTTTTAATATTTTTTACAAAGGTATGTGCATCAAAAAACCCATGAAAGACTGCTACATTAAAAATTGCTTTCTGTTCAATATTCCCTCTTCAATAATATTTTTCTTTTATTATTTGCTATGTGTTCAATCTCTACGACTGTGAGAGCTTCATTTCCCATTTAGATGATATCCTGATTATGGACAACAGCTACCACACACAGAATCGCTCTTAAGCTCTAGATCTGTATTTCTAAATGCTACTGGACTGACCCCTTAACCTCATTATGTCATTCCAAAATAATGACTGAAGGCCAATTCATTGGATTTAGCACTGGAAAGACAAAGCAGTCTGTCTCAAAGATGTTTTTATCCTTTACTGAGCACATAGTATGCTCTAGGAATTGTGCTACAGATTTTACCTTAAAAATCGCATCCCATTTAATTCTCCCAACAAATCTGTGAGATTTACAGATAAGGAAACTGAGATTCAGAGAAATTATATAACCTGCTTAAAATTATGTAATAATTTAGTTGGGAAGACCAAATTCGAATTGATTTTGTCTGTCTCTAGGGTCCAAGTTTTTATCACTATGTATTTCTTTTAATAGTTCATGGTTGGAAGCAGGTCATTGCAATAACATTTACACTATGGTAAGCACAGGATCACCTACTACTGAAAAATCCTCTACAATTACCAGTGGCCTCAATAACCAAGTCCATAGTCTTTGTCATCCTGTAGGCTGGAAATTCATTTGTCCCTCTTGTCTTCTTAGGATAATTATTTTATTTTCATAACCCTGTTCAAATGAGTGTCACCTTCTAAGTAATTCACTGAGGCAAAATTAGTGAATGTGCCTCCCTGTTCTCCTATAACACTTATGCCCTTACCATAGGGCTTGAATGTAATAATTTGTTTACTGATCTTTCTCCATTCCCAGATAAATCTCTTGGGGAGAGGAGCTATGTTATGTTTCTCTAGCACCAATGATGATAGTGCATTGCCTAGAACATATGGCAGGGTATTCAGTAAGTGTTTGTATAGTGAATAGTATTCAAGCTTTATCTGTCTTTGATGTTGAGCATCTTTACAGGACAGAAAACCTCAATATAACATATCTTTGATATGGCCATTTTCTGTATACATAAATATCATTTAAGTAATATTACATAAATGCTCCACAAAATATGGATAGCTTTTACATTTTTACGTATACATTTTACATTGTTTTCTAGAAGTTTGACTTTCACTCTTCAACTGTTTGACCAACTGTACATATATAGAGGGGAAACTATTATATGGGGCTATGAATAAGATGATATTTTCTAACTTGCTTGCTTGGTAAAAGAATTTTTTGTGTAAGAAATGAGATTTCAGAAAAGTCATAATAATTTTTTAAAAAAAGAAAATACTTGGAAGAGGTATGAGAAAACCCATGACAGTCTGTTCAAGAAGAAGATGGTATTGGAGAGGGGTACCAACGTAATTCAATGGGAGAAACAACAGTCTTTTCAGCAAAAGTGCTGGGACAACTGGATATCCACATGAAAAATAATGAAGTTGTACCCTTACCTCACAAAATTTACAAAAATTAACACAAAGTGGATGAAATATCTAAATGTAATAACCAGAACTTTGACAAAACTCTTAAAGACAATATAGAGACAAATTTTTATAACCTCAGATTTGACAACGGTCTCTTAAATAGGACATAAAATTGGTGAAAGAACAAACGATGATTTTAAAAAATTAGACAAACTGGATAAACAATGATAAAAGTACAAGCAGTGATAAAAAGCATAAGCAATTATAGAAATTACATAAATTAGACTTTATCAAAATAAAAACTTCTGTTCATCAAAGAACACTGTCGATATAAAGAATTACTCTCGAGTATTAAAAAAACCCACACAATGGGAGAAAATATTTGCAAATCACGTATCTAAGAGTCTAGTATCCAGAATATATAAATAACTCCTACAACTCAACAATAAAATAACTGAATTTAAAAATGAGCTAAGAGTTTGAATAAACATACCTCCAAAGACAATAAAAAATGGCCAATAAACACAGGAAAACATGCTCATATTATGGAAATCAAAACCAGAATGAAATATCACTTTATCCCCACTAAGGTGGCTACAATAAAAAGAACAACAATAACAAATGCTGGCAAAGATGTAGAAAAATTTGGACTTTCATATGTTGCTCATGGGAATGTAAAAGGTACAGTCACTTGGAAAACAGTTTGGCAGTTCTTCAAAAGTTAAACATATAGTTATCATATAACACAGTAATTTTTCTAGATATACACTTAAGAGAAATGAAAACATATGTTCTCATAAAAACTTGTATACAAATATTCATAGCAGTATTATTCAAAATAGCCCAAAATAGAAACAACCCAATTGCCCATTAACTGATGAAAGGAATAGACAAATGTGGTATATCTGCACAATGAAATATTATTCAGGCGTAAAAAATGCTATAACATAGATGAACCTTGAAAACATTATGGTAAGTGAATGAAGCTAATCAAAAAAGACCATATATTGTATAAGCCCCCCACCCCTGCCTTTTTTTTGAGATGGAGTCTCCCTCTGTCACCCAGGCTGGAGTGCAGTGGTGCAATCTTGGCTCACTGCAACCTCTGTCTCCCAGGTTCAAGCGATTCCCCTGCTTCAGCCTCCTGAGTAGCTGGGATTACAGGTGCCCACCACCATGCCCTGCTAATGTTTGTATTTTTAGTAGAGGCAGGGTTTCTTCCTGACCTCAAGTGATCTGCCCACCTTGGTCTCCCAAAGTGCTGGGATTACAGGCATGAGCCTATTTATATAAAATTTCCAGAATATGCAAATCCACAGAAGCAGAAAATAGATCAACATTTTCTAATAGCTGGCAGAAGGAGGAATGGGTAGTGACTGCTAATGAGTATGGAGCAGCTTTTTGGGATGATGAAAATGTTCTGAAATTAGTACTGATAGCTTCATAATCTTGTGAATATACTAAAAACCACTGAACTGAACACTAAAATGATAAATGTTATGGTACATAAATTTTATTTCAGTTTTTAAAAAAGTACTTTTTTACATAGCATTGTTGTAAGACTAAATTAAAGAAAGTATGTAAAGTGTACAGGACCTGTTTTCGATAAATACTAATTCTTATTATTTTTTTAAAGGATTGAATGGTAAAGATGGCTTTCATTCATTTGGGGGAAATAAAATAATTACAGTTTATATGAGATATGGAAAGAGGATACAAGTCTGTTAAAATATTGTTTTCAAAATACTTCATATAGGGCTAAAGAATCAACAGGACCACTTTATCCACATTTTCCTGACTAGTGAAATTTGCGCTAATGTAGGTACACCAAGCTGTGCTTCTTCTAAGTATCACTACAATAACAAACCCCTAGGGATGGACACAGCCCTCCATCCAATAACTGTGTGAACTCCTTACCAAATTATTATTATGACTAATATGTTGGTTGCTATATCACATAATAGATATGAAAAAATACAATGTAATCACAATAACAAAAATGTCAAGAGTTTCATATCATCATTAATAGAGCTACTGGCTGTAGCAAAAATATTTTACATTATCAAAGCTAACCTATAATGTTTTCATAGGTACAATATGTAGTGGTGAACATTTAACTTTAAATAGCACAGCACATTGTAAAAGTCACTCTATGTCATAAGAAGTGTATATAAATAACTGTTTATGATTCTACATCCCTGAAAAATGTGCATGCTGCACTAAATGTTTAATGTGTCCTTGTCCAAAGGGGAATACAATATTAATTTTGTTTTGAGGACAAGTTGACTCCAGACAAAAATAGGTAACAGGTAGGTACAACAATTTTAGAAAATTCTGTTCCTGAGGTTGTGGGATTTTTAGGGAACTTAGCTTTCTCAAGAATATAATTTCAAAAGACACTCTGTAAATTCATCAAAGTTTAATGATGAAGAGACACAATAAATGTTATGAAGTTTAGTGGGGGATACTTTGGAAGTAAATGCCAAAGATTAAAATTTAGAGAAGACCAAAACCACAAAACAGTTCACAAAGTTTTAGCTGAATGAAAAATTGTAAAAAAATCACATCCAATTTCTTCAAACAATTTGTTTCTTCTGAGATTTCGGGTTTAATTTTGGTTATCCCATGACATGTAGTTCACAACACTGGGAAAAGAAGGGAAAAAAAGAAAAAATATATTTTATTTGCATAGTTCATATTTTTAATATTAATGTACATATCTAAGAATGTTTTCTTCATAGAGCTTTCATTCTACTTTTGTTTTATGTGTAATTAAAATGCAAGAGGATTTGACATCCCAAATACTTTTTTTTAAAAATTATACTTTATGTTCTAAGGTACATGTGTACAACGTGCAGTTTGTTACATATGTATACATGTGCCATGTTGGTGTGCTGCACCCATTAACTCGTCATTTACATTAGGTATATCTCCTAATGCTATCCCTCCCCTCTCACCCCACCCCACAACCCCGGTGTGTGATGTTCCCCTTCCTGTGTCCAAGTGTTCTAATTGTTCAATTCCCACCTATGAGTGAGACCATGGAAACCATCATTCTCAGCAAACTATCGCAAGAACAGAAAACTAAATTATTTTTAAATGTTTTTCTGTATATGGTCAGCAGAAAACACAAAATAAAGTGATCCTCCCACCTCAGTCTCCCAAGTAGCTGGGACTACAGGCACGCGCCACCACACCTAGCTATTTATTTTTCATAGAGATAGAGTCTCACTATGTTGCACATTCTCTACCTATCATTTCTTTATTAATTCTAACCTTAATGAAATAGTTCCTGATTTTTAGATTTACCTCCAATTTCCCCATCCCATCTTAAATACTACCACAAACTGTTCTGAAAACTCTTTTCTAAATACACATAAGTTTCCTTCTCAAGAACCCATAATTTCTCCTTGTTCATCAAATCAATTTTAAGTATCAATCCTAAGATACCACATTAACTAACCTAACTTTGCTTATCTAGTTGTATTTTCCCCATTCCCTAACACATACCTTCCACTTCAATCAGACTAATTTTCTTCATTTCCTCAATGTCAGACTCATACTTCTCACTTTATCATGTTTAATTATAAAACCTACTCATCACTTACTTAAATTGTTCCCATACTACAAGATCCATCTTGTGAAGTACTTGTTTGTGCCATATGTTCTTCACAATAACTTATATCTTGTATTGTTTATGACATTTAATCAATAAGCCATGTTTCTCATGTAACTGAAGAATAGGCTGGTGAAATCTTAAGTGCTCAACCAATGTGCATTGAACTGAACTAAATTTATAAGTTAACTTGAATTTATATACTTCAATATTGTACTGTTGAGGTTAAACATCTTAAAAATTACTTTCATATTATTTTATATTATTTATTTGGTCACTTCCAAGTTTTCTCAGTGACAGAGCTCATGAGGTTGAGACCACAGTGAGCTGTAGCTGTGCCACTGCACTCCAACCCAGGTGACAGGGCAAGACCCTGTCTCAAAAATAAATAAAAATAAATGACAGATGAAAACTTTATTCCATCATATGATGTAATTTTATATATGTGGAAGTAAATGAATAAGCTTTCATGCACAGAGCACTGGAAATTTTGATGGAGTTTATTCTGTCCAATATATAAAATTATCTAGGAAAGTAACGAGTACTTAGTGTAATTCTCCTGTTTTCTGAGTTCACCTGTTGAGGAAAAACTGAAGGGTGTTTTCGTAGTCAAGGTTCAAGTGAATTTAAGTCCTGAGGGATGAAAACTAAAATATATATACACGTAAATATTTTAGTAAACTTTCTTAGGAGATACACACACACACACCCCTCCTAAGAAAGTCTCAAGGAAAAAAATATTAGTGGGATGAGCCCTTTTAGGAGAAGCAGAATAAAAGACTGATTACAAATCGAAAAGCCAAAGAAGAAGCCACAGACAGAAATGGAGACAAGATCCAGAAGCCAGGCTGAAACAGGAGGGCAATGAATCAAGCCAGGAAATAACTGATAAGAAGCCCACTGGTGCCTTAATAGGGGCTGAATATGTGGGCTACTTTAAAGGTGAAAAAGTCTCTTGACTCCATAGATACAACAACACATATTTCTAAAAAGAAATTCATTGAAAAGGGGGGAGGAGAATTATTTTATTCCTTTAGAAAGTATAAGATCAAAGCACAGAGCAACATTTTTCCAAATCTGCTCAAATCTTGCCAGATATGGCATTGTGTCAGTCCACTTCCACTTACAGAATTAGTCATAGTGCTTCTAATTATGACCACTGCAATAAAAGTAAAAATACTAGTAAAATGTAAATTGAAGTGAAAACTATTCATTTATAGGAAAGGTATCATAAAACTCACAGACATTCTTAGAACTGGAGATTTATAAAATCTAGATACCAACTGAATAGGCAATTGTTTCTTCTGCATTATTTGCCCAGGAGAACCAATACTTCACAAACTGTGTTTAGACTATATTAGCTGAGCAAAATTAATGACAAGAGAATGCCATGAGACAATTTTGATGGTGGCTTTTCATATCATGAATACTCATCTTTCAAAAGAGGAAGCAATATTAAATATGCTTAATATGGTTTAATCCTCTCAAAGACTTCGTAAGGTATGAATGAAATTCGAACATGTGTGTCAGTTAGGTTTTAGTACAGGAAACTGAGTAAGTTTCAGGTATTTTAAGTAAACAGGGATTTAAAAGAGAGAATAAAATGCTTACTAAATCTTTGAAAAGGCTAGAGAGAGAGGCTCTAGGCTGGGAATTCAGAAATGTTTCCAGAACACTGTAGAACTGACTTATCAGAGAAAAAATGACCTTTGCCTCAATCAGAAAAGTGGGGACTCCAGAAGTCACTACAAAATTTATTGACTTCAAAATCACACCACTGTAGCTACAATTAAGAGATCAGGGAGCCACTACTGCTCACACCCCTACAGCCTCTCAAATCCTAGAACTCAGATGCTGGAACCCATCACAGAAAAAATCATGTTTCCACATCTCACTTATTAGCAGAAAACAATGGAAGCAGCAGGAAGATGACCTCCACTTGACTTTTGCCTCCAAATTTCAACAAGTGCATCTAATTGGATGAAACTTATTTACATTTGGAAGTTTAATGGCACAGGAATCTGGGAGAATGCAGTTGTTAGCTTTCCAGCTGCTGTAGTATAGAAATACACAGTATGAAAAAGTGCAAATGGTTGCCAGTTGGCCATATCCACCATACTGAGATTCAAAGGTTTTACAAATTTCTTATCCAAGGTCACAGAACTTGTGAGTGCTAGAGCAACAAACTTGAATTCAAAGATTTTGGCCACTTGCCCAGTGCTCTTTCCACTACATCAGTCTACAGCACTGATTACTCTCTGAAGACATTTGCCAAAGGAGACATATTTTCAAATCTTGTGCTAATTATATTTTTCACTGAAGCATTAATTCAGGCATCTGTGAACATCGTTACCTTTTAGTCTTATGTCAAACCTAGTTCTTCATCCAAACTCAGACTTAATCTTATTTTACAGTAATTACAGTTAAACCAACACTGCTAGGGTTTAATACCTTTGAGTATTTTTCTCAGCAGGCTTGCTGCTTAATCCATTTAATGTCAGAACAACACAAACCTTCTTATTAAAATGGGGGAAAGGACATTATTAGAGACTGCATTAGTGTTTTTTTCTTCTTTGGGGTAAAACCTACCAATACGGCAATATTTGCACCTTATCTTTTATTTTGTTTTCTGTTGACCATATACAGAAAAAACATTAAAAAAGGAAAGATTTCAGATGTTAAATCCTCTTGAATTCTAATTACACATAAAAGAAAAGTAGAATGAAAGCTCTCTGAAGCAAATATTCCCAGATTTGTACTTTAATATTAAAATTAAAAACAGGAACTATGCAAATAAAATATTTGGACAAAATGAAAAAATATAATGCCTCAGTAATATCTCATTAATATTCAGTTAAATCATCACTTTCATTTCAAATGCACTTTAAAGTAATTTGGGGAACATATTTTAAAATGCACATACAATGACCTAAGTACAAAATTCCTAACATATATCGTAAGAGAAAATATAAATTACTACCTAACACTTCTGATTAGACTTAAGCAACAATACTATGTTAAAATTAAAAAGATGATTACATTCATATAAATAAAAGGTAGATATCATTATCATAGTTAGAAGAGATTTGATTGTGCTCTTTAAACAAGGAAATAATTATTGTCCCAAAGTTGTTAGATCAAGTGGATCTAGTAGTTTTGTGCTAAGAGCATATAGAAAAAAATATAATAGGCTGGGCGCGGTGGCTCACGCCTGTAATCCCAGCACTTTAGGAGGCCGAGGCGGGCGGATCACGAGGTCAGGAGATCGAGACCATCCTGGCTAACATGGTGAAACCCCGTCTCTACTAAAAATACAAAAAATTAGCCGGGCGTGGTGGTGCGTGCCTGTAAGTCCCAGATACTTGGAGGCTGAGGCAGAAGAATGGCGTGAACCTGGGAGGCGGAGCTTGCAGTGAGCCGAGATTCCGCCACTGCACTCCAGCCTGAGTGACAGACTGAGATTACATATCAAAAAACAAAACAAAACAAAAACAAACAAAAAGAAATGACCAAAGACCATAAGTTGTGAACTACAGAAGCTGAAGGCACCTTTATAATGATTTTAGATATACATAATTATATATATTATTTAATATATACATATGTTTGTGTGTGTGTGTACTTTTTTTAAACACTTGCTTTTTAAACAGACTTATGTTGGACATATATTTCAATGTCAAAGATAGTGCTTTTCATTATTCTTTAGGTAAAATAATGAGGTGTACATGACTCTAGTAAGAGCTAATTGGAAAATAATAACATTTGACACTCCTTCACTGTTTTGTTTTCTTATTTTTTGACTATTAATTGAAAGGATGTGTAGAAAATATGAAAATTAAGTGTCAATTTCATGGTGACAGATATTTACCATCTATTTTTTCTGAGCATAACATGTAGTAATATAGAACTCAGAAATTATTGTCTTAAATCAATGCTATTGTTTATTACCAAATTAACCATTATTATTCTAGTCATCTACTGAGCAGTATAGTTTCCAAATAAAACTTAAATTGCCACTTAGAGACCTGACCCTAAAGATGTAATGACATAAAGTGCTCAGTTTTGAGAAGTGTATTTCATTTTGTGTACTGATGTATTTTCCTCATCTTGTTCAGCAGATACTAAAAGGTAAGAAAAGGGCTATTAAGTTACAGCTATTAAGTACTATTTATTATTATTGAAAAAATATCACCTTTAGCTCAACTGATAATGACATTTCTTTTAGAAGGACTGAGTGTTTGTGTGTCTAAAACCACGACCTACTTCATAATTGGCTAATACCTTCAGTATGAACAAACTTTAAGAATAAACTGTTGTATGTGAGGCTATTTCTTTTATTAATATTTCATGTAGGGCATGTTTATAAAGATTTGAGAAAATTCTATCAGAATGTCAACCTTTTTATATCCTAAAATAGGCAAATATTAATTAAAACAAAATGGTCTGGGGGATTGAATTACCCCATACTGACCTCCATTTTTCTCATCATCTTGTTAATGCAGTTCTTACTGAAATTAACATTTGTCTGAACTGTTCAAGAATAACTAAAAAAAATCAAAGTTTGCATTTTATATAATTCATTTGCTTTACATATACAATCAAAGCACTCTAGCAGGATACAGATTGGTGTTTTTAGTAATACAGGTGTATGTCAACTTTCTTTTATAGGGGAGATTTACTTCAAAGAATTATACAAAAAGCTGGCATAAATATGACCACTCACAAAATGTGTTTAAATAATAATACGGAAAAATGCAACACAAATATGTAATGAATATTTGAAAACCCTAGTTTCTGAAGAGTTTAGATAGTGATTGTTTACATTATAATCTACTTGGTATTTCTTTAAATACCAATGTATCCCAAAATAATTATTCGATTCACATGCTTTTCTCTGAAACGTATTTACTTTATGTAATTCTTTATTTAAAGACTCAGATCACCAGAATGAATTCAACCAAAAGCCAGGATTAAAAGAATGTAAGAGATTTGTCCAAGATCTGGGAATAAATTGAATCCTTCCTACTCATTTTCATCAGAAGCCCTTACTTCTGTGAAGGCAGATGGGAGCTCCATCTACATTCAGGCAGGAAGACCACTCAACTAAAGTTTCAAGTTTTACAAGGAAAATTCCTACAGCTTGCTTTAGGAGGGAAGGGTGGAGACCATTCTGTTTTACATGACACTCCACCCTCAGCTATATCCCCTTGATTAATTATGTAACCAGATCTCCTTCATCAACTTACCAATCAGGTAATGGCAGGTATTTCTGATGCTTGGTATGGGATCTGAGTGAGGAGAGTCCTAAGAATATTACTTATAGCAGCTGTTTTGCATAGCATTAATGTGAAAATATTTAACTTGCAGTACAAGTTAACAGTTGTTCCAGAAGTTTTTTTTAAAAAATCTATTATTTTAGCATGTAAGTCTTATAAGTCCTGTCTACTGATACATTAGAAAGTCTTAGAAAAGTCAGCGATTATATACAGGGAAGTGGATGCATAAGAACAAGCAAAAAGGTATTAGTAAGGCATTAGAAACTATTACCATCTTAGTAAAATAACTGGTGAATACAGCAAAATGAATAATTCATGGTTAGTATAAATCAGCTAAATTACTGAAATGCACAACTAACTACACATATTCTTCAGCCCACAGAGGCTGTACAATGGAGATTTGTACACTGTATAACTTTGTTTTTAAACTGGAGAAGTGCAGAAACTTTGAATCTTTTTAAATTTATCTTCCATCTGTTTCCTGTAATATCAAGATTTAGAGCAAGGTCTAAAGCTTTATCTTACGTAAAAGCTAGGTGCCTAATATGTCTCCGTCCTGACCTCCCATGGAAACAGTTATCAGGCTTCAGATATTTTTTTCTCTCAATTTTTTAACCTGGAAGTAAATGGCTATTTATTTTTGCACATATTTTCTTTCTATTGTGCAATTTTTCAACACATGGCAAAGTTGAAAGAATACCACAAATGTTTGTATACCTTTCACAATTGTGTGTGTGTGTGTGTGTGTATATATATATATGAATGTTGCAGCATGTATTTCCTGAGAATAAGGATCTTCTGTTACATAACCACAATACCTCTATCACCTGTAAAATCCCGATTCCAGGACACAACCTAGATAAATCAAATAAAAATTTTTGTGGTGGAGCCAAGGATCAGTAATTTTTACAGTTCTCAAGTGACTACAATACACAACAAATGTTGAGAACCACTGTCCACATATTAATTAAATTTGTTAAACATTTTCAGTAAAGAATACATTTTGTTTCTTAATATGAATAAGAATGATAGCCTTTTAAAGTTTAGCAAATCTAAATTATATATTTTAGGTCAGCGTTTTACAATAAGTTACTTTTCCTTAAGTTGTTCTTATCAAGTTAATAATTTTCTGTTAAATAAATGTATTTTATCTTAATTTCAGTTTCTTCTATATCATGATTTAAAATGCAGAAAGTATGTATTGTTATGTAGATTCCAAATATATTTATCTCCAAAGTTAAATGGATTTTAGTTAAAAATGATATTTATACATATATATTTTAATAAAATGTTTAATAAATTAGACATGAATCTTAGCACGTGAAACACAAAGCTTTTTTTATAACTTTCCCCATAATCAAATTTCAAATTAGTGAGAATTAAAGGGCTGGAAAGAAAAAAAAATCGAAATCCAAACTTACTGCATGTTAACATTTTAATAATGTACTTTCATGTGTTAAAAACCTAAATGTTTCTTACAACAAAGCATTATCCACAAGTGAATTAAAAAAATTCTGACTAATAACAAATTATTCCTATATTGTAGTTTCTTTGTCAGAATTAAGATTAGCATTATCTATTAATTACTTCTCTGTGGCTTCTATGACACTGTTGTATCCAAGCAACTAAAGAAGACATTAAGCATTTAGATGTCTATGTCTGTTCTTCAGTGTTAAGAGTAAAAGCAAGCAATGTGTAAACTGATTATTTTTAATAAACGAATCAGAACAGTTCAAAGTGAGATAAGTTATACATTTTAGACTGGAGTAGAAGTCACAAGACCCAGATTCTAGGCTATGATTAGCACGGCCCTTGATCTCTCTGGGCCTGAAGTTTCTCACCTGTTAAATGAAGGATTTAGTTATGCCAAAGGTCCCAAACTTTCTCAGTTCACAGCATTCCTAGTGTCTCAGTCAGTTTTTCATGGTGTTGCAAGCTAAAAGAAACACCTAACAGTTCCATTTATTAAACAGTTAAATCCAAACTTATATTTGTCTATCCTAACAACTTAGTAGCTATTTAAAAAATAATATACCTTAACATTTTTCATCTTAATGGGATGTGCACATCTGTTGGGCACTTTATAACTTCTCAAACCTTGGAATAAACTTGGCATCCACCACCCTCATTCCTGTTCTACAGTAATTTTCCCATAGTCCTTGTGTTTTATTACAGCAATTTACAAAAACACAGCCTCACAAAGATATGATGATGTTGTCAAAAGGAATAAAGTACAATTTAATGTGTAGAAGTTCTGAACTACCTCAACAAAGTGGTTTGCATGGTGTCCAACTGATGTCACTGTGCTGGCCTTGAAAATTTAAAATATTCCATGATAGTGTCCCTGTAAGTTTGTTGTGTACTGAGGCTCCTGGGGTGCCTCAGTACATAGTTTAGGAAGCATAGACTACCCTCTGTAAAATACTTCATATAGTTACAATGTGTGCTGTAAACTGTAAAAGCAGGGTATGAGTGAAATAGATAATTCTGAGGGCCTGAAGTAAGGAGCTGCAGAATTGAAGAGGAGATTAAAAAGTGATACATGTTCAGTCTGCATGAAATACCCCTTCCTCCCCAGGTCACCTATAAAATGCCTACCCATGCCTCAAAACTCAGTTCAAGCTCCCTCAGGGTAACCTCCCCTTACCAAGTCAAATCCACCTATTATACAATCTCAGAGTATTCATTTCACAGTACTTGTTCCGGTTGTAATTATACATTCATTTGTGTAACTATCTGATTAATTCTTGTCTCTCTCATTAGAATGGAAGCTCTAAGAGGAAAGAACATGTCTGATATCGCTACCATAACCCACAGCGTCTGGTATATTACAGGGGCTAAAATCTTGCTTAGTGAAATGAACTGTGATAGAATAGGTTGAGCATTCATTTTGATTATTTTCCTTTATTCAAGAACAGCTAATATTTATAACAGCATTCCTAAAATATTTTTCTCATACTATTTCGCAGGAGAAAGAAACCCATATACATACAGCTGCATCTGAAACCTCAGAAAGTAAGCTCAACCCAATTTATTAAAAGGATGCTCTTTGAATAAGGTAATCAAATGTTCACTGACTCTTATAGCCAAAGTAATTGTTATGAGAAAAAAATCATGTAACTACAAAAAAAAAAAAAAAAAAAAAAAACTAAAACTGCTCACAAAAAATTTTTTAAATCTTAGCAGATGGCCACAAACCATACTTTGAGAACCATGTTCCACAGTGCCAGTACAGGAAGTTTCTAGATAATGGCAGCTCATTTTTTTTTAAATTGCATTACACTATACAAGTTTTATTCACATACTAGCAAAACAAAGTAAGTTCAGTTACTATCAAAATGAATTCTGGGAATTTTATTGATATTCAATTTTAATCTTAATTATGCAAATATCTGTTACTTAACTAAGACTGTGTAACATAACACAGCATATGACTTCTGGATAATGAAAATAACCCTAAAGTTAAACATAAAAAATAAGGGTATGAACGTTAAAATAAGGTGGAAAATGACTGTACCAAATAGCCAACAACCTTAAAAAGGGTAGAATTTTTTTAAATCACTAAATTAAGATTGGTTCATTGCATTTAGTACATCTTTTTTATAAAGAGGAGTTATAAGCTACAGAATTAATATATTATGTTTTGATATAAAATTTTCACCCTTCAAATTCCTAGCTAGGAGGAAATTATTCTTTTACATTTACACGTTTTGAGTAAGCACAGATAAATGAAGAAATGAAAGAGAAGGGAAAATAGAGATGATTAATTTTGCCTCTGCAATTGCTAACTCATCTAACTATCCCAGTGTACACTGTCTTCTTTGGGAATTTGCTCCATCTTTTTCCTCAAACTGAAAGCTGGCTTACTGAGGCTATCGCTTTCCTATAAGCTCTCCCAAATACTGCCTAATTATTTTCTCTTATCACACATTCAGGATATAGGGTGGATGTCCACCTACTTCCTTGTTGTCACTTCCCAGATCACTTTTACTTTATGCTCTTCTAAAAAAGATCATCAACCACAAAACGCAGTTGCTCTTTTGTAGCTCATGCTAGAATACCCTCTTTGTTCCATCTCCTTCATCTTTCTGATCCAAAATTAGTAGCCTACTACATCTCACCCACCGTCCTTCTTTCCTCCAGCTGTGGTAGAGAACTGCTCCTCCAACTTTATGCACATTTGAATCACCTGGGAGTTCTTGTGAACTTCGGGTTCTGATTTAATAAGGACACCCAAAGAGTCTGCATTTCTTAATAACTCTCATAAGAAGCTGTGGAGTACTCTGAACAGCAAAGTACCAGAAGTGCTGTTTCTGTTAGTATCTAAACTATTAGTCCTAATCTCCCATTTATGCTTTGGCACTCATTCCCTCCTGCTTTTGCTATCTTAATATCTATCATTCCTTAACTGTTCCCTCAGGTTCCCTACATAGTTTATCTCCACCCCTCTAAGCTGCTCAGTATCGCCCATTAAAGAACTAAACCAAAACAAAACTAGAAAACCCTCATTGAACCCTTCACTCCCCCTACATACCATCTGATGTGTCTCTCATCCACAGTTAAACTTGGAAGAATTGTCTGCTTTGAGGATGTCATTTCA
Organism: Rhinopithecus bieti; assembly: GCF_001698545.2. NCBI lineage: Eukaryota > Metazoa > Chordata > Mammalia > Primates > Cercopithecidae > Rhinopithecus > Rhinopithecus bieti. The sequence continues at coordinate 641,331 of NW_016809297.1, read as the reverse complement.
TCATCTCCAGCAATCCTGTACCCACTTCAGTGTTATTTGCAGGCCTATTACCCCACCAACACAGCATTCACGAAAATTATCAATGACTGCACACTGAGAAGAATGACATTTTCAGTTCTAATTTGAATTTCTCAACAGCATTCAATACGGTTAACTACTCCCAATATTTTTCCACATTGTCCTCCATGACACAACACATAATAGTCCCCTTATTATCTATTTTCCTGTCTATTGTAAAGACTTCCCCCACCCCAATAAAGGTCAAGGAAACCCCTAGTCTTCAAGTTTCAACTCAAATCTGGCCTTCTGAAGCCTCCCCAATTAGGAAAATATACAGTCCCATTGGTTGTCTACCAGTTAATTGTAATTCTTAGCCACAAGTCAGCTGAACCACCGTCTCTCAAACAGGCGAAGTTAAGCTCTATATTTGGCATATCTTGATATACTTTGTATAGTCTAGCTACAATGAGTTTGCCTATGCACGAAGATGGCTACCGGCGGGGGGGGGGGGCGTCGTTACGTCCTACGTCATCACGTGCCGGGATGAGGGTGGGGCCCTCAAGGAAGATGGAATGGAATCCAGATGGGCGGGGGCAAGCAGGACGGGGCGGGGCTACGCGGGATCTGGGCGGGGCGGGGCCGGTGAGGGGTCGGGGGAGCTTGTGCTATTCAGCCGGTGCGCGCGGCGGCGGGAGGCAGTGGCTGGGCAGTCCCCTCGACGCTCTGTTCCGAGAGCGTGCCCCGGACCGCCAGCTCAGACCAGGGGCAGCGGTGTAGCCGAACGGAAGCTAAGAGCAGCTGGGACTGGTGGCTGGCCCCCGAACTCCGCAGGCGGGAAGCACCCAGGATTTGGGAAGTCCCGGGGGCAACGCAGCGGCGCCTCCCTCACCCAAGGGGCCGCGGCGACGGTCACGGAGCGCGGCGCCACCGTGAGCGACCCAGGCCAGGATTCTAAATAGACGGCCCAGGCTCCTCCTCTGCCCGCGCCGCCTCCGCCGGTGTAGACGGCACCTGCGCCGGCACCTGCGCCGCCTCGCTCGCGGGTCTCCGCCCCTTGCCCCCCCTTACGGGGCCAGGCCGGGGCAGCTCACCTGGACTGGCGCGGGCTGCGGGAGCCTGCGGGAGCCGAGGCGCGGAGGCGCGGCGCCCACGCCACTGTCCGGAGAGGACGCAGGTGGAACGGGCGCGGCTTCGCGGAACCCGGCGCCTGCCGCCGCCGTCGTCCCTGCCGACACCGGGTCCCGGGGACCCGGCCGCCAGTGCCCGGGGAGTAGCCGCCGCCGTCGGCTGGGCACCATGAACAGCAGCAGCGCCAACATCACCTACGCCAGTCGCAAGCGGCGGAAGCCGGTGCAGAAAACGTGAGTGTCCCGAGCGCGTCCTCATCGCGGGGGCTGGGCGCACAGGCACGCGGGTGCGGGAGGCAGCCCCACCCCGCCCCCAAATCCCTGCGATCCTGGGGATTAGGTTCATTCCCGGCACTGCCAGTGGAATCGAGATTTGGAGGCCGGTCGGGAGACCGAGGACTTGAATTCTCGCGTTTTCAATGATTGCATTTTAAAAATTGTCCTTCCACCCATCCTCTTCCCCCTCACCGGTGCATACACACCCTCTCACATTTGTAAATTTGTTCTCTCTGATTTGGTCCTGATTTGTTGACAGCTCTGATCTGCCTTGGGCTAATGGATTAGTTAGTATAAACCTGTCTTGAAATCTCCTTCCACTTTTAATATCCGCATGGGTTAGGTTAGAGGACAGTCTTAATTCTCATTCTTGGTAGCTAAACACATGCTGACTTTTACGAAGGGGCTGAGTGCCTCTAAAGGTACTTTTTGGTCCCCACCTACTGGCTTTCTGTTGCGCTCTTATTTACTTATTTGGCAGCAATTTTGTAGCGCTCATCGTGACCATATCGGTAAAGTGGATAGACGTGGTAGCAGGTAGGAGTGGATGCAACGGACAGGATACGGTGGAGGATTTGTATTCTTCAGACGTCTTTTTCGGAAGCTTGCTTATCACTTTTGGGGTGGCTGTAGAGTCCGTATCATAAAAGATTTAGAACTGCATTTGAGAGAGGTTTTCATTCTTAACATTTACCTCTAATTCTTTTCCCCTTCAAAGTTTTGTTCTAATTGAGTGAGTACAAACTTGCTTTTGTCGTTGTCGGTTGATTTTGGTGGAATATTTGTGTGAGATGGCAAATACTTTATTTTCTTGTGTGTCAGAAAAAAGTATCCGTGCTGGAAACTTTTCCTGTTGTGTGGTGGTTGTATTCATGTGTTTGTTCCAATTTTTTTATTTCTAGTTTTATCTCTGAGTTACTTTACCTGCATGTTTTTCAAGTTTTCGTAAACAATTTTAAGAACTCTTAAACGTCCTCTCAGACCAAATCAGAAGTGTGCGTTTTGCTTAGACTCCAACCGCCACTAATGGGAACCAGAAAAATAACACTTTAAGATTTACATTTAAAACCAGTTATTGGTTTAAAGTTTCATTCTAAAATTTTAGTTTCCTTTCAGAATTTCAGTTATCATAGTTCTTCAGAACTAGACTTATGAATTGGCATTAACAGAGAATAATCTATAAATAGACTGATTAAAATATGGAAGTTTTATGGTACAGTGTGTTTTAAGGGAATGTTGTCAAACCAGCAGTTTTCTACCTTGGCAGTTTGAGACATCGGTTTATAATACTTTTAATTTTGTAGAATGGTTTCTTATATTAAAGTATGTTTGTCTTATTTGGCATTGTCCTTCATGGTTAGTAGGAAGCATCCCAAATGTCTGTTCTATGTGTTTATTAATGCAATGATATACTTAGCATCATATATAATAGGGATGTCATAGGTTTTACGTGTATAGTGAGAAAACAGGAAGATGTCCCTGATGTGTTTTTAAGATACTGGATTTCAGTTAGGGTGTTATAAAAGGACCTGGGTGGCTTTGTAAACAAAAACAAATGCCATAATTTTGTATTCATTATACAGTTTAACATTTATGGATTTTAGTTATTTTGCGTAAAATGTACTTTTTATTAGATTATCCTAATACACTTTCTTAGTCTTTAATATGCTTGTGTTAATTTCTTATAACAAAAGTATTTTTCCCATTCACCCACATTTTATTTTGTTAGCATAGATGTTTATCAGATCTCTACCGAGCACCATATATTGCTTCTAATCATACAAATGCCTTAAATATCACCAGCTTCCTCTGTAAGAAAAGGCTAGTGCTGGTATTTTCTTTATCAAGTGAAAGTGTTTATATAAATTATTTTACCTGAATGAAAATTGTTAATTTTATAATGCAGTAAATCAAAGTTTATTTTAGAAATGAAGTCATTAAACCTGATATTAAATTTGAGTTTTAAAATTAAACTACTAGTCTGTGACCTAATGAGCCCTAAAACCTGCCAACATTGGGGAAAATAGATCTTGTTGAGCTGAAAATGCTATCCAGACCTACTTAACTTTGACCTCTTAAATGAGAGCCATTTTATGTTATTTACAGATAAAATGTGCTGTAGCATAATTACAGGACTGTTTAAAAAGACAACTATTTAAATATAAATTTTATGGAATATATATATTCCATAAAATTTTGGACTAAAGTAGTTGACAATTGTAACCTGAGGCTCTTTCAATCTTGAGATGAATTTATTAAGAAAAATCAACCCCCCCTAGTGGCGGCTCTCACATTGAAAATTATCTTTATTAGTAGGAAATACATTTTAAATGTGTTCAATTTAATCCCACTGAAGTATCTTGAACTTTCAATAAATGTTTCCTTTCTTTTTGGAGTAATGAAAGTTGGGAAATTAAAGGCTCTGAAGCAACTTTACATCTAATTCATGTTCCTACTTTAAAGAAGAAAATATCGAAGATGACCTTCATTATAGAATCTACTCTAACTTTCCTTAGACTGTTGCCCCATACTTAGTAACCCTATTCAGAAAAAGAGAACAAATCCTGTGTTTATTCTCTTTGGAAATGAAAGTGTTTGTTTATTTTGTCTCATGAAGATAGTCAAAAGGCAATTATAGAATTAAATAGAATGTTTTCCCTAGTGATAATTTTGGATATATTTTGTATTTTAAGGTTTTAATAATAAAGAATAAGTTGTAATGGATTTCAGCTTACCTATACATAGAAAGTTAGCACTGTATGTTGGCAAATAATAGGTGTTGAGAAAAGGGGATCTACACTTTAAAATGATACCAGCTGTAGTGGTGATTAAGCCATCATGAAGTGTCAGAACTAAAAGTCACTTCTGAGCCTTAGCTGATCCTTCTTTAAAATGCATACTGATAAAAACTTTTACTTCTATTAACATATTAATAATAATATATAAAAACATTTTCTGTCTTGCTATTCATTCTTTTTAAATGTCATGAATTTCATACATGTACTGAATTGTATTACTTACATAATATTCATTAAATGTTTTATATAAATTTATGGTGCCGTTTTTAAAATAGCATCTAAAATAAAAGAATGGGTCTTTTCAACCCGGGGGGCGGAGCTTGCAGTGAGCTGAGATCGGCCACTGCACTCCAGCCTGGGCGACAGAGCCAGACTCCGTCTGAAAAAAAAAAAAAAAAAAAAAAATGGGTCTTTTCATTTACATAATTATTTATCCATCATTTTTCTTTCAAATAGCTTGATTTAGATGGCATATACATAGTAGTTATGGACACTTGCTTGTTAGGACTATGAAATGAAGTAAGTGAAAGTGTTTGGTTATAGATGACACTAAATGGCAAAAAGAGGAAGCAGGTATAAATTGAAAGCACTGGATCTAAACTAAAAAATGAGGTCTAGTTTCTTCACTGTTATAGATCTGGGCAAGTTTCTCAACCAATAAAGCAGGACAGTCAGCACCTGTACTGCTACTCTCACAACTAAAACAGAACAAAAAATATATAAAAACTCTGAAGACTGCTAAAGATATAAATGAAACAGAAACATAAATTATATTCTTTTAGCTTACATTATCACAGAACAATCAATTCTCCCGTGAAACAGTAAGAGGCAGTATATGATTATGTTCTCAATTACGGCTACAGCTGAAATGTGCTACTTCACTGGTGAATAAATTTACATAGTACGTGCTTACTCATATATTTAATTAAGACAGTTACTTAGAAGTAAATACCATACAAATCTTTTACAATAGTACCTTTCTACTTCCACGCTTCTTTTAAAACTGATATTTTGCTAGTGGCTTAATATAACAAAAAATGACTGTTTATTAGCACTTATTCTGATAAAAGCGTGCCCAATTCTTTACATCATTTTCTTCATTTTTGTAATAGTACCAAAGAAAGGTAGTAGGATTTAAGTTTATACATAGGGAACTGAGATTCAAATTCAGAGTTGCTCAGGTAATGAAAAAGAGTTTGGATATTGGATCCCAGGTCTTTTGGCTTCAAAGCTTGTGTTCTTACTGACTTGCGTTCGTACTATCCAGGTGAACAGATTCAGTGATGCATGCAGTACAGCCATATCCTAGAGATTTTCACTGTTTCTGCTCGGATAGTGTTACAGCTGAAATAAATTATTTGTCATTTCCCATACATGATTTGTACTTGCCTATCTCCATACTTGTGTTTTACGTCCTTTCATATTAGAGTCTTTTCTCCTGTCTTAAGGATTTGCTACCTGCTTCCCTTCCCCTTTGAAACGTTGTTTGTTTTTAAAGATGGCATAATACTCTGTTGTGCTAATATTCTGTAATTTATTTAACTGTTTTTGTTTTGGGAGAAAATTTTATGCTCAACCATTTAATACTTTAATATTTCAGAGAATACCCTTGGGACATGTAAATTTTTATGCGAATTCATTTTTTTAGGAAAAAATTCCTGTAACGGAATTTTGGTATAGTAAAGTATGTGTTGTTTTAAGGTTGAACCAAAGTGTACACTCCAAGAGATAGTGTCAGATTAAGAAAAATTTGCTAATTACAATCCCATCATCAATCTGGGGATGTGACTATATCTTTGCATTTTTGCTTAAAAAATATTATTGTCAATTTCATAGGCAAAAGTGTGGTTGGTAATTAAAGTTATATGTTGGGATCGTGGTTGTGTATAGGAGAAGCACTTGTATTAGCAGATTTTCTACTTAGGTTGTCCTTTACATATTCGTTTGTTTTGTCTTACATTTTTCAGTCGTCTTTTAGTTTGTTCTTCTTACTTCTTTCTATTGAAATTTGTTTTAAAATGTATTCCTATTAAATAACACTGGCAGACTTCAGAAGTCAATTATATATGTGGCACATCTTAAGTATAGCATAGTAGGCCTTATCTTTTGATGTCTTACTGTGGTAGTTAGGGATTTTAGCCCTCTCTTGTCTCTCCTTAACCTTTTTCACCATCCCCCATCCTCCCAATATATTTTATCACAATTTTAGGTTATATACACATTAGCGTTGTATTGTTTTTGACTGTATGGTGTTTACTGTTGAGCTAAGTAATATACTGTGATTACATTTTCCTTCCTGTTCTATACTATTATTGATTTCTTTTCTACCATCTTCCTGTTTATTTGCGTCTGGGTTTAGCTGTCTCTTAGGTTCATTGGAGACAGAGTTTGTGTTTCTGGCTCCTGCTTTTCTTGTTTTGGTGTGATTTTCTGGAAGAGAAGGGTAATTGCAGAAAGCTAGGTATTCTACCGTCACGGAAACAGAAGTGTCTTGCCTGTATTTAAGACCTGATTCAGATGCCACATCTCCATGAACTCCTTTACAGCACCTGTGTTACTGAGCAATATATTATGCTTGATTTTGCCATGTTATAAAATATATTTCCTCCTAGTAGGAAAAAGAGTGTCTTTAAAGATAAGACTATCATTTGTCTTTGAAGCAACGAGAGCTTCCCAGTATAGTACCGTGCACATAGTACATATTTGAGATGCGCTAATTTAACAATTATCTACCACTTAAAATTTTTTTGTAATGTTTTAGTGCTTCTGGTAAGGTAGATACATTTTATGTGGGTTTAAGGGGAAATAAAACGTGTATTTGCATAGAAGAAGGGGAAGGGAAACAATGAGTTTTCAGGATTATGGAACTTATATGGTTTCTAGGCCATATTTCATTTTCCTGATTTTCCCTGCTAATGTCTTGTGCTAGAAACTATGCTGTTTATATTTCATCATCTCTCCTCAGGTATAGCAAACAAAAGGGAAAGGAAAGAACTCATCACAATTATAGGGCAGCAGCAGGAGGGTGGCAGAAGACTTCTGACTCATTAAAAGTGGCTTCCAGCCAGAATTCTCAGAAGTTTTTGTAGATGTTTTTGACGCATATAGGGAAATAAAATATCCAGCTGTGTTCAGCCTAATAGTGAAGTTGGGATCTATTTGTGCTATGTGTCCCCTCCATTACGTTAAGTACATAGTTTATGATTGTAAATATTTGAAATTTATATTCAGAGATAAATATGGATGCACTGAAGCTGGGGGAAGGAAATGAAGAATGAATGGGGTTAAGAGTTGGGCTTTATTGGGTGTAAGTAGTATGGTAGGGGGATTTTATTGAGGAACACTTCAGATTTCCTAGCTGTTGGATGGAGAGTAACACCATAGTTAGTGCTGAGAAATGGGTGCCCAACTCCTGGGGAATGTGAATGGAAGGGCAGTCAGGTACAGGTACTGGAAATAAAGATAAACAAGTTATGGGTAAGTAGACCAAAGCAGTAAGAGTAGATTAAATCACGCTGAGGAAAAATCCGATAGAGCAAACTCAGTACTGTAAGAGGTAATCTCTTGTTAAAAAAATGTCACTTTAATCTCATAGGATTACTGAAACCATATCTTTGCATGTCATTTTGAGGTTTTATAACGAATATTATATAAAGTTATATATATACACATATATACATAAATATACAGTTATATTTATGATTAAACTTGGTTAATTTTTTCAGCATTACTTCAAACACTGGCTACAAATGATGAACCTTATAGACATTTTTGATGGAGATCTTAAAAGACTTTCAAGATAGCATTCAAACTGTCATTGGGCATACTGTTGGGCCTGTTACCACCAGCAGTTAAGGCTTGCAGGACTTCTAAACAGAAGTGTGGCATGCAGTCAGCTAGATTCTTGATTTCATAACAATTTTGATTACAGATTGGGACAAGATTTTTGAGGTAAAGGTTTCAAAAAATAATAAGTTGCTCCTTTGCCTGACCAACATCATATGGTCTATTTCAGGAGGTATTTGAACTCCAGAGCTCCCAAATCCAATCTTACAGGGATGTTTATTTATATTTCAAACAGCCTTTTCCTTAAATAATGGTTAGCAGTGTCCTTTGGTATTGATTCGAAGACAATACAAAAGTAAAAATATTAGCATAATCCAAGTCAAGTGTAGTTAATGTAAGATTACTCTCTATTTTTAATTGTTCTGTATATCTTCAAGATGTATGGATAGATATTAAATATTTTCACAAAATCTGTACATTTCTCACAAAATCAGTGAAAAAGTGGGTCAAATGAATTACCTTTGTTAGCTTTAACAATCTGACATTTTAAAAGCTTCAAATCCAGTACATTTGAATTGTTAAGTTCAGTGGGTACTTCTCAGCCCTGACCTTAATTCCTCTGTGTATTTGACTTTCTTCTATGACCTCCAAAATATTCTACCCTGGTTCTTTTCCTGTCTATCATTTCTCCTCTGTGTCTACACCTCTTCCATAGCCCTATACCTAAATGTTGGTATTGCTGAGGTCTATCCTCAAGCCACTTTCTTCCTTTTCTGGTACAGCTCTCATTAGGAAATGTAGTTGTTTTTCCAAGCTACAAGTCGCAGAACCATTTGCAACCTCTCCTCAATGGTTTCCTCTTCCTTGCTTCCTATACCGAGTTAGTTTAGTTCAGTGAACATTTGAGTCTGGCTTAAATCTCTCTTCAAGCCAGTCCTTTCCTAACCTCACTGTCACTGCCTTTGGTCAGGTTGTGATCATTTCTTTTCTTGGCACTTTTGGTCAGCAAACATTAATTGAGAATCCACTCTGTGTCAAACATTATGCTAGGCATTAAGGATACAAAAATGATTCAAGCTTATGTAGAAATAAGGGTGTTAGGCAAACAAGTATAAGCAATTAGGTTACTTGACAATGGAAATTTGCTCTCATATTAAATACTTTATGAGACACATAGTAATACATTAGAAGTGTAGACAATTTTGCATTATGAAAAGCAAGCCTCAGAAGCTAGTGTGAGGTTGAATATTGTAAGGAGCCAGCACAAGATAGGCAGCACATGAAGGGATACCCACATGAAGGGATACCTTTATGTTACTATTGGTTTTCCCTATATCGTAGCATCTTGCCTTGTTTCAGTGTTTGTGTTACTTTCTTCTCTCCAGTGTTTCATAATCATTACTGGAAAGCTACCAAGAGTGCAGGACTGGATTGTATACAGATTTTCTATTTATGTGAAGTTGTTTGTATGGAATATTCCTTAATGGAAGCATTGTATAAGGCATTTGTATAAGAAGTCAAATGGGGCAGAGTTGCTAATCCGTTGTGAGGTTGGTCAGGGAGGACTTCGTGAAAGTGATGTACTTGAGCGGGGACTTGAACCGGGTGGAACATAACAAGGAGGTTGTATGAAAGCACCAAACCACATGTTGTAACTGTAAGTAATTTCTTAGCTCTGGGGTAGAATAGACAAAAATGGCTTTGACTAGATTAAATGAAGCCAGAGGGGTAGATGAAGCTAGAAAGATCATGAAGGATTTTGCGTGCCAAGCTAAGGAACATGGACAGTTCAGAGCTACTGAAGGATTTTAATCAGAGGAGTGACATAGTCAGATTTATGTTTTAGAAAGAAGTTCCTGGCATCCCAGAATCCTAACTTCAGCGAACCCTGCCCTGCTTTCTGTATTCTCTATCACCAGAGTCAGCTTGGTAAAACACAGGCTGATCTTGTAAATCCCAGCTCAACACTTAAGAACAGATGCCTAAGTCCAATTTTCTACTGTTACTTTGCTATCTCCTCTATCTTGAACATTTTTGCATCAGACACCCACATGGCTCACTTCGTTTTACTCATGTCTGTGCTGAAACATCTCATCAGAGAGACATTCCTAGGCTATCCAAACCAGCATCACTTCTGTCACCCCTTAGTTTCTTACCTTGCTTTATTTTTCTTCTTAGCACTCACCCCCCCTAAAAGTTATATGTTTATTTGTTTATTTCTGCATCCTCCACCTAGGATGTAAGCTCCATAACAACAGGAACTTTTGTATATTTTGTTCACCTGTAAGTGTTTTGTTCTGGGCACTTGATAGGTGTTCAATATTTGTTGAAAGAATGTGGCCCCAACCACCTTTCTTCATTTCTCTCTTTCTCCCTGTGCTTCTCCCTTCAGATGGGGGAATTCTCACAGTTCACCAATGCTTAGTTATGCCTCCTCCTGAAATCCTGTCCCTCCCTCAAGACCCATCTCAGATACCACCTTTTCTGTAAAATCTTTTTTCAAGCAGTTGCTGCTTCTGCTTAGCTCCCATAGCACTTGTTGAATATTTAGAAGAAAAGTGTTTACCTGGGCTGTCCAGGATGTGATAGATATAAATAAATACTTGATAGTGGTTATTAATTAACCAGTAGAGAATTGCACAATGAGGTAGACAAGCATTATAGGCAAAGTTTGAAATTCAGTTGGTTAAGTGGAGAAATGCAGTAATTAGGTGTGACTTGAAAATTGTTTATAAATGCAGTATCATTAGGGGAAAATAGCTAGGGGAACCATCACCAATTTCTATTATATACACAGTTGTACAAACAATCTGGAGATGGTATCTGTCAATACATACATACACACACACACATCATTTTACCGATGTATTACCTTTTTTGTAGAAATATTTACTTTTCATCTTCTTTCTGCCTAAAGTGTTACTTCTCCACATACATCATTGAAAAGAAATTATCTAGAAATGTTTCGATTGGGTCATATTAATAGCACTATGCCCAGGCCAATTTCTCCTTTCTAAAAGCTAATATAATTCCATTTGAATTGTCAGAAATGTCTTTGTCATAAGAAAATGCTGGATAATAACTTTTCTGGCTAACAGGAAGGTATAGAGATATAAGGTATAAATTACTTTGGTTTTCCAATTCAGCATGGGTATCTGATGATCCTTAAATTCACTTTAAGTGATTAATGTCTGCTGTGAAATCCTGGCTAGGGTCTTTGTGTGAAGTTGTTCCACTTCCCATTTCTGAACTCATATTCCTCTTTGACCCATGAGTGTCTTTCTTCTCAGATGAATATCATGCTAAATTGTTTAGGGTTTCATTGAATTTTCTAATTGAGACACAAGCTATGAAAGCTAATAATTAAATAGAATTATTATCTGCATGTAAAAGCAAAAATTGCCAGTAATCACCATTAACCTCTAATATTTGCCAACAAGAAATGTAAATAGCAAAAGTCAATTTTATTCTTTTAATATTTGAGGACCACATTAGATGGCTAGAGGACCATCTGCAGGTGCCAGAGGGGCTTTGGGCCATTATCTCTAATGAGTTGAAAGTAAATAAATACAGGAAGCTGGTGATATGAAGATAAATACTTTATTTAGGGTTGTCCCTATTTATTGACAACATCAGTGATGCTGAGATGCTTCCTGTGGAAGATAGCAAAAGGAGTATGGTTTTCATATAATTCATCACAAATATCTCTTTTTTTCCCACCAAACAATGGCTAATGCATTTGAGAGGGGGAAAAAAATCCCAGTAGATCTGTTAATTGGGAATCACTATACTACAAATCCATGAAGTATAAGCAAACATTTTCCTATGATGCGTTCATAAGCTTTTTAATGAAATATTAGGAAGAATTTAACCCATTCCCTTGTTTTCTTAAGATGTGAAAGGAAGATTTTAGAAAGACTTATGTAAACTTTAAGTAGACTTTAAAAGTTTGTTGTGTTAGAGAAATATTTGAGATGTTATAATGCAATACAAATTTTTGCTTTATTTTTTTTAAAGGATTTTTTATGGTATTTTGTTTGTTTTTCAGAGTAAAGCCAATCCCGGCTGAAGGAATCAAGTCAAATCCTTCCAAGCGGCATAGAGACCGACTTAATACAGAGTTGGACCGTTTGGCTAGCCTGCTGCCTTTCCCACAAGATGTAATTAATAAGTTGGACAAACTTTCAGTTCTTAGGCTCAGTGTCAGTTACCTGAGAGCCAAGAGCTTCTTTGATGGTAAGACAGAAGATTTAATTTGTCTGTGATAACTTATAAAAAATACTTGTATTAAATATAGCTGTTTCTGTGTTAATAACTATAAAAATTAGCTATATTTGGAAAATTTATTGCTGTATAGTAAAACTTCAGTGGCAAAGCCAGATTTAGAAGTCTTTTTTTTTTTTTTTTTTTTT
>NW_016809297.1:606583-628284 GCF_001698545.2 Rhinopithecus bieti | reverse complement strand
TTCTGAGGTAGACTTTCACTCTTGTTGCCCAGGCTGGAGTGCAATGGCACGATCTTGGCTCACTGCAACCTCCAACTCCCGGGTTCAAGCGATTCTCCTGCCTCAGCCTCCCGAGTAGCTGGGATTATAGGCACCCACCACCACGCCCGGCTAATTTTAAGTATTTTGTTAGAGACGGGGTTCGCTCTGTTGGCCAGGCTGCTCTCAAACTCCTGACCTCAGGTGATCTGCCCATCTCAGCCTCCCAAAGTGCTGGGATTACAGGCGTGAGCCACTGCGCCTGGCCTGTTTCTAATCTTTTACATTAATTGTAGACTGACTGCAAGATATATAATTAAAACATGTTTTTCACTAGAAAGAATATTTGAAAGAGTCAATAGAATTTCATTCATTATCTATTGTGTCACTGAAAACTGTCATTAACCAAACCACGTAGCATCCCTATAGCTCAGTTTCCTCAGCAGTAAAGGTTAGGATTTTGAGCTAGGTGGCTGGATGATACTTGTTACCTTTAAATTGCAATGGAAGTTTTTGTTTGCAAATGATGTTTCAGTGTATTTTCTCATGTAAAATTTATTTATGATTTCTCTTTGTCTAGAAGGCAGAAATAGATTTTTTTAAGGAAATGGTCTTTTTAAAATGTATAATTTTACTAACCATAGCAAGTTAATGGTAAAATCTCAGTGGGCTATGTCAGTTAGTGCTTCTCATACATTAATGTGCTTACAAATCACATAGGAATCTTGTTAAGATGCAGATTCTTGTTCAGTAGCTTTAGGTGTGTCCCTAGATTTTGCTTGTCTAACAAGCTTCGAGATTATGCTGATCCTGCTAGTCTAGGTCACTAGGAAGTGCCTAGACAACACGTTTATTGATATTCAAATTGGTAATTTGTGTTTAGAATACTGCAGCAGTTAATTTCCCTTTAGATTTATGTTTACATAATGTGATGTGTTTAGTCTGAGCATCTTTTTATTTATTTGCTTGCTTGCTTGCTTGCCTGTCTGTGTGTTCTTTCTTTTGGACAAAAGCTATTTAGTTTAACAGTTGTGGTCTGGGCAATATACAGATTTGAGGATAGTGATTTCAGGAAAGATTATGTATTTCAAAGTTTCATAGTACACAAATTTTCTCTGACCTATATAAAAAGCGTTTGAATTTTCAGTTGCCTCTATACCAAACCCTTCATCTTGGGAGAAGAGTTACGAAGTATTCAGTGATGTGTCTGTAAGTATGTGTTTATTAGCTGTAGTCATTTAGCTGGTATAGTTGGAACTAGAACTCAGGTTTCTAGATTCCTTATGTTGTTTTTCCTGACCAAATAATACCTATATTTTTCTCTGGCAACTGTTGCATAGCAAAGCACTAAGGATTTTTTCCTAGATCTGTGGTTCTTAAAAGTGTGGTACCCAGATAGGCAGCAACAGCATCACTTGGGAACTTGCTAGAAATGCTAATTATTGGGTCCAACCGTAGACCTATGTAATCTAAGGTGGTAGGACCCTTGGTGGTAGGGCTAGATGCATGTTGAAGTTTAGGAGCCACTGCTGTAGATTGTAACTTCATGCCTCCTCCCAGCTTCACAGAATGCTGTCCTAATCCCTAGCATTTACTCACATGCTGTGCTTAGTGCTTGATCATGTGTTGGCTTTCTATGATGTATAAGACGTGGTTGCCACCCTTAGAGACTCTGGAGTCTAGAAGCCAAGGAGGCATTGTTCTCTGACTCTGATAAAGGTTTATTGACTTGAGTCATTTTACCTTTCCATTTCTTGTTCCTTTATAATGGGGAATCAAATTATATATGTTAAAAGAAGAAAAGTGTAGGTTTTTCTTATGTTTAGAAGTAGTATGTGTGTATCTAGGCAGATACATACAAATGTGTATATGAACAAACATACATAAACAGATATATTTCTATATTTAATGTCTATATTATGTATGTGTGTTCATGTATATATACACACAGACACATACATGATTGGATACGTGTCCTATTATTCAATGCCTCCAGTAAAGGAGATCTCAGAGTCTATCTTATAAAGAATGCTGTAGTTTCTTTAACACAGGGTTCATCATGGAATTGTTAAAAACTTTTTCTCAGTTCTTCATTAATGAGTTTGTCTATTTTTTATTCTGGTTGAGTGTATTTGACAGTAGGATCTTATCCTATTTGCATGATTCCTTCATCAACTACATTATCTTTAACGTTAATTTCTTTTCAAACTGCATTGTGCGTAAGAATTACCTAGAAAGTTTTGTAAAATGCAAATTCGAAGGCATGCCCCTGCTGATAACAAATAAGTTCTATGTAAAACCCAAGAATCAGTATTTTAACAAGCATGTTAGGGAGTCTGAGGCAGTGATTTAGCCTAGCCTTGAGTATGCCCTAAACAAGTTAATTTTTTTTTTCTTTACCTTCAAAATGACAAATGCAAACATACAAAATTTAAAGAAGTCTGTAAATATTTTTGCTTGGGTTTTAGTGGTGTACATTCAGCCTAAGCAGTTTCTTAGATTGTTTGATACAGAAACATACAGTTAGATGGAAAATGAAAATAATCAAGTTTTTTTTTAATGCCCAAATTTCCTCCAGACTACCAGTGGTCTGGAAAGGCAATGTAACATTTCAGAGCACACGGAGAATGAAATTATAAGGGTAACCCTTATGAACTGAAAAAATGGTAGATGCAAACGAAGAGACTTGAAACAGGCTAACAATGATTAGGATTTTTGTGTGCAGTTGGACCCACTCTCCCACTATTAGGGAAACAGTATAGCAAAACGAAGGGAAGCTCAAAGTGAATAACAGGATGCAAACAGGGGGTGTGTAAATTCCTGCGGAAAGAACAATATAAACGAGTAATCATACAATCTGGTTAGAAAGGAAACTCAAGTTTTACTGTAACAATAGATATTTTTCCAAGAAAATACATCTATTTATTGCAAGTTTAAATAATCCAACTTGGATGGATCTTCTTAAAGTTTGGAACCATGACTGTACTGCTGCTGCTGTCTGAAAAGCAACACTGAAGTTTTAAGTACTATATTAGTATTTATCCATTTCTAATTAATTAAAACATTTTGAAATATTTAAAATACTTGAACAAGGCTTAGTAATTTTTCAGTTATTATAAAGTTGAAAATAGTTTCTTTGACATGATTTAAGCATTACATTTAAATATATTATCTCTGAGATGGAGGGTATTTTAAAAATTTAAGTAACTTAATGATTATAATCAATAGTAGTTTATTAATAGAGACTAGGATTTGGGTGGTTACAATCTAATCTTTGAAACTGGTTGATGTGAAGAGAAAGGATTGTTTCCTCCCATGTCATGTCTCTCAAAATTGTTAAACAGTGTACACTGGGCTTGTTGACCAATCTAATCAGCATCGTAATGTTTCATTCTTAATTTCAACATATATTTAATACAGTTTTTAATGAGATTTCCTTACTATTTTTTTGAAATGCCCATTATTATGTAAATATTTTGTTCAAATTATTCTGTTTTTATACAGCTACCCCAAAATTAAGAATCTGAGAATGACTACTGTCTCTTTTCTGTTTACATGCAAACACCTAATGAGCCTGACAAAATGGAGCTTAGGGATCTGAGTTTCTGGTTTCAAAGTCTTGCATTTGCAGCTGTTATAGGAAATAGTATTCTTCTAGTTATTTTTAAAACAAGGTAATGTTAGGGAAAATCTAAGTCTTGAATCTTTATACATGCTTAAAATAATCACCATTTTATAAAATGTAGAATTATTTACATGTTAAAATATTTTACACTCATTAAGCCTAAAAATGCTGTGGGAAGAGAAGATGATAGTTATATTATGTGATGATCTAACATTTATTTGACCCCATTGTTTATCATGGATCTTTCTTGACTTTATTTTAAATTAAAAATTACAAGTGCTCTGTTCTTGGTCTTCCTTTTGCAGATGCTTTAACAGTTCATTCCCAGTTCATTAGGTTTTCGAAAGAGAGCTATTGTGTTTATTCATCTTCAGCTTGTGCATTTCTCCGAATTTCAGTTGTTTTGGTATCTCTCTAGACCGGAACATTATTCTTGAAAAACAAGAATATGTACATGTGTATATGCAAAGGATAAGCTTGAACAAGCAGTAAAAATGAATGTTTTATAAAATCTAATAGATTTGTATGTCTGCTTTTTCATTCATGAGAATTCTATAATTTCATCTGCTTTGCTATAATTTTAAAATTCACGTATGTCAAGTAATTTACCAAAGTTTCAGTATCATAGTGGCATAGCACATGTTATTTCTTAATTCTAGGACTATCCGAAGTAGGTTTGCTTGCATAACAGTTTAGCACATTTGAAATCACCAAATAAATTATTTGTTGAATTTGATTTACCCATGACATTATCCATCTTACATGGTGATTTAACTGTTGTCTTTTTTCCTAATTCACATTTTAAAACATTAAACTCTTAATTACAATATTCATGATAACTTTCATAGCTAAAACTATTTAAATCTAGGTTATTTTACAATTTTAATTTATGGACTTTATACAATAATTATAAATACAAATAATAATAGTGCATTCTTATTGAATGAATATATAAATCCTGGCTCTATTTAATATTGTGACCTCTTTGGTTCAGGAATTTAATCTCTCTTTTCCTCAGATATCCCAATTTAAAGTGTAAGATTTTTTGGATTATATTAATAAACCTAATATGATAGAACTTTATATACGATACTTTTATCTCTGCTTTTGTTTGCTTTGACAAGTATTTTGAAGAACACAGTGACAAATATCTGAGATTCAAACAATCTAAACTCATTGCATCATTTATTATGTATTTTGTTGCTTTCCTGTCTCTTAAATTTACTGATTTAATGGGTTTCTCTTTGATCATTACCTAGTCCTGCATGACTCTAGAATCCTTGCTTATTTGGCCATGAACAGGTCTAGTTAGTCATGAATTTTTTTCTTTTTAGGGAGACTACCATTGGGCTAACATTAAAATCACCAACTTTCAGCAATTTTCCTTTTTTAGAAAATTTTCAAATACAACATTTAAATTTCTGTAGTTAAATCTTAGGATATTTCGTGAGGGTTTGTGCTCTGGTTAATGGAAACGTACACCTTCATGTTATAGTGTTTTAGAAAATATATTCACATATAATATTAATTGCATTAAAGTCTGTGAAGAAATTTTAGTTAGTAATATTTATGGATTATTTTAAATCTTGCTCTTTGACAGCCTTTTGACTTTTTGATCAATGAATTTTAATGAGTAACTCAAATTTGTTTATTTGCTCATGGCTGGATATTTAGATTTTAGAGTCATTATATCGTCAGAATAACATTTTAAGCCATGAAAGTGAATAAAATATTCCAGAGAAGAGCATGTAGAATAAGAGAAAAAGTACCAAAGATAAGATGTTTTAAGGATGAGCAGGGGTGGTAAAAAGTAAAATCTGTGGAGTACGAAAGTATGCTAAGGTGATAATGAGTTGACTTCAAGATGCCTTCATTTGATGTGTTCTTAAATTGGAGAGCCAGAGAGAAAACTGTGCATGAAAGTGTAAACATGAAATGAAATGAAAGTGTGTACAGAAAAATAATAACACTAGAGAAGGTGATTTCTTTTCCTTGTTTGTCCATAGAGGCCAAAGAGCCATTCAGTTGTTAGCAGTGGGAGATTAAGAGGAAGACAAATGTCTGAGCTCCGTGGCTCATGCCTGTAATCTGAGTATTTTGAGAAGCCGAAGCAGGAGGACTGCTTGAATCCAGGAGTTCAAAAGCAGCCAGGACAACATAGTGAGACCTTGTCTCTACAAAAAATAAAAAATTAGCTGGGCTTGGTGGTGCACTTCTGTATCCCAGTTACTCGTGACGCTGAGGTGGGAAGATCTCTTGAGCTCAGGATGTCAAGGCTGCAATAAGCCGTGATCATGCCACTGAACTTCAGGAGTGAGAGTGTCTCACACACACCCACAAAAGACAGAGACAAGTAGTCTAATGGGATTGGTTGACATAAAGAACCTTAATGAATTGTACATACTGAATTCTTCATGTATTTTCCAGCCTGAAATTTTCCCACACAATTGTCATTTTTACAGAACGTTCTGTTGTCAGTTGGATTTTTTTATCATGTCTAGTTTCTGTGTTATGGAGACATTTCATCTCTTTATCTCAGCATGGTAGAGGGAGATTGTGTTTTGTGATGAAAGCACTGACAGACAGGAGCTGTGGATGCTAGTTCAATTAACTAATCTTGTGTTTTTTGATAGATTTTTAACCTCACTGTTCCACAGGGTCTTCATCTTCTCAGCATGTTTGATAATGATGCTT
Source organism: Rhinopithecus bieti (assembly GCF_001698545.2). Lineage (NCBI taxonomy): Eukaryota > Metazoa > Chordata > Mammalia > Primates > Cercopithecidae > Rhinopithecus > Rhinopithecus bieti. Next base: position 621,947 of record NW_016809297.1, on the reverse strand, counting down.
GCTTGCCCTGATGTGTTAGGTTTGTAGTAAATTAATCCTAAAAATGAGAGATCTGTGAAAAAAATTTATAATTAAAATTGTTACTCTTATGGAAATCATAGTTATTTCCTGCAGAATCCTGATATTTCACTTGTTTTAATGGAGAATTTTCTTTTCCTTTTTTTAATATGCATAAGGGCCTTTACAGACCTGGTATTAATATCAATTGAGAATCCCTTTGTTTACTTAACTTCATATTTTTGATTTAGAGATGGAAATTTGTTAATAAACTGTTTTTCCCCCTTTTGATATAATACATAATAATTTACTTCCATATACTGTTTTCTTTTATCGAAAGTGGCACATACTCAAATCTAGATGCTTGGAAAAGCTTGCTTTGGTGAGGATACAAAAGTTGGGAATTGTATGCTACTTGCTATATTGGGGTACATGTCAAATTTTGTGTTATTGCGCTATGTCTTAGTCTTAGGTGCTTCAGTTTTTGTGTTTGTAAAACTAGTTATTTCCCGAAGACATTCACAATAATAACTGTGCTTAACAGCATAGAATGATAATTTTAAGAAGTATGAGGGAATTCAATCCAGAACATATGTGAGTTATTTTCTAAATCCTGAGGTTCTAAGTCTCTGTTTCTCAAAGAGTGGCACCTCATTCTCAGCATCACTGGGGAACTTGTTACCTGTGCAAACTGTAGAGCCCTATCCTAGACCTAATGAATCAGAAATTCTAGAGGTGTGGCCAAGCATTATATTCGAAGCCTTCCAGGTGATTCTAATGTCTGTGAAAGTTTAAGAATCACTGTTCTCATTGAGTGTTTACATTATGTTACTAAAAATGCAATTTGAATACTACTCTTGTATATATGAAAAGCTAAGTGCAACTCATTCCCCACTGAAAAGATCAATTAACTGCTCTTGTTGCTTCCATTAATGCAGAGATTTGTCATATAGTTATAGAGGAATTGTATAAAACTGAGTGCGGACCAATGAGTAACTGGAAGAATGTATACTCTTCGGAAGTCAATTTTCACATAAGAATTTGGATAGAACAAGCTTTTAAGGACTTTTTGAGATGGAAAATGGTATTTCCTAGATTTGCTAAAAAAGACAGTAACACTAGTTTCTCAACCTGCAATCAATCATAAATATGTAAACTAACATTTGCATTTAAAAAAACTGAATATTCATCCATTCTACAATGGTGATTAGAAATTTGTAGGCAGAAAAGCAGTAGTCTGTCAGTATAATTAGAAGGTACTAGACTATGTAGACCTAATCTCTGTTTCCTAGGAATTTAGAATATAACATAGTTTTCTTTAGTTTCTTCCCTCCTTCCCTCAAAAGAATGCTTCTTTTACAAAAGAAGCAGTGTATTGGAGTGAAACATGTATGTTTTACCAGTAGGTATGTAGAAGAAGCTCCTTTTAGGTACACTTAATATATTATTTGGAAATATCCATCATACCAGACTAAACTAAACTGGGAATGTTTTTCTTAAATTTAAGAAATACTGCATTACTTAACCCTTTCTAATTTATAAAAGTTTATGTGGTTGGTTGAATTTTATAAGTCATAGCGTTGCTCTCCTTAATGTTTATGTCAATATGGGAATGGAATTGAATTTTCCCTGCCAAAGTAGTAAAGAGGATGGTAAATATTATGAAATATATTGAATTTATAGCAGTAGTTAGGGACTAAAAGTCTTGCTTTCCCTGGCAAGACTTCTATCCTGTCATCTTTCTATTTAAATGCAAACTATAGTAACAAAATACAAAATACAGTTTACCACTATTCAGTATTCCTCATGATTTTTTTTTTCCTTGACCAATTCAAAGCATGTGATATGAAGGGATTTGGCTTTTAGGGAGCCGTGGAAATCTGAGCTTAGATGTCTAAGGAAGGAAAGTACCATATTAAGAAACATGGATATGGTTAAATGCATGTGGGAATAAAACTTGAGTCATCTGCAGTATGGCCATTTGATAATGCTGTGATGTATTTGCACTCTAAATTCCATCATTTTTTTAGATTAATTTCTTATTTGTATTGTATGACTCTTCATAGATTTTTCAGTGAGGAAATAGTGGAAATATTTTGGTGGTTTACTATCTTAACATTCTACTGAATGTTCAGAGTTTGATTCTCCCACTTTGGAAAGTGGTACATATCCTCACTGATGGGGAGGATTTTAACAAATGCCCATTATGGTACAGCAGCTACTTCCCAGCTGGTGACTTATTTTCAGTTACTACATTTTGTTTCTATAGACTGTCATAAATTTAATTCCGGTGGCATAATGTTTAAAGTGTCATTATGCATATAATTTATGTAACAATTTACAGTTTTGAAGTATAGTTGACCTGTGAACAATGTATTAATAATAACATGAGCAGCCGATTAATGTGTATTTTGTATATGTATTATATACTGTATTCTTAAAGTAGGCTAGAGAAAATAAAATGTTGTTAAGAAAATCTTAAGGAAGAGAAAATATATTTACTATTCATTAAGTGGAATGGATCATCATACAGGTCTTCATCCTCGTTGTCTTCGTGTTGAGTAGGCTGAGGAGGGATTGGTCTTGCTGGCTTGGGAGTGGCAGAAGCATGTCAGTGGACTTGCGTAATTCAAACCCATGTTGTTCAAGGGTCAGCTGTACTTTCAAATGTGTTGTATAGTTATCATAGCAATCCTATTAGATACTTATTACTGCTCTCCACTTAAAGCTGGTAAAATACTCAATTACCTCCTCGGGGCACTTTAATTATAAGTTTCTCATCATGGTTTGAGGGTGTATAAACTCAGAATAGACTTCGTTACCTCTGTCCTTGATTGTCAGTGATTGATCCCAGGTATTACCCTGGTATTCTACATATTATTTTAGTCCTCACAAGAATTTGTCTCAAGAGGTAGCATTGTCCTCATTTAAAGATGAGGAAACTAAAGGTCAAAGATGGTTAGCATAGTGGGCAGTGGTTAATAATAGCTCACACACTGAGGTCTGGCTACCTGAGTTTTTGTCTAAGCTCTGCCACTTAAATCTCTGACCCTGGGAACATTTTCTCAACCTCCCTAAGTCTCAGCTTCCTAATATATTGAAAGAACAATGTCAGTCTCATAGAACTATTATGAAGATTAAATAGGATATAATACGTGGAAAGTGCTAGGTGTACAGCGTGTGCCCAGTGTCACATATGATTACTAAGTAAAGTCACTCCAATGGTAGGAAGCAGCTCTTGAGATAGTGTCTCATGTCACTTTCTTACTCATTGCTTGCTTTCTAATCACCGCAAGAATTATATACCTGAAAATGAGTAGTGTTGATAGAGCTTCTAGTAATTTTAATAAGTTAGAGGTAGTAGGCATGAGAGCAAGAAATAGAAGAAAAACTTCATGCAGGGGTAGAAATTACATAGTTTAGGCTGAGAGACCATGGCATAAAATTAGTTTCCTAAAAAAGCACAGCAATGTTTTTTAAATGATTTTAAAAGTCCACCCTTCTCGGACTCATCTTTGCACAATATTTACTTAAATGATTTACCAATGATTAACCTTAAACACAAGAGCAACAGAAATATTTACATATTTGTTTTTGGTAGAAACCTCCAGTAATCATTCCCACAAATGAACTTGTCACTTTTCCTACTTATGTAGTAGTTACACATATTAAATATCATCTTTCCAGCATTTGGAATTATAAGCATTGTTGTTTAGAAAGAATGTATTCTTTTTATTTTTTTTCTCTACTTCAAGTTCCTGTAATACTTTAATTAAACCCTATTCTGGTATTTAGTATTTTTTGACATTGTTTTCTAGTTATTTCCACAGCTTATATGCCCTACTTAAAGACATGGTCTGACTCTAGTGTCTGATTACATTGGCTAATACCCCCAGTACAAGCCCAAGAACAAATTATAAATTACTCTGAGATGAATGGTCTCTCTCATTGCTTAGTCATCTTCTCAGTGATCAAGTAGTTATCTCTTAATATTTATGTTTTTCTACTGCCAATGACTCTAGGTGGAAGTAATACCAATTGTGTTGATTAAATATTAATTTTAAGAGATTTCCAGCGATAATTTAGATATATATAATCTGACACTGTTATTGTCCATTTTTAGGCTTATTTCATAATATAAGGGTTTGGTTTTGTTGTTCTCTTTTTAAAAGCAAGTATTACTGATGCTTGGTATAACTCTTAAATTGTGCTTCATACCAGAGCTTTTCGAAAAGTAGCAGAATATAGTTGACTCTGACATTGTATGGTTTTGTGCATTCAAGCAAATGTGGCCATTAGTAAGCAAGCAACAACATAACTTACAGAATAGAAAGGGAGAAAAGGCCATTCTCTCTTCTACCATTCTCTCTCTGTACAGATTAAACATTTCCTTTGGTCTTGATGAACTGTTAGGTCAGTTTGCCTCAAACTGTTTTTTGGCCTAAGGAAATCTGTTCTCTGGCCTTTTGAAGTTATATTCAGAGACTGTGCTTTTGGCTGTTTCTTGAAAAGAGATATGTTTTAACTTCTGCAAAGGCAAGAACTTGGCATGAGATTCTGGTGTGACACGTTCACTGATGATTTACCAGAAAATACACTGCAAATACACATGAAAGACTGCAGACAGGTTTTTTATGTGGTACTCTGCTCAAACTGAGAGAAAGTCTAGTTATTAGTAAATCTCCAGTTTTTTCACTGAGTTGAATTATTTAGTCACATAAACATGTAGTGAGGTATGTCTTAAGAGGACTGCCAGAGTCACTTTTATTTAATGGTTTCTCTTATTCAAATATCACAGGTTAAAAAAAGGTCAGAAAGTAGAAAGTATCTAAAAGATTATACTTTATAACCGAGGAATCCATAAGCTCTGAGAAATATTTCTAGTAATTAAAGCTACTGTTTGTTGAACTACTATTGATCTGCTGTGTGTCAGAAACTTTACATATATTCTCATTACTCTTCACAACAGCCCTGCAAGATGTGCTTAAAAAAATTTTTTTAATTACCACCTCACATATTAGGAGACAGGCTCAAATAACTCCCACTTTTAGTAAATGTCAGAGGTAAGATTTGAGCCCAATTCTAACAGTTACCAATGTCCACATGCTCTTAAGTGAGATAATATTTGAAAGTGATTGGCAAAATGTTTAAGTAAGTGGTAGCTATTATTATTTCTATTCAGCTGTGCTTCCTCCCATACTATAAATATATATATACCACACACACACACACACACACACACACAGAGAGAGAGAGAAAAAAAAGAAGAAATAGCATTATAACATGCCACATCCAATAGTAAGCATTCTATCATGCCATCAGACTTTCCTTCACATATATAATCCACAAGCAGTTAGAAGATATAATAGAGAAGCCACTTGACAAGATGTAATACCTAGGAGTAAATATAAAAATGCCTGTGCACATCTTTTTTGTAGACAACTTTAAAACACTCTAGCAGGACAAAATATAGACTTGAACAAGTGGAAAAAAATGTGTGTTCTTGTATAGAATGATTCAAGATTATAAAGATGTTAATTCTCCATGAGTTAATTTATAAATTTAACATGAACCTATTAAATAATAGTAATTAACAGTTTTTACCCAAATGCTGGACAAGAAGATTCCAAACATTGGAAATACATCTCAGTAGGTGCATAGTTGCTTTTGTTCTCCTCACCACCACCAGTTCCCTGATACTTAGATAAATATATAAAAAGTTGGAATCATTTTTATAGGTTACATTATGGAGAACTTTAATCTCCTAAGAAAGGAGGTGGGAATGGAGAGGAGTGTTTATAACACTGTTTTGAGTTCTTTGAAACTCCTCAGTTTTGTGACAAAAGTCATATCGTGAACTCATCAACAATTTTTAACAATCTGTCAGCTGACAACTTGACTAAGTCCTTCAGTTTTGTTACTAGCATAGAATAAGGAACTACCCACTGGCAAGAGGATTACTTAGCTAGTATTTATTATTTACCTTGTGTTACCCAATTACTAAAAATACCAGTAGATGCCAGTATTTCAAGTTGTCTTTGTTTGGTGTTCAGAAGTTTTCTATTATAGCTCTTTACTCTTGCTTACTTTTAAAATCATTATTTTTCCCTTTTTTCCATAGTTGCATTAAAATCCTCCCCTGCTGAAAGAAATGGAGGCCAGGAGAATTGTAGAGCAGCAAATTTCAGAGAAGGCCTGAACTTACAAGAAGGAGAATTCTTATTACAGGTAAATTTTTGTAAATATAGTTTCTTACACTAAGGACAGTTGTAAATGGAAAATGAATAAGTGTTTTAATAATTCCCAGTTTATTTGGGATTCACTCAATGTTTTTTGTCACTTTCATCTGAACTGCAATAGTGAATGATGCTTAATACATGAAAAAATGGAATTTTAGTCATGCACCGTATAATGACGTTTCAATGAACAACAGACCACATATACGACAGTGATCCCGTAAGGTTACACCATATTTTTTACTGTAATTTTTCTAGTTTAGATACAAAAATGCTTGCCATGTGTTAAAATTGCCTACAGTATTCCGTATAGTAACATGCTGTACAGGTCTGTAACCTTGGAACAATAAGTTACACTGTATAACCATCTATGTTTGTGTAAGTACATTCTATGATGTTCGCATGATGATGAAAATCACCTAACCACATATGTCCCTGTTAAGTAATGCATGACTATATATGAAGAAGATTAGTTAGAGGACTGGTCCACCCCTTCTGTTGTATTAATATTTCTTCAAACAGAAAGAACTCCTAGAGTATTTTAAAGGTTCTAATTTAAGATGTTGAATTTATATATATTTTTTATGGAATGTATCTCTATTAAAATTGTTAAATGCGGCCAGGCACAGTGGCTCACGCCTGTAATCCCAGCACTTTGGGAGGCCAAGGCAGGCGCATCACGAGGTCAGCAGATCAAGACCATCCTGGCTAACATGGTGAAACCCCGTCTCCACTAAAAACACACACACAAAAAATTAGCTGGGTGTGGTGGCTGGTGCCTGTAGTCCTAGCTACGTAGGAGGCTGAGGCAGGAGAATGGCATGAACCCGGGAGGCGGAGCTTGCAGTGAGCCAAGATTGTGCCACTGCGCTCCAGCCTGGGCGACAGAGCCAGACTCCGTCTAAAAAAAAAAATTGTTAAATGCATTTCTCAGTTTAACATACTTCTTAACCCAGATTTCATGTCAATATATTATAATTTACATTTTATTTTAGCAACTGTTTGTGACTTATTCACATACTAAAGATTTTCTCAACAACTGTAGTCCCTATTTTTATGCTTCAGAATTTAGTTTCTAATTTGCCTGTGAAAGCATTTTGAATCTTTTTTACTCTTTTTTTTTTAGAATTGATGCCATGATTCTCACTTAAAATTCTCAGATAATTTTTTTTTGAAAAAAGATAGAATAAAGATGTGTGCCATGTGTGCTATCACAACTATGTGATCATTTTCAGTTTCACCCACTGAACTGACTAGAAAAACTAACTTCACCATTGTTACAAAAAGTAACCCTAAGTTTTAGTAACTCCACTAGTTCATTTGTTGAATGTTGATGTGCCTAATAATATAGCATTTTTTATTACAATTGCCTAATCACATTCAAATTCCTGTTAGCAAAAATTTACTTATGTTAAACAAAGTAAATCTATTAAAACATGAGTCCTCCCCCAGCCCCAACTGAGGATCTTCATGTATATATAAACCCAAACATAAAGACTCTGTATTCAGGTCATAGGAAAGCATTTTAATAATTGCTGCTTAAGATGATTAAACACACCTCTTGGGTTGTCTGCTAAGGCCATAATGAAATCCTGTATTTCAGGTGAAATAGACAAATATGGACTGATCGCCATAACACTTGGCAAGTTGGTTTAAATTAGGGACCAATAATTTTTATTTTTTTCCCAAAACGTTTAGACAAATTGTGTACATACCCTTTGTCAGGGAAACAGAATAACGATAATAGGAATGCAAAGCTGTAAAGCTGTAATTATATGGAATATATATATTTTAAATTATCTGCAAATTGGTAGCCCTTAAGAAGTTAAAATAAACTTACCTGTTTATATTGAATACCATTTGTAGATTGCTCTCTAATAGGAAGACTCACATACTATATGATTTTCTTAGGATTGTGCTTATATGTTATCTTTTTATGAAGAAGATGACTAAAAACATTACAGATATGTGAAAATGGCTGTTTGATTATATACAATTGCATAATGACATCTGACTTTATATTGCAACCTACAGGTATCAGCCAATTACCCGTACAATGTGAAAGATGTTACCAGAGGTTCTGTATAACATATGGCCTAAAACTTTTGAGGAGAATTATTTTCCTTTGCTTAACAAAGGCATATAAAGAAAATGCTACAAAAATTTTTATTAAAATGCTGGAGCAGTGGCTCACGCCTGTGATTCCAGCACTTTGGGAGGCCGAGGCAGGTGGATCACGAGGTCAGGAGTTCAAGACTAGTCTGGCCATCTCTACTAAAAAGACGAAAAATTAGCTGGGCGTGGTGGCGGGTGCTTGTAATCCCAGCTACCCAGGAGGCTGAGGCCCGGGAGAATCACTTGAAGCCAGGAGGCAGAAGTTGCAGTGAGCAGAGATCACACCACTGCACTCCAGCCCAGGTGACAGTGCGAGACTCCATCTCAAAAAAAAAATTTTTATTAAAAATTTAAGACGTCTTTCTAGGTTAGCTTCAATTTATTACTATTTTACAAGGAATAAAAATGAAACAATGCTAATAACTGTGTCTTTATTTACTTCACATGTTTATTTCATAAGTTTAAAATTATATCTCTTGCTATTTAATACTGTACTTGTTAAAATCTTGCAGCTTTTTCAGTGACAGCAGTTGAAATTTTATATAACAGTATTAATTGCAGTTTCTCTTAAATAGTAAGTGAGCTCAACATAATTTTCAGATAGGTCGAGTGAATCTTTGTAGCTAAGACTAAAAGAATGATGATCTCTTTTATTTAATTAGTATATTAATTCCTTCTGTTAATTTATTAAGACAAATCAATACAAGTAATAACCTTGTTCCTCCTGGTACTTGAGATCATTTGAGATATATAAAAATTGATACACATCTATCCTTTCTAGATTTTTATTTCTAACAATTAACATTTGTCTAAAGAGATATGATAACTGTACTTCAATTATCCTTCTGTCTTCCGGCATATACACCAATGAGTTTATTGGAATGTGACTAAATTTGTTTCACTGTTTGAAAACGTATGATGTTCTACAAAATAATATGAATGTGATTAATGGATAATCTTCCCGAGAAGCAGATATTTTCAGAATAAATCAGTGCAATGACAAATATATGGTGTTACTGTCAAGAGAATTTAAGAATATCCAATTTTGAGTGTGTTAATCATTAAATATTCAAGTTCTTATGGGTAGAATCACCATTGTTTATCCTAAGGGAATTGCTGGGTATTACATATAATAATTGTAGTCAAAAACCTGAGAGCCTGCTTGTGGTTAAAGGGACATGGATGGAGTTGGAGGCCATTATCCTTAGCAAGCTAACACAGGAACAGAAAACGAAATACTGCATGTTCTCACTTATAAGTGAGAGCTAAATGATGAGAACACATGGACATACAGAGGGGAACAACACACACTGGGGCCATTTAGAGGCTGCAGGGTGGGAGGAGGGATAGAGGATCAGGAAATATAACTGATGAGTACTAGGCTTAATACCTGGGTGATGAAATAATCTGTACAACAAAACCTCATGACACAAGTTTACCTATGTAAAAAACCTGCACTTGTGCCCCTGAACTTAAAAGTAAAAAAAAAACAGAACAAAACAGTCAGAACCATGCACCAATTTGGGATCGATAACACATAAAGGCAGCATATCATGTTATTTAAGTGAGTATGCTTTGGAACCAGACTGAGTTTATCTCCTGGATCAGCCATTTTCTGGCTCTGTGACTTTGGGCAAGTTACTTTTAAAGGTATAGTCCTTGACTTCAGTTTCTTCTATTGTAAAACTGGAACATGGCACTTACCTCATTGGGTTTTTGGGAGAAATAAACCACTCAAATACATAAAATGTTTAGAAAAGGAATACTAAATAATAGTTGTTATCTTTGTAGTCCAGTTCTCAGATAATATAGATCAAGAATCTTGAATGTGGAAAGTAATTGGAGTGAAAAGAGAGATAGCCACTGTATTTCATTTATTTCATCTGATAATGAAGATATTGACTAGACTAGATGTGAGCATCATAAGCACAAGGGCAAAGCCTTGTTAACTCTTAAATCCCAGTACTTAGCATACATATTTCCCCTCGGGCATGTAATAGTTTATTATGTGTGGAATAAATGAATCACTGTTATTTGTATAGCTCTTTATAGTTCTCAAAGCATGGTGATGTAAATATTTATTTGCTTATTTCTACAACCATATAGCATTGTACCTTATTACACTGAGTGCTAGCTCTGTGCCAAGCATTGAGTTAGGTGGGATATTGTCATTATGTCTACCTGATGAAGTGCCAGTTTTTGAAGTAACACTGAAGCCTAAAAAGGAGTAAATACCTTTACCAAAGCCACACAGCCCCACAGCTAGTAATAGACAGAGACAGGAGTCCAGACCAAATCTGTCTGACTACACAGTACAATTCTTAAACTAAACCACACTATATTTCTCCTTACATGAAAAAGAGGGTGTTAGAAGACATTAGCTATGGTCACATAGTAAAGAATAGATCAAATACCAAATTGAACTCAAGGAGAAAACAGTGAGGGCTTGTAGAATTAAAATATATGATAATAATAAAGTGATCTATGATACTATTGTTATCCAAGAGGAGAATAAAGGTATTAGTTGATATTGGACTTGAATTATCCATTAATAGAAAAAGAGATTATAAATTCCAAACTAAAGAGTATGGGCTAATAATAATGGACCCAAAGCAGGCAAAACAGAGAGAAAAAGAAACATTATACATACGGATGTGCTGTGACCAAATAGAAATAACACATACAAAATGATAAATTTAAGTATATGTTCATAATGACATTAAATTTTAGTGGATTAAATTCACTGTATGCTTGCTTTGCATACGTATTATATTTTAATTACATATATATTATATATATATTGTGTTTTCCTATAAAAGTCTTAAAATGTTCTATGACTTAAAATGTTCGTGTCAGTGCTTGAAATGTCTTTGTACAAGAAGAGTTTTAGTGTTCCCACTTTAAGAGTCTAATCAACATCTTTGCCTCCAGTTACCCCCTAAAAAAAGCAGTGTGATAGACTATAGTGAATGATGTCTAAATAGTTTGTTCTTTAAAAAATATGTACAATATATTTAAAAGAGAAAATCTGAAACATGAGGAAGAAGATGAATTCCATATTCTACCAAAGTTATTCTGATTGAGCATTAAATTTAGCTCTTTTTCCGTAGACAAATCAAAAAGTATGAATAGGTATTTCTTAGTCCAGGAGTGTATGTTATGGCTGTGTTTGTGAAATTTAATTATTTTAACTATTTTGAAGAGAAGATTTTTCAGAGATAAAAGTAATAACCTTTATGTGACGGTCAATATTAAGTCATATTACTAACTTTAGAACTTCCTTTCCTTGTAGGCTCTGAATGGCTTTGTATTAGTTGTCACTACAGATGCTTTGGTCTTTTATGCTTCTTCTACTATACAAGATTATCTAGGGTTTCAGCAGGTAAGTATATATTACTTATATCATTTATATTACTGTATCATTTACTTTTCATGTATGTTATACTTTCGGACACAGTTGACCATTTGTATGTATAAAGTATCAATATATGCTGTAGAATACATTATGTATTTGTAGCTAATAATTTTTTCTAATATTAGTAATTTACTGCACTATTCCTTTAATTCTTTATGTGATTCATGGTTATTGTGTTTCTTCTTTTGCTTATCAAGAATCTCATATATAAGAAACTTTCAGGCACATAGGGTCTAGGGGAGAAGATACAAAATTATTTGGCATCAAATAACTTATGGATAGCAGAGTATATATGACAACTATGAAATGAATGAGGTGCTGTATAAAAAGTACAAGTAAAATCCTATGATTTATACCTTTAATTCTGATTTATGTGGATTATGGAAGATATCCTGAATCAAATGGTATATAAGCTGACCTAAATATTGTGTAGCAGGTGGGTAGACGAGAGAACATAGGAATATAGAAGTACTGTAAGCACTAGACTGGAAGTCATTGAAGGAAACTAACGTGTCTGGCTTGTTTAATGTTATTGAATGAATGATGAATAGATGGAATTATAAATACTTGACATATTTGAAGGACAATAACATCTTTTATGGTTTAAGAACAGATTGTAACATTTGAATGCTTGCTATTCTTGTATATCTGGTTCTCAAATTGCAGTGTGCACAAGAATCACCTGAAGACCTTGATAAAACTTGGTCATCTCTGAGACCCATTGTCAGATGTTCTGAATCAGTAGTTCACAGTGGGGCCCTTGAATTTGCACTTCTATCAAGCTCACAAGGCTGTTGGTCTTAATAACAGTTATATAGACTAGAGCTTCAACTATATTGTATGTCCAGTGGAGACCACTGAAGGCTTTTGTTAAAGGGGATGTGCATTTCAACTTGTGTTTCAGATGCAACTTCTGGAAATTATATAATGGCATCAAGATGATTTAATATGAGAAGATTAGGTTCCTAGGAAGATTTAAGTGTAGATGACTAAAATAGTGGAATCTAGCTACTACCACAAAGTCTAAACTGATTTCTTGCATTCTAAAGAAAATATATTAATGTCCATAGAAAAGCCTGTTTGAAGCCAAATGAATTATATAACTGTCTTAATCATGATTTGATATTGTGATTTATATCAGTAAGAAAATCAAAGACATCAGCCATTTTCCAATCCATTTTTTTTCTCCCATATACACATGGATTTTTTTCCTAAAACAACATTCATATCTGACACAAGTGGTAGATTAAGACACCATTTTTAAAACTGCAAGTTGTGACTCGCTCATGGGTATGCAGTCAAGACAGTGAATCACCATCAAACTGTTTTTTAGTTGTTTAGGATGGAATAAAATAATATAGAATACACAGTATTATCTCATGTAATAATGGTAAGTGTTTTGTGAAACTTTTCCATGTATATGTCTGTGCACACACCTGTGACAGATAGAAATGTATTTTTTATCACAACTTGCAGTTAAAAAAAAGGAAAACTCTGGTTTAAGCGCTAAGGGCTCAGCACTGTAGTAAATGGTGAGAGGCAAGAGGAGGAAAGTGGGTTTGATATGGTAAAGGCACAATCCATTGCTCTTGTGGAGTCTACTTGGAGTGAAAATTTATACGAAGAACACTTTAGAGAACAGTGAAGGAAATACCTAGAGAATACCATTAAGCTTAGAGAAGTCAGAGGCCTGGGTGGTTAGGAAAAGCTGTGTGGAAGAGATAAGAATCTAAAAATTAACAAATGGATATGAAACATAAACAGATTTTAATATGTTGCATTTAAGGAATGGGGAGGTGACTTATTTGAGCAAGAGCATTCACGTTGGGAACTGATGACAAGTAACTTTTGGCTTATCTGTTGTAGTGCCAGTCTGTCTAGCTTTTTCTATCTTAGATGACTAGGGAACTTTAGGAATCATCCAATTCGTATTCATCACCACTAGCAAGCACCCACTAATCTAAATAGGCTTTAAAATTAATTTAGTAAGCCATATTTTTTAAATCAGTGCTTTTGTTGTATTCCTTGTATCTTTTTTCTTTAGTCTGATGTCATACATCAGAGTGTGTATGAACTTATCCATACCGAAGACCGAGCTGAATTTCAGCGTCAGCTACACTGGGCGTTAAATCCTTCTCAGTGTACAGAGTCTGGACAAGGACTTGATGGTAAGAATTGATGGTACAAAAGATTGTGTTGGTAGTTTTTAAATATGATCTGTGAAAGGAGGCTGGGAACCTGGAAGGTCATAGAACTCCGTGATAGGGAAGTAGTGGAAAGATATAAATCTGCAGTCATAGGCCACAGTGAGCCTGTTGAGCTAAGGAATATTTTGGCAAATGAGAGCCATTAATGAGTTTCAGGCAACAGAGTATTGCCATACTCAGTAATGTATTTTATAAAAATAAGTAGTACCATCATGAAAGATGGAAGGAAGATACACAAGGTTGATACCTGAGTGCATATAAATTGTTATGTTTAAAATGCACCAAAGAAAAAAGTAAGCTAGCATATGCAAGTATAAAAATGCTTTTCTCAATGCAAAAAATGTTTTGGAAATTTCTTAAAGTGTTAAGAAAACAAAATGCATTAGAAAATGTGAAAATTATTGACAGTGATAGCTCAATAAAAATTACACAAGTTCTATCTGATAAAAGTGATATTCAATAAACTTTTAGTTTCTTGTCATTAGCTCTTCTGAAAATGATTTTTTTTGTGTTCAGAATACAGACTCCAGTTTAGAAACTAATACAGATTTTACCTACTCAGATGCTTAATTTTACAGCAAAATGGAAAGTAAATTTTGTTTTGCCTTTATTTCTACAGAAGTCCCTGGTCTCCCCCAGCCATTAGTCTGTTATAACACAGACCAGATTCCTCCAGAAAACTCTCCTTTTTTGGAGAGGTGCTTCATATGTCGTCTAAGGTGTCTGCTGGATAATTCATCTGGTTTTCTGGTAAGGTACAAAATCTTATGATACTGGCTCTTACTGTGGTTAAAATAAAAGCTTGAGGCAAATTTAATTTAGCAATATTTAATTCATCAAGGAACTGTTCCCAAATCAGGCAGCCCTCGGAACCAGAGAGGTTCGGAGGGCTCACATAAAAACATGGGCTGGAGCATTTGTGAACGGAAAATGCAAGTGAGGTACAGAAATAGCTTGACTGATTACAGCTTGGGGTTTGCCTTATTTGAAGATGATCTGATTAGTTGATCACCTGTGACTGACTGAGACTCAGCTATTTGGTTACAAAAGTTCACTTTTACTGTTAGGCTTTCCGTTAGTTTATATAGTAAATGAAGTTGCAATTCCTTGGTAAGGACTTAAGGAGCAGAGGCATCTTCAGCCCAAATTTGGTTTAACATTAAGTTATAGACGAAAAGTCAAGTGAAGCCAATTTTCTTTGGTTATCTTTGATTTCAGCTTTAAAATCTACCAAATAATTTGATAAAGCAAGGTAGCATTTTAAAATAATTATTTCTGATTTTGACTATCCTCTATAACTCAGAAAACTGTTCTTTAGAATATAGTAACAAAGATTGAGTGAAATAACATGAAGCCTTGTATTTTGACTATTTTAGGATTTTTTTTTTTTTTTT
>NW_016809297.1:599330-606172 GCF_001698545.2 Rhinopithecus bieti | reverse complement strand
ACGCCATTCTCCTGCCTCAGCCTCCCGAGTAGCTGGGACTACAGGCGCCCGCCACCTCGCCTGGCTAGTTTTTTGTATTTTTTAGTAGAGACGGGGTTTCACAGTGTTAGCCAGGATGGTCTCGATCTCCTGACCTCGTGATCCGCCCGTCTCGGCCTCCCAAAGTGCTGGGATTACAGGCTTGAGCCACCACGCCCGGCCTATTTTAGGATTTTTAAGATATGAGAGAATTATGTAGCCCTTTTTTAATAGGAGAATTTAATGCCTGCTAGACAGAAAAATAATGGCCTTTCCATATGTCTCAAATAACTGCCACATAGAAAAATGATTGTATATTCGCAATTGTTTTGTTTTTTTTTTTTTTTGAGACGGAGTCTTGCTCTGTCTCCCAGGCTGGGGTGCAGTGGCCGGTTATCAGCTCACTGCAAGCTCCTCCTCCCGGGTTTACGCCATTCTCTCGCCTCAGCCTCCCGAGTAGCTGGGACTACAGGCGCCCGCCACCTCGCCTGGCTAGTTTTTTGTATTTTTTAGTAGAGACGGGGTTTCACAGTGTTAGCCAGGATGGTCTCGATCTCCTGACCTCGTGATCCGCCCGTCTCGGCCTCCCAAAGTGCTGGGATTACAGGCTTGAGCCACCGCGCCCGGCCAATTGTATAATCATCATCTGATAGGAGACGCTGTTTCTTGTTGCAAAGTCTGAACACCTGCGTAGGAGTTGACTGTAGGGAGCAGCTTAGGATTCCTCAGAGTGGACTTGTCTGTCTCTCATTGTATCCTTAGTTTGTGTCACCAAGTACAGGAGAAGAGAATACAGAGAATATTGTATACTTTTTGTGAATAACAAGGAATTCGAAACAGGTAATCAAATCTTAAATTAAGCATTACAAAGCAATGATTTTTGTTTATGTGTTTATTTCTGAAGAGGATTTTGCTGACCCAGAATTAGAATTGTGCTTTGAGGTAGTTTTCTCAGTATTATTGCTCATGAACAATTAGTATGTAGAGTCATGTGCTGCATAATGATGCTTTGGTCAGTAACAGACCACGTATATGGTGGTAGTCCCATGAGATCATAATGGAGCCGGAAAATCCCTATCACCTAACGATGTCATAGCATTACTCACATGTTGATGGTGATGCTTATGGAAGCAAACCTGTGTTGCCAGTCATATAAAAAGTATAGCACATACAATTATGTATGATACATAATACTTGAAAGTAATAAATCACTATGTATTTATGTATTTACTGTTAATCATTATTTTACTTTATTTCTTAATTTATTATACTTTTAATGTTTTATTTTAATCATTATTTTAGAATAAGGTTAACTGTAAAGCAGGCTCAGGCATGTCCTTCAGGAAATATTCCAAAAGAGGATCACAGGAGATGACAGCTCCGTGCATGTTATTGCTCCTGCAGACCTTCCAGTGGGACAAGATGTAGAGGTGGACGATAGGAACATTAATGATCCTCACCCGGTGCAGACCTAAGCTAATGTGTGGATTTGTGTCTTAGTTTTTAACACAAAAGTTTAAAATGTAAAAAAAAAATTTAAAAAAAATAGGAGAAAGCTTATAGTTATAAGGATGTAAAGAAAGAAAATATTTTTGTATAGCTGTACACTGTGTTTAAGTGTATTAAGTGTTTTGTGATTACAAAAGAGTCAACAGTTAAAAATGTAAAAGTTTATAAAGTAAAAAAGTTACAGTAAGTTGTGCTGGGATTACAGGCATGAGCGACTGCGCCTGGCCTAAAGGAAAATATTTTTTATTAATTCAGCGTAGCCTAAGTGTATATATAGTGTTTATAAACTCTATAGTAATGTACAGTAATGTCTCAGGCCTTCACATTCACTCACCTCTCACTCACTGATGTTTTTAAACCAGAGCAACTTTCAGTCCTGCCTGCCTTATTTACAATAAGTACTCTTATACAGGTATACCATTTTTTTATACTTTATTTTTACTGTGTATTTTCTATGTTTAGATACACAAATACTTACTGTGTTACAATTACTTAAAGTATTCAGTATGATAGCATGCTGTACAGGTTTGTAGCCTAGAAACAAAAGGCTATACTGTATAACTTAGATGCATAGTAAGGTATACCGTCTAGGTTTGTGTACCTACCCTCTGATGTTCACAGGATGATGAACTTGCCTAAGGATACATTTCACAGAACATGCCCCTTTTGTTAAGTGACATGTGACTATATGTCTGAGGTGGAATATCTATGTGCAGGAGGATCTTTTCCTCCTTGCGCTGCTATTATTTTGATGTCAGAACCATCCCTTGGACTGGTTGATACTGTTTTAACCAATTAAATATATCATGTTCATGTTTAAGTTGCCTTTGTTTTCCCTGTCTTCTAAATTTATTCCATATCTTTCCTCAGTAGAGCTCTGCGTTCTTTATATGTTTTCATGATGATTCATTTTAGTGTTTTAATAAAATTATATTTTGTCTCTATAGAAAAGATTACTATGAACTATGCAATATGCTATGAGCTGCAATATAGTTCATGTATGCTTGAAAATGAATGTTTAGGGCTTTATCACCATTCAGGATATATTGATTGCCTTGTGTGCAAGGAGCTGTGCGAGGTGAAAATGATAGGGTAATGGCAAGCTTGGAAAATTATATAGGTATTGATGTTATGACCATTAGGAACAAGGAGTGGTTCACTTATCCCTTTAGAATATTTCTCATATTACTCTTTGGGATAGTTTTAATGGGCGTCCCATGGAGACAGGAATGAAAGAAACTAACAGTTCTCAGCTTCAGGAATATTTATGGAATTATCAAGAACCCTAGAAGCAGCCATAATGGAGCCTTTTAAAAGAAACTTTTATATTTTAATTTTAATGAACTTTTTTTGTTGTTGTTTTTTTAAGGCAATGAATTTCCAAGGGAGGTTAAAGTATCTTCATGGACAGAAAAAGAAAGGGAAAGATGGATCAATACTTCCACCTCAGTTGGCTTTGTTTGCAATAGCTACTCCACTTCAGCCACCATCCATACTTGAAATCCGGACCAAAAATTTTATCTATAGAACCAAACACAAACTAGACTTCACACCTATTGCTTGTGATGCCAAGTAAGTGAGACTTTTTCACTTTTATTTTGTCAGATGTACATTATGTTTCAGTAAGTCTCTCTTAGCATGTAAAACATACATTGTGGACTGTATGTAATGTTTATTATTAGATTGGCTATTAGCTTTTATTCTTTCAGTGTAGGCTTTTACAGTAAAAATAATTTCATGAGGCTCACAAATCATCTTTTTAATTTTTTGCAAGACTTGTCTCAGATGATGATGTTCTTATATATTAGCAAGGTTTGTTCTTCTGATGACATTTATGTTGGTTTGTTTTATGTTTTTAAATGGTACAAATGTTATTTGATTTCTAGCCCCAGAAGTTTCAGTAACTTTCAGAAAATTATGAGCAAGAGTCTGATATTAAGCATTTATATCGTATCAAAACATATCAGTGCTTTTCTCCTTTCTATTGTGGGAATGCAGAGAGGTAATTTGAAAACCTTCTTCCCTAAAATAGATTATAAAACATTCCAGATTTTATTAAAGATTTTCTGTTACCCATACATCTGCTCTATTAGATTCATTTTAGCATACTAATTTCCATGGTTTTATTCAGGAAAAGAAAATAGGCTGAAACTGAAATTTGCAATCATAAGCAAGGAAGAGCAGTTTACATAGATGTGTTTAATTTCGTATCTACTTACTGATGTGAAATTCTAAATGTGAACTAAAACATATTGCAGAAACTAGCGTAAAACCAATGAATTTATCTTGGTTATTTCGTTTATGTTAAATCATAATTCATTCTTATTTTACCTTTTTTAATTTTAAACAGAGGAAGAATTCTTTTAGGATATACTGAAGCAGAGCTGTGCGCGAGAGGATCAGGGTATCAGTTTATTCATGCTGCTGATATGCTTTATTGTGCTGAGTCCCATATCCGGAGTAAGTTGTAGTTCCTTATGAACATGAAGAAAAAAAAGGCATATACTGTAGTACATGTTTCACATTCTTACGTAATGTAACGTGTTTAAGTAAACTACATGGATAAACTTCTACTTAGTAATTTATCATCATGATTAACCAGGGTTACACTCTTTGTTCATTAACTTGTCTACACCTGCCTCATAGAAATACTGTTGTTTAGTTATTTAAAAATAACCATTTGGCCCATGAAGTTTTGCTTGGGAATTTTTAAATTACAATTCATAAATCTATGTTAATATTGTAACAATAATGTTAATAACTCTACTTTAAAATTATAAAGTATTAGCCTGTAGGAAAATATTCCCTATTTAAAAATAATTTTTTAATCTTTTTTTTCCCCAATTTATGCTCTCTCTCTACTTTCCTGTGTTACTAAAATTATCTGGTACATAATCTTCCCTTTAACATTTAAAATAATAAATTTAGTCTGAAATGGAAAAAAAAACTCTGAAAAACCATTTCCATGCCTTTTTGTGTGTGTGTTTAAAATGTATTGTCTTTGGGGATAAAAGAAATACATCCAGAACTATGTCACAAGAGCTTTGTTTTAGGAATATTCTTTAATATATTGATTTGGGGTTTGATAATTTAATTTTTAAATTTTATTTTAGTGATTAAGACTGGAGAAAGCGGCTTGATAGTTTTCCGGCTTCTTACAAAAAGCAATCGATGGTTGTGGATCCAGTCTAATGCACGCCTGCTTTATAAAAATGGAAGACCAGATTTTATCATTGCGATTCAGAGACCACTAACGTAAGCAAAAGAATGTTTCCTGTTTTTGTTAACAGTTTTGTTTTCATAAGTCCTCTTACGCGAAAGCATAAAAATAATTCAGGCAGAATTTAGTCTGTAAATAAAAACTGAAAAGTTTAAGTAATTTGTCTAGAAAGAAGAGCACAGGTGAGAGACATTGAGAAGATAGAATTGACAAATTTTATTGAGCAGCTACATGTGCAGAGCTATAGAAAGAATAGTAGAAGAAAACACTAGGGTTTTATCCTGGGCATATGAAGTACATATGAAAAGGTAGTGTCATTGGTAAAATAAAAGAAAAATATAACAATGCTTTATTTAGAATATGTTCTCTAAACCCAGCAGTGATTTCAAGAGTTTCTTACGTATGTTACAAATGAGTCCTTTATCAAATATTTGTATTGCAAATGTTTCCTCACACCCTGGAGAACTGATTTTTGTCTGTGGCTTGAGGTAAGGATTGATTCCCCCCAGCCCTTACATGTGTACCCAATTGACCAGTCACATTGAAAAGATGATTTACTGAGAAGGTCATCTTTTCCCCACTGCACTGTATTTTGATCAGGGGATTTTGTCTTTGGTTCTCTGTCTGGATTGTGTTGTTCTATTAATAGCTCCATTGGTGTAGTTGTCTATTTTGTCTAGCACTACACAGTTGTAGTTATTCTATCTTTATTATAAATTTCTATGTCTGAGTGTGTCTTCATTTTGTTTGTTTCGCCTTTTTTGTTCTGCTTGAAGATTGCCTTGGTTCTTCTTTGCCCTTTATAAATCCATATACCTTTTAGAAAACAGTTGTCTGAAAATCTGTTGAGATTTTGAGTGAGATTACCTTGAAACTGTAGATCATTTGGGGAGAATTAACGTCTTTTTCATACTGAATCTTTGAACCCATGAACATGGTGAATGTGTGTGTGTATATAAGTACCCATGGAAGTACATGAGTATGTGTGTACAGATGTATATGAGTGCGTGGGTATGTGTGTACCTCTACAAATTTGTCCTTCTTCCTTGATCAATGTTTCTAGAAGGCACCTTTTTTAAATTAGACTTTATTAGTCTTTATTAGGATCCAACTTTTGGTTTATTGATTTTTTTCTATTTTATACATTTGTTTTCAATTTTAATTATGTCTGCTCATTATTATTTTCTTCCTTCTACTTTCTTTGGGTATAATTTACAATTTTATCCAACTTTTAAAAAATATATACTTAAACATATATATCAGTTTCCCTTTAAGTACAACTTTACAACCCTCATCTTTTGCCATCTTATTTTTATTTAATTGAAAATACTGGCTAATTTTCTTTTTATTTTATTTTTATTCACGAATTATTTTGAAATACAGTGTTACTGTACTTTTTGGTGTTTGGGGATTTTTCTAGTTGCCTTTTTGTGATTGACTTAGCTTAGTTCCACTATAGTCAGAAAACGTTCTCTGAATGAATTTCAGTTTTTTTGAAATTTGTGGTGGCTTATTTTATGATCTAATACATGGTCTACATTGGTAAAATATCCCATGTAATCTTGTGAAGAATACATGTTCTGTCATTTGGGAGTATGTTGTTCTTTTTGTATATCAGAAGTCTAGTTTGTTAATTGTGTTCATATTTCTATATATTTGTTGATACTTTGTGTGCTTCTGTTACTAAGACACGTTGTTTTCATTTATTTATTACTAATGGGGGGCATCTTTTTACATCTTTCTAGGACATTTTTCTTTTATAAATTACGTTTGTATCATTTACCTGTTTTTCTGTTGAGTTGTTTGCCTCTCTCTTAGACACTATTGGAGCTCTTTATTACGGATATGAAATTTTATATATATGTATATTGAATTATAAATACATTATATATGTTACAAATATTTTATTTAAGAATTCTATTGCAAAAATACAAATACTTTAATATTAAACAACTTTCATATTACTAATTATGCCAATCTTTGTCTTTATAGCTTCTGGGTTTTACTAGAGAGGTTTGTTGTTTCAGATTCTTAAGTTTCTAATTCCTAATTTTTTTTATTTTGTTGTTGTTTCTTTTTTTTTTTTTTTTTTTTT
>NW_016809297.1:573902-599152 GCF_001698545.2 Rhinopithecus bieti | reverse complement strand
TTTTTTTTTTTTTTTTTTTTTTTTGAGACAGGATCTTACTCTATCACCTAGGCTGGAATGCAGTGGCACAAATGTGGCTCACTGCAGCCTTAACCTCCCGGCTCAGGCAGTCCTCCTGCCTCAGCCTCCCGAGTAGATGAGACTGTAGGCATGTGCCACCACGCCTAGCTAATTTTTATTTTTTTGTAGAGGTGGGAGTGTCACCATGTTTCCCAGGTTAGTCTCAAAATCCTGGGCTCAAGCAGTCCGCACACATGAGCCTCCCAAAGTGCTGTCATTACAGGCATGCACCACCATGCCTGGCCCCTAAATTCTCATCGTCTGTTTTCATGTGTAGATCTTTATTCCACACAATTTTGTTTTGTTTTGTTTTCCATGGTGTCAGGTAGGGATGTAATGGGACCATGGAATTAACTAAGTTATTTTAAAAAAATTAAATCATTTAAATATGCTTGTCTGAAAAACAATTTTATAGCACCAGTCATGAGAATAATTGAGGTGAAAATAAAATATGCCCCCTTTTGAATTCAATCATAATTTATTTTGCTTGATGTTTGTCTTTCTTTAATTTTATTTTAAATGTTTGATAGAATTGTCTCTAAGACTTTTTTGTACACAACTTTAGAGATGAGGAAGGAAACGAGCATTTACGAAAACGAAATATGACGTTGCCTTTTATGTTTACCACTGGAGAAGCTTTGTTGTATGAGGCAACCAACCCTTTTCCTGCCATAATGGATCCCTTACCACTAAGGACTAAAAATGGCACTAGCGAAGAAGACTCTGCTACCAAATCAACTCTGAACAAGGATTCTGTCAATCCTAGTTCCCTCCTGGCTGCCATGATGCAACAAGATGAGTCTATTTATCTCTGTCCTGCTTCAAGTACTTCAGGTACTGCACCTTTTGAAAACAATTTCTTTAACGAGTCTATGAATGAATGCAGAAATTGGCAAGATAATACTGCACCGATGGGAAATGATACTATCCTGAAACATGAGCAAATTGACCAGCCTCAGGATGTGAACTCATTTGCTGGAGGTCACCTAGGGCTCTTTCAGGATAGTAAAAACAGTGACTTGTACAGCATTATGAAAAACCTAGGCATTGATTTTGAAGACATCAAACACATGCAGAATGAAAATTTTCAGAAATGATTTTCCGGTGAGGTTGACTTCAGAGACATTGACTTAACAGATGAAATTCTGACATATATCCAAGATTCTTTAAATAAGTCTCCCTTCATACCTTCAGATTATCAACAGCAACAGTCCCTGGCTCTGAACTCAAGCTGTATGGTACAGGAACACCTACAGTTAGAACAGCAACAGCAACAACAGCATCACCAAAAGCAAGCAGTAGTGGAGCCACAGCAACAACTGTGTCAGAAAATGAAGCATATGCAAGTTAATGGCATGTTTGCAAATTGGAGCTCTAACCAATTCATGCCTTTCAGTTGTCCACAGCAAGACCCACAACAATATAATGTCTTTTCAGACTTACATGGGATCAATCAAGAGTTCCCCTACAAATCTGAAATGGATCCTATGCCTTATACACAGAACTTTATTTCCTGTAATCAGCCTGTATTACCACAACATTCCAAATGTACAGAGCTGGACTATCCTATGGGGAGTTATGAACCATCCCCATACCCCACTACTTCTAGTTTAGAAGATTTTGTCACTTGTTTACAAGTTCCTGAAAACCAAAAGCATGGATTAAATCCACAGTCAGCCATAGTAACTCCTCAGACATGTTATGCTGGGGCCATGTCGATGTATCAGTACCAGCCAGAACCTCAGCACACCCATGTGGGTCAGATGCAGTACAACCCAGTACTGCCAGGCCAGCAGGCATTTTTAAACAAGGTAAGGGTGTTATCAAACTGAAAAAACCTTTCAGTGATTCTTTTTACCTTATAGACGTGTTACACATTTTTTATGTCAGCTGATTTTAATCTGTTTTCTATAGCGTTCATGGAGACAACATTTTTCATTATATCTGTGACTACCTTTTTTTTTTTTTTTACAAGCCTGTACTTTTCCAGTATGTTACTAATATATCATTCACCTGATTCATGAGGGAGAAAGATATGAAGGACTGAAGCAACATGAATGTGTCCTTAATATAAGATGACCTAAATTACCAGTGAAATTAGTTTTAGAAATATTATATTTAAAATAGATAATTTGGTTTATTCTTTCTGGATTCTTTAAAATATGGCAATTTAAAATTCAAACTTTAAAAGTATTGCAATTTTTAAGAATAATTTCTTCAAAGCTCTATTTTTTTTATGTATGTTTGAAATTGAGTTAAACTCAAATGTAAGTGTGCTTTCTTACAATGCCTTTGAAACTCGAGATTAATTATATCCCTGGAATTCAGTCCTAGGCACCTCCATGTTCTCCAGCTATTCCTCCACATTACCTCCCCTATCCTCATTTTATCCTTTAGGGTAGAATGGCTTTCTTTTCTGCCTTTCTTAAAAGAGGTAACTCAGCTGGCTTTCTGTCATGGAAATCAAGCTTGATAGTGTATTTTTGTTGTTTAAATGTGTCATCAGAATCTATCTGGCGTGAGCACACTTTAAAAATGATCACTGAAAAAAAAAGTTAACATAATGTTAATAGCTGCTGTCTCTGGCCACTCAGGAATATATCATGTTTGCATTTATGCTTTTCCATTAGAAAATATTTAGTTCATTTTAAAGTATATTTAAGTTTAGCTTTAAAGAATATCTTGACTAAAATTAAGCTCCTTGGCCCCTGTTTACTCTGTATTAGAGTATAATAATTAAAAGTATGACCTGAAGCTTTATCTTTAATTGTATTTTCTGGCTTTTTTCATACATTTTGCTTGTGTAATCGTTTATGAGCTTTTTAATAGAAAATGATGGTGAAGATTTTTTCTTATTCTCATTCCTTACATCTTTCAATTGTATTAAAATTGAATACTATTTAGTTAGTCTATCTCAGAAAATTGCTATGAAAGTATATTTTACTCTTGAGTAAAGCAAATTGTACAGAAGTTAATTCTGTAAAATTACATTTTGAATAAGGAGTTGCGTGAGTAGCACATAAGTTCTTTGCAGTGTTTTCCCCTCACTACTTTTTATTGTTTCTTTGTGAATAACCAAATAATTCTGTAGACCTACGTATGCTCCAGAGTAGATGTTATTGACTAAGACACTCAATATTGAGCCACTGAGTAGTTGAGCACTTGAAATATGGCTAGTCCAAATTGAGATGTGCTGTGTGAAATACACATTGTATTTTTGAAGACTTGGCTTGAAAAAAGAATGTAAAATATCTCATCTTTTATTGTTGATTTCATGTTGAAATGATTAGTTTTCAGCAGCCACATTAAAAAAGTAAAAGAAACAGGTAAAATTAACTTTAGTAATGTATTTTATTTAATATACTGTGGCCAAAAATTTAAGTTCTGTATGTGACTCACATTATATTTCTATTGGATGACACTGCTCTGTACAGTATGTTTAAAGAGAATGGCTGACATGAATTGTGTTATGAGTAATGAGAAAAAATCATTTAAAACTCACCATTATCCGGACAGGTAACACTTTTTATTTAAAGAATTTACAGTATTGCCATTCATTGAAGAGACAGGTTATATGACTTTTACTATAGATTTTATATATGTTTTGGAGGATCTGTGAAGTAATTAACATTTTGGTTACTGAAGCCTGTTATGTAGGCTTTACAAAGGTAGATTTTATTTGAAGCAATTAAGGCTATGATTTTAATCTGTTTTAAAGTTTCCAGAACTTCCACTAACTAAAATATAAAGGCTCTATAATCTATAAAACTCTACAGAGCTGTGCATCTTCATGTCGTTCCTTTTATTTTCTTTTTTCTACTAGCAGTTATAAAAAACAAGATTCATTGCAGTGTAAGAAAACAAGAAAGGGCATTTTCTTTTGGTAACTTGATTCTGTAATTAGAACTATGCTTTCAGTAGTATTAATTAAAAGTATGAATAAGAAATCAGTTATGAAAATCATACCTGTGGTGTAATATTTTAGGAATATTTAGAAACATTTAGAAAATCAGAAGCTGCCTTTTTTGGAAAAGTTTTGCATTCCAATGTAAGATTCCTGAATATAATCAGTTCATTGACACCTATAACTTGAAACCTGGTCAAAGCAAACCTACTTATGACAGAGAATATTTAACTGTAATTCCTGACTGGTGCTCTTTGACCCATCAATTCCTGCCTGACCCAAAGGCAATCTGAAATGAGACAGCTGTATCACTCATCTGTACCATGTTCAAAATTTCCTGTCAGATTAATGGAAAAACAGGTTATAAATGCAACTAATACATAATATGTCCTCAGTATGTCTTCACTGTGTGAAAGATTTAAATTTAGCAGCAGTAAAGGAACTTAAAGTTTACAACTCTCAGGGGTAAGATTTTAAAAATACATGTTAATGTATTATTTAGTGGCTTAAGATACTTGGAAGATCTATTCCAATAAGTTGCATCACCATTTTTGTTTTCAGTTTCAGAATGGAGTTTTAAATGAAACATATCCAGCTGAATTAAATAACATAAATAACACTCAGGCTACCACACATCTTCAGCCACTTCATCATCCGTCAGAAGCCAGACCTTTTCCTGATTTGACATCCAGTGGATTCCTGTAATTCCAAGCCCAATTTTGACCCTGGTTTTTGGATTAAATTAGTTTGTGAAGGATTATGGAATAATAAAACTGTCACTGTTGGACGTCAGCAAGTTCACATGGAGGCACTGATGCATGCTATTCACAATTATTCCAAACCAAATTTTAATTTTTGCTTTTAGAAAAGGAAGTTTAAAAATGGTATCAAAATAGTACCTATACTATAGTCATTAAGATAGAAAGTGTACTGCCACAGAGTAGTGAGATACCATCTACATTTCACATTATTCTGAGCACCACAAAATATGCAAAACTTTATCAGGGAAACTAAGACTTTTTTAAATTAGAAAACATTCTCTATTTGAATTATTTCTGTCAGAATAAAAATAAAATACTTTGAGTTTTGAACTACTGGATTCTTATTAGTTCCCCAAATACAAAGTTACAGAACTAAACTAGTTTTCCTATCATGTTAACCTCTGCTTTTATCTCGGATGTTAAAATAAATGGTTTGGTGCTTTTATAAAAGATGATCTCAGTGCTTTCCTCCTCCACTGTTCATCTAAGTGCCTCACATTTTTTTCTACCTGTAACACTGTAGGATGTATATTTTATATAAAGTATTCTTTTTCTTTTTTAAATTAATACCTTTCTGCACACAAATATTATTTGTATTTCCTAAATCCAACCATTTTCATTAATTCAGGCACGTTTTAACTCTTCTACTCACCCATTTTCTTTAGGTAAAGGGCAAATAATGATTGAAAAAATAATTATTACATAATTTAGTTGTTTCTAGACTATAAATGTTGCTATGTGCCTTATGTTGAAAAAATTTAAAAGTAAAATGTCTTTCCAAATTATTCTTAATTATTATAAAAATATTAAGACAATCGCACTTAAGTTTCTCAACAGTGTTTTCAGAAGAAATATACCACTCTTTACCTTTATTGAAGACTCCATGATGATAGTTGAATGTTGCAATGTGAAAACTCTGCTGTTAACTGCAACCATGTTTATTAAATTGCAGGAAGCTTTATTTCTAACTTTTAATTATATTAAGCAAAGCACCCATTTCAATGTGTATAAATTGTCTTTAAAAACTGTTTTAGACCTATAAACCTTGATAATATATTGTGTTGACTTTATAAATTTCGCTTCTTAGAACAGTGGAAACTATTTGTTTTTCTCATATTTGAGGAGTGTTAAGATTGCAGATAGCAATGTTTGGTGCAAAGTATTGTAATGAGTGAATTGAATGGTGCATTGTATAGATATAATGAACAAAATTATTTGTAAGATATTTGCAGTTTTTCATTTTAAAAAGTCCATACCTTATATATGCACTTAAATAATTTGTTGGAGCTTTTCATACTTTATCAGTGTGTCTTTGTAAGAAGTAAAGTAATGAATCCAAATGCTTAAAGTTGGTATTAAGAAAAGACAACCACACAGTTCATTTACCTTCAAACATTAGGTTGTTTTAATGATATATTGATCTTCTTTACCAGTAGGCAAATTAATCACTCTACCAACTTTACTGTCCTGAAATGGCTTAAAAGAAAACATGACACCATCTTTTCTTCTTTTTTTCTTCTTCTTTTTTTTTTTTTTTTGAGACAGAGTCTCACTCTGCCGCCCAGACTGGAGTGCAGTGGCACATTCTTGGCTCACTGCAACCTCTACCTCCTGGGTTCAAGCGATTCTCTTGCCTTAGCCTACCAAGTTGCTGGGATTATAGGTATGTGCCACCATGCCCAGCTAATTTTTGTATTTTTAGTAGAAACGGGTTTCACCATGTTGGCCAGGCTGGTCTCAAACTCCTGACCTCAGGTGAGCCTCCCACCTTGGCCTCCCAAAATGTTGGGATTACAGGCATGAGCCACCACACTCAGCTATTCTTTCCTTTAGCTATGAGAGCTGAAGAACTTAGACACATTTTACATGTATTATTTTAAAATCTGATGGAATCCCAAACTGAGATGTATTAAAATACAATTTTCGGCCAGGTGCAGTGGCTCACGCCTGTAATCCCAGCACTTTGGGAGGAGGGCGAAGAGGGTGGATCACGAGGTCAAGAGATCGAGACCATCCTGACCAACATGGTGAAACTCTGTCTCTGCTAAAAATACAAAAATTAGCTGAGCATGGTGGCGTGAGCCTGTAGTCGTAGCTACTGGGGAGTCTGAGGCAGGAAAATAGCCTGAACCCGGGAGACAGAGGTTGCAGAGCTGAGATCACACCACTGCACTCCAGCCTGGCAATAGACCGAGACTCCATCTCCAAAAAAAAAAAAAAAGTTATTTCTTTTACTTTTTTTAGTAAATTAATGTATATAAAAGTGTCTTCGTACAAAATATCTCTCAGTTCTGTGTATTTTCGTCAAAACTTTGAACCTGTAGAATCAATTTAAGTTTTGAAAATTTGTCTGAAACATTTCATAATTTGTTTCCAGCATGAGGTATTCTTTTAAGGATTTAGACCAGTGGTCTAGATTAATACTCTATTTTTACATCTAAACCTTTTATTATAAGTCTTACATAAACCATTTTTGTTACTCTCTTCCACATGTTACTGGATAAACTGTTTAGTAGAAAATAGGCTTTTAATCGTGAATATGATGACAATCAGTTATACAGTTACAAAATTAAAAGTTTTAAAAGCAATATTGTATATTTTTATCTATATAAAATAACTAAAATGTATCTAAGAATAATAAAATCACATTAAACCAAATACCCGTTTGTCTGTATTAAGTGCCAAACAAAGGATGCTTAGTGCACCGCTACATTGAGAGATTTATTTCTAGATGATGTGCACATTTAAGGATGTGGATGTGTCTCATTGAGTCTTTTCCTATACCAGGTTTTTCTTATAATACCTGAAGACTTACCAGTATTCTAGTGTATTATGAAGATTTCAATCATTACTATGCACAAACTAGTGGTTTTCGATGTTACTAAATTTTAGGTAAATGCTTTCATGGCTTTTTTCTTCAAAGTGTTACTGCTTACATATATCATGCATAGATTTTTGCTTAAAGTATGATTTATAATGTCCTTATTATCAAAGTTGTATACAATAAATAATAAAATAACAAACATGGATAACATGGCTTAATGTAAATTCTTCTCTCTGGTCCATGTAAAGGAGATTATCATTTATACTATAGTATTATAACTGTGTTAGATGAGGGCAATCTACAATGCTTAGTGATATGTTAAGTCAATTCATAAACTTCTTAGACAATTTTGCCCCCAATGTTTGACCTTTATCTGTATATAAAAAACACTCTCAGTAGCTTCATAAATTAAATTACTTCTGAAATGAACTTTTTTTAAGCCCTGTGTTATCAGTGTAGTAGTGTATTTTAGATTAAAATCCAAAATCCCATTTTAATAATATTTTACGAATATTTCTGAAGAAATTTGAAATAACCCTTGTTAGCTGTATTTTTTGCTTAGTTTAGAAAAACCATTGCCCAAACTTAGTATATCTGTTTAATAAGTATAAATGATACAGAAGCCTTTGGCCTTAAATTAATGACTGTTGAACATTCATGAAAATTCTGCAATTAGAATTGATTGAAGAAAATTTCTGAGAAGTTTTCATTCTCGTGACAGTTATTTTCTATTAGATTTATATCTCTTCTTTACAATGTGGTATTTTTCTCCACTAGCATATCATAAGTTAGCATCATACTTAATTCTGAACATTTTAGACTAACTCTGAGTCTTTAAGAATTACCTAAAATATTTAGTTTTAACTCTTTGATCTGAAAAAATTCAAGTAAAAATCCAGATAACCTGAGTGCATCTCTGCTTGCACTTAGGTGATTTCTGTCACCATGAACGACTCTAGATTGTCCAATTTCACCAGCTCTACCAAACACCGACTCAGGGACATTGGCCACTGACAGGACTGGATGACATCTGTCTAATGTCTTTCACTGTCTGCAGATGACCTTCCGTTTTTACTAAGAAAATTGAGGGTATCACCCTAAGTTTGTCTGTACCTTCACCTCAGCAATTGCTCTATCCTTGGTCTCACCTCAGCAATTCCTCTATCCTTGGACTTACCTACAGTATGTGAGGAGGAGAGGTTCCTGAACTCCAGGGTTAGCCCCCGTCCTTTCTCATTCTCATGCACACAGCTTTGACAACTCCCTTCTGAGAGGCTCTCCTTTTCTGTAGGATTCCCTGTGAATGGGTCCTCCTCCATCCTGGAAAAAAATTACTTGAACCTGCACTTCCTTCTCTATTAAATTACTTCTTTACCTTCTTCCTTTGTAACAGTTTTGATCTCCTGAAATCTGGTTTTGTTTTCCATCCTTCCATTATACTGCTGTGTTCGTTCACTAAACTTCTTACAATAGCCTCATTTTCTATGGCCCTGCAACCAAATTGATTGCACTTTCAATGAACTTTTTTCTTCTCTTCCATGACATTAGTTGTCCTATAAGCTCCTGTTATCTCTTCTCTTTCCTTTGTTAACCACTCATTCCTCCTCCCACCTGGCAGCAGGCTTCATTTTGACCATTTGTGGCTCTTTCTGTATGTACTATCTAAGAAGTGGTAATTCAATGCCTTACCTCTGATTGACATTTGTGGAGCAATTCTTTCCCTTAGAGAGCAGCATAGCATAGCTAAGCTAAACACATAGACGCTGGAGTCAGACTACTAGGTATAAATCCTGGCTTTGCCACAAATAAGATATGTCACTGGGAAGGTTTCTTACTTTCTCTGAGCCTAAGATTCCTTTTCTGTGAAATAAGACTAACAGTACCTGTCTCACTGGATTGCTGGAGGATTCAGTGATTTATATAAAATACTTAGCTGCCAGTAGCCAAAACTGGAATAATTTGAGCAACTAAATAAATGATGATAGCATTAGATTACAGCACAAAGAATATCCAGGAATCCATACTGATATAAATAAAATGGTTGAAAAATAAATGGGGGAGAAGGAGCACATCTTTCCTATAGAAGAATACCAAATAATATTGGTAGCTACTATGTCCTCTGATGCGTGATCTTAGTTCTCCTCCCCTGGAAATATGAGCTAGACTTAATGACTTGCTTTTAAGGAATAGAGTACAGAAAGAGAAGAAAATAACTTTACATTGTTGAACTCTGGCAAGCACTACCTTAACCAAGTGATCAAGGTTAACCACCAATGAAAAGTCATGTTGATACAACATGATTTACCTGATATGATGCTTTGAGAAGTGTAGGTCTCAAAGCTTCCTGATATTCTTAAAAACATATAGCCTTGGTCTAATTATGAGAAAACATCAAACCCAGATTCAGGGACATGCCACAAAATTTCTGAGAGGATTTTTTTTAAAGTGTCACTGTCACAGAAAAAGACTGAATAATTGTCACAGAGCAGAGGAGGCTAAGGAGGCATGATGACTGAATTTAATGTGAGATCTTGGATGGCGTCCTTCATAGAAAAAGGGCATTACTGAGAATCTGCAGAACTCTTTAGTTAATAGTACCGCATCATTGTTAATTTTTTAGTTTTGACCAATGTGCCATGGTTAGATAAAACATTAGAGGTACCTAGCTGAAGAGAATAAAGAAACTATAACCTTTTGACTTTTCTGTAAATCTAAAATTATTCCACAATAATTTTTTAATTGCTTTTGTATAAAAATAGTTTTTTATTGCCACATGACAAGTATCTTTATATCTCTCATTACTATTTTCCTATATCTTCACAACCTCTTAGTTGGAGGTAAAACTCTACATTGCCATCAGTCCTCATTACTGATTTGATGAATATCTTTTTATTTTTTAATTTAAGTTCTGGGGTACATGTGCAGAACGTGCAGGTTTGTTACATAGGTATACACGTGCCATGGTCGTGTGCTGCACCCATCAACCTGTGATCTACATTAGATATTTCTCCTAATGGTATCCCTCCCCTAGCCCCCCCACTGGTGTGTGATGTTCCCCTCCCTGTGTCCCTGTGTTCTTGTTGTTCAACTCCCACTTATGAGTGAGAACATGCAGTGTTTGGTTTTCTGTTCCTGTGTTAGTTTGCTGAGAATGATGGTTTCCAGCTTCATCCATGTCCCTGCAAAGAACATTAACTCATCCTTTTTTATGGCTGCATAGTATTCCATGCTGCCAGTTTTCCCAACACCATTTAGTAAATAGGGAATCCTTTCCCCATTGCTTATTTTGTCAGTTGTCAAAGATCGGATGGTTGTAGACGTGTGGTGTTACTTCTGAGGTCTCTGTTCCTGTTCCATTGGTCTGTCTATATCATTGTTTTGTACCTAGATACCATGCGTTCTGGCTTACTGTATCCTTGTAGTAACCACATTCTCTTTATCCAGTCTGTCAGTTGATGGCATTTGGATGGCGTTGGTGTCAGGTTCCAAGTCTTGCTATTGGAATAAAGTCCGCATAAAACACATATGTGTGCATAAGATTCTTATAGCTAGAATTGCTTAATCAATCCTTTGGGTATATACCATACATGGGATTGCTGGGTCAAATGTATTCCTGTTCTGCATCATTGAGGAATTGCCGATTGCTGTCGTTCCACCCAATGGTCTGAACTTAATTTACACTTCACCAACAGTGTAAAGCATTCCTCATTCTCTCCACACTCCTCTCCAGACATCTGTTGTTTCCTGACTTTTAAATGATTGCCATTCCTAACTGGCATGAGCATGGTATCTCATTGTGGTTTGATTTTGCATTTCTCTAAATGACCAGTGATGAGAGCTGTTTTTTCATATGTTGTTGGGGCAGCATAAATGTCTTCTTTTCAGAAGTGTCTGTTCATATCCTTCGCCCATTTTTTGATGGGTTTTTTTTTTTTTTTTTTTAAATTTGTTTAAGTTCTTTGTAGATTCTGGATATTAGCCCTTTGTCAGATGGATAGATTGCAAAAGTTTTCTTCCATTCTGTACGATGCCTGTTCACTCTGATGATAGTTTCTTTTGCTGTGTAGATGTAGAAGCTCTTTAATTATATCCCATTTGTCAATTCTGGCTTTTGTTACCATTGCTTTTGGTGTTTTAGTCATGAAATCTTTGCCCATGCCTATGTCCTGAATGGTATTGCCTAAGTTTTCTTCTAGGGTTTTTATAGTTTTAGGTCTTACATTTATGTCTTTAATCCGTCTTGAGTTTTTTGTATAAGGTATAAGGAAGGGATCCACTTTCAGTTTTCTGCATATGGCTAGCCAGTTTTCCCAACACCATTTATTAAATAGGGAATCGTTTCCCCATTGCTTATTTTTGTCAGGTTTGTCAAAGATTGGATAGTTGTAGATGTGTGGTGTTACTTCTGAGGCCTCTATTCTGTTCCATTGGTGTATATATCTGTTTTGGTACCAGTACCATGCTGTTTTGGTTACTGTAGCCTTGTAGTATAGTTTGAAGTCAGGTAGCATGATGCCTCCAGTTTTGTGGTTTTTGCTTAGGACTGTCTTGGCTATGTGGGCTCGTTTTTGGTTCCATAGGAAATTTAAAGTAGTTTTTTTCTAATTCTGTGAAGAAATTCACTGGTAGCTTGATGGAGATAACACTTAATCTATAAATTACTTTGGGCAGTATGGCCATTTTCATGATATTGATTATTCCTATCCATGAGCATGGAATGTTTTCCATTTGTTTGTGTCCTCTCTTATTTCCTTGTGCAGTGGTTTGTAGTTCTCCTTGAAGAGGTTCTTCACATCCCTTGTAAGTTGTGTTCCTAGGTATTTTATTCTCTTTGAAGCAGTTGTGAATGGGAGTTCGCTCATGATTTGGCTCTCTTGTTTGTCTGTTATTGGTGTATAGGAATGCTTGTGATTTTTGCACATTGATTTTGTGTCCTGAGACTTTGCTGAAGTTGCTTATCAGCTTAAGGAGATTTTGGGTGAGATGATGGGGTTTTCTAAATATATAATCATGTCGTCTGCAAACAGGGACAGTTTGACTTCCTCTCTTCCTATTTGAATACGCTTTAGTTCTTTATCTTGCCCAATTGCCCTGGACAGAACTTCCAATACTATGTTGAATAGGAGTGTTGAGAGAGGGCATCCTTGTCTTGGCCTGAAATTTTCTTTTTTTATTGTGTCTCAGCCAGCTTTTGATATCAGGATGATGCTGGCCTCATAAAATGAGTTAGGAAGGAGTCCCTCTTTTTCTATTGTTTGGACTCATTTCAAAAGGAATGGTACCAGCTCCTCTTTGTACCTATGGTAGAATTCAGCTGTGAATCCATCCAGTCCTGGACTTTTTTTGGTTGGTAGGCTATTAATTACTGCCTCAATTTCAGAACTTGTTATTGGTCTATTCAGGGATTCAACTTCTTCTTGGTTTAGTCTTGGGAGGGTGTACATATCCAGAAATTTATCTGTTTCTTCTAGATTTTCTATTTTATTTGTGTAGAGGTGTTTATAGTATTCTCTGATGGTAGTTTGTGTTTCTTTGGGATCAGTGGTGATATCCCCTTTATCATTTTTTATTGTGTCTATTTGATTTTTTTCTCTTCTTTATTATTCTGGCTAGTGGTCTATCTATTTTGTTGATCTTTTCAAAAAACCATCTCCTAGCTTCATTGATTTTTAGAAGAGTTTTTCAGGTCTGTATCTCCTTCAGTTCTGCTCTGATCTTAGTTATTTCTTGTCTTCTGCTAGCTTTTGAATTTGTTTGCTCTTGCTTCTCTAGTTCTTTTAATTGTGATGTTAGAGTGTCAATTTTAGATCTTTCCTGCTTTCTCTTGTAGGAACTTAGTGCTATAAATTTCCCTCTACACACTGCTTTAGCTGTGTCCTAGTTATTCTGGTACGTTGTGTCTTTGTTCTCATTGGTTTCAAAGAACTTCTTTATTTCTGCCTTAATTTCATTATTTACCCAGTAGTCATTCAGGAGCAGGTTGTTCAGTTTCCAGGTAGTTGTGCTGTTTTGATGTGTGAGTTTCTTAATCTGGAGTTCTAATTTGATTGCACTGTGATCTGAGAGACTGTTTGTTATGATTTCCATTCTTTTGCATTTTCTGAGGAGTGTTTTACTTCCAATTATGTGGTCAATTTTAGAATAAGTGTGATATGGTGCTGAGAAGAATGTATATTCTGTTGATTTGGGGTGGAGAGTTTTGTAGGTGTCTATTAGGTTCACTTGGTCCAGAGCTGAGTTCAAGTCCTGAATATCCTTGTTAATTTTCTGTCTCGTTGATCTAACATTGACAATGGGGTGTTAGTCTCCCACTATTATTGTGTGGGAATCTAGGTCTCTTTGTAGGTCTCTTGCTTTATTAACCTGGGTGCTCCTGTATTGGGTGCATATCAATTTAGGATAGTTAGTTCTTCTTGTTGCATTGATCCCATAGATGCCCTTGTCTCTCTTGATTGTTGGTGGTTTGAAGTCTGTTTTATCAGACTAGGATTGCAACTCCTGCTTTTTTTGCTTTCCATTTGTTTTGTAAATATTACTCCATCCCTTTATTTTGAGCCCATATGTGTCTTTGCATGTGAGATGGGTCTCCTGAATACAGCACACTGATGGTTCTTGACTCTTTATCCAATTTGCCAGCCTGTGTCTTTTAATTGGGGCATTCAGCCCATTTACATTTAAGGTTAATATTGTTATGTCTGAATTTGATCCTGTCATTATGTTGCTAGCTGGTTATTTTGCTCGTTACTTAATGCAATTTCTTCACAGTGTCAATGGTCTTTACAATTTGGTACATTTTTGCAGTGGCTGGTACCAGCTGTTCCTTTCCATTTTTAGTGCTTCCTTTAGGAGTTCTTGTAAGGCAGGCCTGGTGGTGACAAAATCTCTCAGCATTTCCTTGTCTGTAAAGGATTTTATTTCTCCTTTGCTTATGAAGCTTAGTTTGGCTGGATATGAAATTCTGTGTTGAAAATTATTTTCTTCAAGAATGTTGAGTATTGGCCCCCACTCTCTTCTGGCTTGTAGGGTTTCTGTTGAGAGATCCATTGTTGGTCTGATGGCCTTCCCTTTGTGGTTATTCCGACCTTTCTCTCTGGCTGCCCTTAACATTTTTTCCTTCATTTCAACTTTGGTGAATCTGATGATTATGTGTCTTGAGGTTGCTTGTCTTGGGGAGTATGTTCATGGTGTTCTCTGTATTTCCTGAATTTGAATATTGGCCTTTCTTGCTAGGTTGAGGAAGTTCTCCTGGATAATATCCTGAAGAGTGTTTTCCAACTTGGTTCCATTCTCCCTGTCACTTTCAGGTACACCAATCAAATGTAGATTTGGTCTTTTCACGTATTTCTTGGAGGCTTTATTCATTCCTTTTCATTCTCTTTTCTCTTGTCTTCGTGCTTTATTTCATTAAGTTTATCTTCAATCTCTGATATCCTTACTTCTGCTTGATCAATTCAGCTATTGATACTTTTGTATGCTTCATGAAGTTTTCGTGTTGCTTTTCAGCTCCATCAGGTCGTTTATATTCTTCTCTAAACTGGTTATTCTAGTTAGCAATTTGTCTTTTTTCAAGGTTCTTAGTTTCCTTGCATTGGGTTAGAACATGCTCCTTTAGCTCAGAGGAGTTTGTTATTACCCACCTTCTGAAGCTTACTTCTGTCAATTCGTCAAACTCATTCTCCATCCAGTTTTGTTCCCTTTCTGGCAAGGAGTTGTGACCCTTTGGAATAGAAGAGGTGTTCTGGTTTTTGGAATTTTCAGCCTTTTTGCACTGGTTTCTCCCCATCTTCATGGATTTATCTACCTTTGGTCTTTGATGTTGGTGGCCTTCGGATGGGGTTTCTTTGCGTACATCCTTTTTGATGACGTTGATGCTCTTCCTTTCTGTTTGTTAGTTTTCTTTCCAACAGTCAGACCCCTTTGCTAGAGGTTGGTTGGAGTTTGCTGGAAGTCCGCTCCATACCCTGTTTGCCTGAGTATCACCAGCAGAGGCTGCAGAACAGCAAAGATTGCTGCCTGTTCCTTCCTCTGGAAGCTTCACCCCAGAGGGGTACCCACCAGATGCCAGCCAGAGCTCTCCTGTGTGAGGTGTCTGTTGACCCCTGCTGGAAGGTGTCTCCCCGTCAGGAGGCACGGGGGTCAGTGACCCACTTGAGGAGGCAGTCTGTAGCTTAGCAGAGCTCAAGTGCTGTGCTGGGAGAGCTGCTGCTCTCTTCAGAGCTGGCAGGCAGGAATGTTTAAGTCTGTTGAAGCTGCACCCACAGCCACCCCTTCCCCCAGGTGCTCTGTCCCAGGGAGATGGGGGTTTTGGAGATGGGGTTTTATCTATAAGCCCCTGACTGGGGCTGCTGCCTTTCTTTCAGAGATGCCTTGCCCAGAGAGGAGGAATCTAGAGAGGCAGTCTGGCTACAGTGGCTTTGCTGAGCTGTGGAGGGCTCTACCCAGTTGGAACTTCCCCATGGCTTTCTTTACACTGTGAGGGGAAAACCACCTACTCAAGCCTCAGTAATAGTGGACACCCCTTCCCTAACCAAGCTTGAGCATCCTGGGTCGACTTCAGATTGCTGTGCTGGCAGCAAGAATTTCAAGCCAGTGGATCTTAGCTTGCTGGGTTCTGTGGGGGTGGGATCCGCTGAGCTAGACCACTTGGCTCCCTGGCTTCAGCCCCCTTTCCAGGGGAGTGAATGGTTCTGTCTTGCTGATGTTCCAGGTGCCACTGGGGGATGAAAAAAAAAAAAATCTCCTGCAGCTAGCTCAGTGTCTGCCCTAAAGGCCGCTCAGTTTTGTGCTTGAAACCCAGGGCCCTAGTGGTGTAGACACCCAGGGGAATCTCCAGATCTGTGGGTTGTGAAGACCATGGGAAAAGTGTAGTCTCTGGGCTGGAGTGCACTGTTCCTCATGGCACAGTCCCACACAGCTTCCCTTGGTGAGGGGAGGGAGTTCTGGACCCCTTGCATTTTCTGGGTGAGGTGATGCCCCACCTTGTTTTGGCTCGCCTTCCATGGACTACACCCACTTTTTAACCTCCTAAAATGTTCCTTTCTTCTTTTATCTCCTAACATCATCCTTATCAATGGCCCTTCTTGCTTTTTTCTCATAGCTTCTACACATCAACTATAATAACCTATTTTTCTGTTCCAGCTAAGTACAGCCACACCTCAGACTTCGAGCATTTGTAACTGCCTTACCTCTGTCAACTTAGTATCTCCTTTTCCAATCTTTTCTTCCTTATTCAACTAGGTCTGCACCCCTCTTGTTCTCTTTGAGTATACATTTTTTTTTTCATAGTCTAGCAACCTGGACCTCAGTTTTAGGATTTCAGAAATATTTTTGTTTATATTCTGAATTTTCTCACTTATTAGTAACTGCTGATCCAGTCCATGGCCCTGGCCAAAAATACTGTGTTTTCCTGATATGCAGTCTTGCTAGTCACAAAACAGAAATAACTGGCTCCACCACAGAGTCTTATCCTGTCAGTGGCAGAGACTGACAGTTGCCTACAGAGATATCTTCCCTTCCTTAGTAAGAGAGCCCTGACTTTTCACTGGTTACATTGAGGAAATAAAAGACCACATTTTCCAGCCTCCTTTGTAGATAGGCATAACTAACATAACTTCTGCCCAAATATATGAAAGCAAAAATATTGTATAATACTTCCAGGAAGGCTGCTTAAAGGGACTTAATACAACTAAAATGAGCAATTTCTGCTTTTCCTCTTTGTAACCAACACATATGTATCTAGAGAGCCACCAGCCACTTTGAACCGTGATGACAGAAGCCATCAACTAGGATGGTGAAGAAAAAATAGAATGAGCCAGGTTTCTCATGACTTGGAACTACCAGACAGTCAATCCCTGGTCTGCCTACTACCTCTGTGCTTCCTGTACATAAGAGATAAACACAGCCTCTGCCGCACCACCACCCCTAAGTATTTTCATCTTCTCACTCTAGAATGACATTATCTCCAACTTGACTGAAAACAGTCTGAAATACTCTTCAGTTTTCTACTTTATGCCTTTTGTGTTCCTTTCTATCAACTATCTCCTCAGATTTTCCTTACCTCTTTTTGTTGCATCTTCTACCATTAAATACATGAGTTTCTTTCTCTTTTTTTTCCTAAAATATGTTCTTATTATGGTTTTCTTCTTCTATAATGGCAAAATATCTCCAGTTTTTTTTTCTGTTTTTTAATTGATATATAATAGATGCAAACATTTTCAAGGTTCATGTAATAATTCGATGCATTCATATAATCAAATCAGGATAATTGAGACATCCATCATCTCAAATATGTATCTACTCTTTATGCTAGGAACATTCAAATTGTTCTCTTCTTGCTATTTTGAAATGTATAATAGTGTTAACTATATTCACCCTACTGATCTATCAAACACCAGGTCTTCCAACCCTCTTCTAAAAGCGAAATACAACTACCACTAGATTTTTCTTTCTTTTTTAAGTTGCTATACATTTGAAAGAGCAGCTGGCTAAGACACTTTCTTTACTTCCTTACTTCTTTACCAACCTCTGTTTCTTAAACCTTCACAGTCTGAATTTATTCCCAATTTTCTAGGTACAAATGGTCTATTAAGTCAAGAAATCTTCATTCCTTGAGACTTTCTTACTTTGGCTTCTATAACATTGTACTCTCCTTTTTCCTGATTTCTGATTTACTTTTGACCCTCTTTCTATAATTCTTGAAAATCATTAGTATAATCTTAAAATGCAATTATTAGAGTAAGGAGACCTGCCCCAGACTACACCATGACCCTGACTGCGCTTCTGACTCTCACCTGAAAAGCAAAACTGCCTCCGTTAGGTGAACTGCCCTTCTCTTCTAGTCTCCTAGTAGACCTTTAAGATATCAAAACTTTCTAGATAAAGTTGGCCCCAGTAGCTCTCCTATGCTGTTGAGTTTAGGCTTAAAATCCCATCCTAGGCACAGCCAGTCCTGCCTCCAGTTCTCACCCCCACCTACAACCCCACCACCACCATCTTGGGCAGATCCTCAGACCCTGGGGGTCAGTTTCTGACACTAGTCCCTCCATCTCCAGCAAAATTTCTCAAGGGGTAAGATGAACCGAACTCTATGGGTGATATCTAAAGTATACAGTCAAGCATGAAACAACTCATATGTTAAAAAGAACAACCAATATTGTGGAGAAACAACTTGATACATATAAGAATCTTATAATTCACACATTGTAAGAACCAGTGATTAATATACTGAAAAAGAGAAGAGTGATCTGTGATATGATTACATCCTTCAAATAACTGATATTCTAGCATGGAAAGTGAAGATTCTCATTTGGGGCCCAGAAATTAAACCAGGATCATTGATAAAAGTTAACAGACCTTTACCTTAATGTAAAGAAAACTATCATTGAGAGATGACTGGAGATGAAATAACCTGCTTTATAATGTAATGATCTTATTTCTAGAAATGATCACTTAGAATTAATAAGAAAATAATTCAAAATTCTAATGTGTGTTATACTTTATCACTACTAAGTATCCTTCTACTTCTGAGAATATACAGTTGCATTAACTTGCATCTTAGATGTGATCTTTGAGATAATGTATTTTATGCCCCCAACATTATGTTTGAAAAATACAAGGCTTAGAGACTGTTTTGTGCAAGGATCATTGTCTGTGATAAAATTATCTCATTAATTCTTAGCTTGGGTCTTAGTATTCATTCCACAGCACAAGAAGTTGGCTTTATTCTTAAGGAAAACAACATATTCACACAATTTTATTTTTAGCCTTGATAAGTAAAATATTTGTTTTCCTTTTGTGCAGAATTATGGTTTCACCCTCCTTTCAGGTAAAGCTGGGCGTCCCAATGCTTGTGAGATGTCTACAAATTTATCTTCAACTCTATTTTCCCACAGTCCTATATGGTTACTTAATATTTTTTACTAAAAGGTTAATGTCCTTTAAACATTTTTAAACTACATATTTCCTGACATCTTACAGTATCGAAATCTAACTTGGGGACTTCGGCGTAAAGATTAGACACTGTGACTAAAATTTGTGTTTCAGAATTACGTTAGCTTAAATTCTTTTTTCAAGTGTTAATTTCTACTGTCTTTGAAGACATTTGTGTTCCTCCTTATGGAATCGACTGATATGTAGAAAATTCAGACTATCTTTGAATAGGAAGATTCACTGCAAATAGAAGAGAATAGAAAATCTTACCTTACTGTGAAGAGCTGTGGAGATTTTACCCTACTTTGAAGATAGCAAGTTAGCCAGTCACAGTTTGATGGATGCTGGCAAAATGACATGAGACTCTGGTATCAGAGGCAGGAGAAGTTTATTACTCACAGCAATAGGATTTGTGTTGATTCCCCACAAGGCAACACAAAGAGAGCCAGGTGGCATCTACACATGCAATTCCAGGAGAGGAACCCTGAGGTTAGGGTTTTGTAATGGGCAGAATGCATACCTGATCCTTTGCTCTAAAGAGGGATACCATCTCTGTCTTTTAAGGCTGCTTACTATACAGATATCCTTGAAAAGTTTGCTCAGATAAAAAGCAGTCCCACTGCTCACAGGATGTGCAGAAACACAAGAGATTCATGGGGAATTGTCTCCATCTCTTATCATGGCTGGCTCTGCCTGCTCTTTCAACCTAGATTGCCGGCCTATCCTGCTCTCTTGACTGCATCCCAGTCTAGGCTGCAGAGGCAACTGTTATTTGAGATAAATAGCATGGCACATCTGATAAAATTCTCTATTCTCAAATTACACCACTCTTACTCCCCATGGAAAAACCTTTGAAACCCTGACTTGCACACTTTGCCCCAAGTCTTTATAAAAGGGAATATGCTGTGATATTTAAGATTTGGGGAAGGATATGCTGGGTTTGAATTCAGGCTCTGCTCCCTTGCTAGATATGTGATTAGGGAGTTTAATTAACTGTTCTGTGCCTTTATTTCTTCTTCTGTAAAAAGAAGATAACAAAATGGCCCTACTTTATAGAATCTTTATGGGAGCCAAATAAGATAATGCATTCAACTTGCTCAGCACAATGACTGGTACATGATAATTGGTGCTAAAGAATTGTGAACTCCTATTATTCGGCAAGTCTGTATTAGAGTGAAGCCAAACTGGTATAATGAAATACCAAAAAATGCATTCTTTAAACATTAGGTGTTTATTTGTTTAATGTACGTGGCTCTGCTCCACAAAGCAAACTCAGGTGATGAGGCAACTCTTTCATTGTCAATATGGTCCCAACACTGCCTTTTCTAATCAGGAGGAAGGAATGGGAGGGATATGTGCAGGCCACGGAGCTGTGAGAGAACAAGTAAGAAGTTGGTACATATCACTTCTGCTGTACCCATGAACATAGTCCCGTGGTCGTACCTAGCTACAACTGTAGGCCTGACTACCATCTGTTTATGGGAAAAAAAGGAAACAGACTTTGGTGGAGAATTTAAAGGGCCCTCAAAACTAAATAGCACCCCTCTTTTTTATTTGAATTTTGAAGCTTTTCAGAAATAACTTGACAAAGCATAAACAGATAAAGAAGGGGGAGAAAAAAGTAATCATTCTTTTAAAAGCATGTCATCATTATTAAACATGTCACCACAACTTAGCCTGAGAGCCAAAGGAGGATGGCCCA
Organism: Rhinopithecus bieti; assembly: GCF_001698545.2. Lineage (NCBI taxonomy): Eukaryota > Metazoa > Chordata > Mammalia > Primates > Cercopithecidae > Rhinopithecus > Rhinopithecus bieti. The sequence continues at coordinate 577,973 of NW_016809297.1, read as the reverse complement.
CCCCATTCCCCCCGCTCCAATCTAAACCTAAGAACAGACTATTCTGGGATACTCTAACTGGGAAGAGCCAACCTACGTTCCATGTCAATGACTCCTACAATTCTAGATAGACAAAAATGGAAAAAGGACCAAGTTCTTCATGACCGGTACTATTGATAAATTTACTTCACATATTTGAGGAGTGTGGACAGTGGCTGCCGCCCACTTTGCCCTTCTACCATGGGGAGAATTAAGTGATGATGAGAAGGGATATTTCCCTAGACGCCTTCATGGGAGTTGTGAAGGGGAGGCTCGTTTACTCAGCCCGCAGCTCTGAACCTTTCACAGAAGGGGGAGCACGCAGATCGGCAGGTGCAGGAGCAGGGGTGAACGAATGCTGGAACCGGCCAGTTGCTCCTTTCCGGCAGAAGCAGGTTCTGTGCAGGCCCTGCAGCAGTGTCTAAGTGTGTTACAATGCTCTTTTAGCTCTGCCATCTGGGAGGGGGCATCCGTGACCCCAGGACCCCAGAGGGCATGTGTCACAATCCGTGCTCTTTTAGAATTTGCCATCCGTGGACAGCTAAGCGTTAACCAGCTCAGTGGAGGATCAGAGTGGCAGCCTTTTACACCCTGCCCTCTTGGTGCCCATGTTCTTGTCTGATATCCAGGAAGAATCAGGTCACACAAATGAATTGAAGGGCGGTGTATATGGAGGATTTTAGTGAGTGGAGGAAGTGGCTCTCAGTGGGCAGGGGAGCTAAAATGGGAATGGAGTGGAAAGATAATCTTCCCCGGGAGTTCCACCACCCCGGCCAAACCCTTCTCTAAAGTCCCTCCGTCAAGCCGTTTATCTGATATGCAGCTGCTGCTTCTCTTCTTTCCTTTTCTGCTGCTCCTCTCTGCTCTCCTGCCAGTGGAGCTTGGGGATTTTATGGGTACAGGGTAGGGGGTGGGGCAGGCCAAGGTGGTTTTGGAAAAGGCAACATTCGGGTGGGAAAACAAGGATGTGAAGTTCTCATTTAGGGCTGTGGGTTCAGGCTTGAGGAACCCTTGCCAGGGACCCCACCCTTTTCTACTTAGTATTTCTCTGCCTCCTGTCCTTTTTAATGAGTCAAAAGGCTAAGAAAATTCATCCTTCATGGAAACCTCATAATAGTAAAAATATTTTCTATCAAAACATCACCTCTGCCACCACCACCATCATCATCATAATTATAAGGCAAATTTATAGTTTTACCCATTGAGTAAAAACTTTTCCTAAGGGTTCTTTACACTGCCCATTATTCTATTGGTGCAGAAGTAAGTCAGCGTTCAGACTTAAAATATACTTGTCCTTTCTGGCAAAATTCTGTATAATTTAATTTGCTTACTTCTTGTTTACACTTCCAGGAAGCACAGAATTCAGGTTTTTTACTTACATGCAACAGCTTCCTTCTGCCTTTATTTCAGGCAAAAGTATGTGTGTTTCTGCCTTACTGCTATTCCTACTTCATTTGTTACATCCCTCTTGATATCACATCCTTTTTTTAAAGTTTTAATGTAAGCTGCCACGTATTCTTTTATGGTAGGATTTAAATTATTCAAATAAGGATGCAGAAAGTAAATACAATGACGTAGAATATTGGAAGTGAACTATGCTATTCATGAGTACCGTTAGATAAAATGTTGGCAAATAAAACTTTGCAGTCTTTACAGGAGATGAATTGGCTCAGTGTAGAAGTAGTGCCTCGGTAAAGGGATGATGGCTATGAATAGTGGTTTCAATCCTGTCTTTCCAGAGGCTGTCACTTAACTTATGGTTATTTGCAATGGCTATGAAATTCTTTGCTTTTTGCCCTCTTTCATGTTCCCAGACACGATTGTCTTAAATCATCTGTTATTTCCTATCCTACATATTATCTGTTTTCCTTGCTGGACCAGAGTAAACCAAAGTGGCCCCAATTGGAAATTCTTGAGAGAGTTCACTGGGTGAATCCACGTGAAGTATCCTCTTAATACCTTTATAAAAATAAATAGGTGAGACTGTGGGGAGCTTGTAAGTCCTTCCTTTCATAGGTGGGGTCATATTAAAACTGAGTCATTAATACCAATTCTCACAGGATGATGAGAAAACCCAAGTTATACACTTAGAGCTGAGGAAACGAAGACCAAAGAAGTAAAGTAGCCTGTTCATGTCACACAGGTAGTGGCCGAGACAGATCTATGCTTTGCACCTGCTAATTAAGAGCTTTTCCAGAGAGTAGACCTAAAAGCATCATGTATGTGCTTTGCTCTGTTTTTCTGCCAGTTGCTTAATTCAGGTTATTTCATTTACTCACTATATCCACATAGGGTTAATACAAGTACCCTAGTCTTACACATGATTAAGTTATAAATTTTTTTTTAAAAGAAATCTTATGTTTAAAAGGCAGTTTTTCAAAAGAGCCACGAAGATGACTAAGATAGCTGAGGTAGACAGAAGACGTACTTAGCATGTGTGATTAAGTTAAGGACATCAAGATGGGGAGGTGCTAATATAATCACAAGGGTCCTTCTAAGAGGAGGGTGGAGGAGGGGATGTGATAACAGAAGAGGTCAGAGAGAGAGATTCGAAGATGCTATGATGATGGCCTTGAAGATAAAGGGTCACAAGCCAAGGAATGCAGGCTGCCCCTAAAAGCTACAAAAGGCAAGGAAACTAAAAATTCTCCCTTAGTGCCACCGGAAAGAACACAGCTCTATCAGCACCTTGATTTTAGTACTGTTAAGATAATACATTTGTGTTTTTTAAGCCACTAAGTTGTGGTAAGTTGTTACAGCAGCAATGGGACACTAATACAATAGTTACAGATCTTAATGAAGCCAAGAGATGCATTTACTCCTCCATTGCTAGAGAAAAATAGGAGAGCTGTTTTCTATACTTCTCCCTGGCTTTGATAACTTCTGCAGGGAAGGACAGGAAGGTCTGGCAGCACTTCCTGTCCCTCCTCTCCACTCTCAGATGCCTTGGGACCTACAAAAGAACCTCCACTTGACGAGGCTGACAGTCATGCCTTCTGGGCCCCAGCCTTGCCTTGGCATTGCAAAGAAATGTGGAAGAATAGCCAACTGACAGTTTCATTGCAGCCTTGCCTTGAACAGATGTTTAGCTCATGTCAGAAGCCAGGAAATGCATTGCGTACAGCCCCACATGTGTTTCTGCAAAAGGGTCCTGATAAATGTCTGGTCTTTGCAAATAATCCTACAAATTGGCCTGATTCCTGGAAGAAAAATGGCTGTATTACAGTGGGTGAGACATTATATAAACAATGTCAGTTACACATCTTTAAGTGTTAGTTCTGCATTTAAAATTAACAAAGCTATTTTGGGGACACTTTTTACAGCTATATATCTTAAGATGTTTGTATATAAAAAAAAAAACAAGTTTTATCTATATCATCATATTATTATCCAGTAAGGTATAAGAAAAGACTATTAAAAGGGAAAGTGACCCAAAACTGTCACAAAAGCTCTTCTTTCCTGGATATAGTGCAGCATATATTTGTTCAGAACTTTATTGCACAGAAATTTTATATCCATTATCAGAACTGATTCTGACTAGTACACTAGAAGGTGAGTTGTTATGAAAAAGGGTGACTCCAATAGTATTAAATACCACACAGCTAATAACTAATGATATCTTTTTTTTTTTTTAATGGAGTTTTGCTCTTGTTGCTCAGGCTGGGGTGCAAGGGTGCAATCTCAGCTAACCAAAACCTCCACCTCTCGAGTTCAAGCAATTCTCCTGCCTCAGCCTCCCAAGTAGCTAGGATTACTCAAGTCGTCTGATTTCCAAGTTCAAACGTTTAAAAATATCTCATAGTGAGCATTTTTTTCATCCGTCTGTTGGCTGCATAAATGTCTTCTTTTGAGAACTGTCTGTTCATATCCTTTGCCCACTTTTTGATGGGGTTGCTTTTTTTTTATAAATTTGTTTGAGTTCTTTGTAAATTCTGGATATTAGCCCTTTGTCAGATGAGTAGATTGCAAAAACTTTCTCCCATTCTGTAGGTTGCCTGTTCACTCTGATGGTAGTTTCTTTTGCTGTGCAGAAGCTCTTTAGTTTAATTAGAT